>NC_091703.1:44482803-44785833 GCF_041296265.1 Equus caballus | reverse complement strand
AATCTTTCGCTGGGCATCTTAATCCACAGCACACTGAATTCTCCAAATGACCTTCGATTAACAGCCTGTTTTACAGATGAACAAACTGAGGCCCAGAGAGGTTGCCCAATGTCTGGGATGGGACCAAAGATTCTACATTTCTAGTAAGATCCCGGGTGACACAGATGCCGCTGGTTCATAGACCACATTTATAGACTAAACTCGCCTGCCTAGTTATTTTTTTCTTTAATTTTTAAATAGCAAATACATTTACTGGTTTGAAAGTTTAGAAACATGGAACAGCTTCCGTGACAATTCTCCGTCGCAGTCCTCTCCCCACGTGCCCGGTTCCCCCCTCCTCCACCTCCGGTAAACAGTTTTATTAGTTTCTACATATCTTCCCAAGGTCCCTCTGCCAATATAAGCAAGTAAGATCATACGTCTCCTGCCCCAAATGGTAGGATACTACACACACCCTTTTGTCAACAGTTTATCAGTTTATCTTGGAGATAACTGGACACAGTCGGCTGACTCATTCATTTTTAGAGTTGCATTATCATTCCATTGTGTGGATGTGCCATAATTTATCGACCCAGTCATCTCCAGGTGAGCAATTTGGGTTTTTTCCGATCTCACCAGCTGGCCTTTTTAAGGCCCTCATACCCTGGCCAGCCTGGCTGTGGCCCTCGTCCAACCCCCCAATTCCCAGCTCCACCATCCTGAGCCCCTGCAGAGGCTCCGCACCTCCTGCCTGCCCTCCTGGATGCTCCAGTCCACTCTGATTGCTACTCCTCTCAATCTCCATCCCACTGATAGTCTCCTCCTCCTCACTTACCTCTCCACTCTCCATCGCTCCATGTGTCTCTTTGTCTCCCCAAATAGTCTGGATTTCTCTGGATCCTTCACAGCCCAGAGCTGGGCACACAGCAGTTCTCAAGAACGTTAGCTCTGCAGTAGAAGTTGCACATGAATGGAGCCGCTCAATGGTGGCTCTGCTGGGGCTGGTTCTGGGCGTGAGAGCCCAGGAGCTACCCAAGGTGGGAGGGACCTCATGCCTCAGAGGTCTCCGAGAAGGAAATCTCTAGCTAGGGCCTGAAGGTGTAGAACACTTGTGGGGGTTGTGATGATGGCCAGGGTGTGACGGAGGAACTGGGGTCCCCTTGTGCCCTTCCTGTGTGGACAGTGGGAGGTACCATGATGTGGAGACAGGTGGATAGAGGGATGGCTGCTATGGGTATGCGTGCATGCCCCAGCGTTGGCTCCTTCTCTTCTCTATTAACATCCTTGTCATCCTTCGTGGGCCAGCTCAAGTCTCAACTCTTCCAAGAAGCCTTCCTGGACTTTTCTAGCCCACGCCCACCTCTCCTCCTCTGAATTCCTGCTGTATGTATTAGTGACAGCAATCGCTGTTCTGGACTTAGTCACCATGGGCTGCCACCTTGACTCATATAAACCTTATCTCCCAGATGGGACCCCAAGATCTTCTGTGGTTGAAATAAGACTTCTATAATTCTCTTGTATCCCACATACCCCAAACCCTCAGCACAGCACGGAGCAATTGGGAGAACCTCCACAAATACTCCTTGAATGAACAGGAACTGCTTCCAGGTGCCATGGTAGAGTGTGGGGAGGAACAGGGTTGCCCACAGGCGTGTCTCCACCTGTGGTCATTTGGGAAACACAAGTGTTTTGAAAGATGCTCCTGTCCCTCCCAATCTGTTCCTTAGTCCCTCCCCTCCTGGTGGGAAAATAATGACTTCACAGCCACAAGCCCTGAAGGCCTGATTCATCCTGTCCCTTGACACTGGAGCAAGTAAAGGGGACTTTTCAAAAATGTCAATGTCATGAAAAACAAACAAAAGCAAGGGACTGTACTAAATTATGACATTAAAGGGATTTGACAAGCAAATGCCATGTGTGAAGCTTGACTGGACTATGGATTGGAAAAAAATTAAAAACTAAAAAGATGTTTTGGGGAATAATTGGGAAATTTTTAATATGGAGCATATTTTAGATGATAGTAGTGTATCGATGTCAAATTTCTTATGTGAAAGGAATAATAGGAAAATGTTCTTATTCTCAGGCAGTGGATACTGAGGTATTGGTGGGGGTGGGGACACGTGCCATGATATCCACAACTTTCAACCATCAGCAAAATGGAAATGAAAAAAAAGTATGTGTGTGTGTGTGTGTGTGTGGAGACAGAGAGCACGTGCAAATGTGGCAACATGTTAACAGTTGGTGAATCCAGGAGAAAGGGATATAGGCAGTCATTTTCCTAGTCTTTCAAATTTTTCAAAATGAAAAGTCAAGGGGGAAATGCCTTTGATACAGAGAACGATACAGCTCCAACTGTAAGCGAGAAAGAGAAGGGGAAATGCCTCAGCAGTGGGTGCTGTTTCGGAGGAGCTCAGGGGAAACCAGGCCACACTATCTGTGACTGGATCACTGCCACCCCCCCCCCCCCCCCCCGCTGTCCCCCAACCCCGCTGCTGCCCAGAAAGCATCAACTCTAACCCCTTGGCCCTGCACTCGCCCACCTCAGCATCTTTCACACAGTCTCCCGGGTCCTCATCCGACAGGACCTTCCACAGTGGACAGCCACCTCTTGCCTTAGCTAGGACGGTCCTGGACACACCTTAAAGGTCCACACAGCTTGTCTCCCTGGAGAGGGAACTGAACCCTAAGTGGGTTCGACTCACCTTGAGTTTTAAAAAATTATATTAAATTATAAATTACATAAAATTATGTAATTTTATTAAATTATAAAAATTATGTTCACTTAACTTCACAGAAAAAAAAAGAATTTGATGCACAAAAAATGCCAAGATTTAGTCATTCTACATTCTCTTTGGAGTTCTGTCACTGAGGATATTTTCCACCGCTGTCATTCTCAGGGGCGTTTCCTTACAGCCACTGAGGGCTCACGGCCCGCATCTTTGACCCCTTCAACGTGCCAGCCATCTCCCTGGTGCTGGCCACAAGAGTCGTTTCCGAAGTCCCCGTGTTGACCTGGGCACGAACCTCCGTAGAACTAGGGAACTGCCCGCCTCTCCCCTCCGCCCGGGAGAAGAGGGGTGGAGAGGCGGCCAGGAGGGGACCCGGGAAGGGGGCGGCTCTTCGTCCGGGCTGGGCGTGGGCTGGGCGAGGTCCCGGGCCCTGAGGTGCCAACAATGGCCTGCAGTGGGAGGAGGCGGGCAGGAATGCGGCCGGGGCGGGGCGGGGCGGCTCTGCGCCGCGGCCTCTTACCTGTCCAGGTAGCTCGCATTTCGAGGCGAGCTGCGGAGCCCGCAGCACCTGTCGCGCGGCGCGCGGGCGGGGAGGCCGGCGCGGGGCATGGCCCGGTAGAGTCCCCGGGGGGCCGGTGCGGCGATCGGGCCCGGCCAGGGCAGGGCGCGGGGGAGGTCCTCCCGGGGCCCGCGCGGCCGGCGGCAGCATGAAGAAGAACCAGACAGTGCAGGGCACCTTCAGCAAACTCTTCGGCAAGAAGCACAACGCCCCCGCCACCTCCCTCTACGCCACCAATCCCCCCTGGATCTTCACCCAAGAGGCCCCGGAGGAGAGGACCAGGCGCTTGGGTAAGTGCGCCCGGGAGCGGGGAGGGCGCTGGGCGCTGGGCGCTGGGCGGGGGGCGGGGCGCGCCCACCCCGGGAGGCGCTGGGGGCGCTGTCTCGCCGCCGGGTCTCCGGGCGTTCCGCGCGGCTGGCAGGGCGGGAGAGGAAGGAACACGTTGGAGCCTGCGAACTGGCCGGGAGGGAGCTGGTGGCAGGGGAGGCGGCGCCGCAGCGGGGTGTCTCTGGGAAAGGGCCGTGGGGGGACAGAGGGGCGCGGAAGGAGGAGACCGTTCCCACAGCGCGGTCCGAGGCCTTTGCCACCACCGCGTCGGATCCTGGTCCCTCTTCCGAGGTGTTTCTTTTCCCAACTCGGCGGAAGTTATGTTTGCGTTATTGTTGCCAGAAAGACTTGCTGGGGTTTGCAGTGGCCCCCTCTTCCCCGGCAGTACTGTTGAGTTCCTCCAGCTGAGGGCTAGGGGGTGGCGCCTTCAACCCCCACCCTTTCTGCTTCCTCTGTTCTCTCCAGTTCCCCATGGGGCCTCTCCTGACCCGGAGAGAGGGGGTTGCTCTCTGGGTGCTCACACACTCGGCTCTGCACAGGGGAGGCCCAGGAAAAATCAACAGGAGCCACGGCAAGCAGGATACCAGCCTGTGCAAGCCGCCAAGTCACGTATTAGGGTCTCAGGCTCTTGCCAAGTCAACCTGGGGCCTGGGCTTTCTACTGGCTCAGACAGAGGAGCAGGAGATGGGACGGTGGAGGCCAAGGAAGCCCCTCCTTACTGCCAGCTGCTGCTGGCCCCTGGTGCAGGATGCTGGATCTCTGCAGGCACCTGGAACACCATGCTCGCCTGGTCCTGGGGCTCTGGCCATAGGTCACCTCATCGTGGCATCTTTCTGCTGCAAGTTATACCCTCTGTCACTTAGGGAAAACCAGGGGGTGGGAACAGGAATTCACTTCTTGTGTATGATCCAAGGCTCTGGGCCCAAGGAGGGTCCCTCATCCTTGCTCTAGCTTACCTGCCTTCCTTGTGACCCCATTACCTTCACTGACCTTTATGGCCACTGTGCCGGACCCACAAAGGATGTTATAGCCTCAACCCCCACTGTCAGATTCAGTTCAGCACCCAGGTTGTCATAGTTGGGACACAGGCACCTGGACAGGAGCAGGGCACACAAGATGTCGCCTCCCCCCTGCCCAGGGAGCTCAGGCGGGCGAGTGAGCAGAGCTAACTGGATGCCATTTAGCCAGTTCCGAGCATTTGCTGTAAACGATTAAGTTCGTAAGGAGCAGAGGAGAGAGATGACCTCTGGCTGGAGCTGGCATTTGAGCTGAGAGGAAAGGGCATCCAGCATTTTGCAGAACCAACAGCAGGAGCAGAGGCCGGGAGGGGCAGGGCAGTCTGGAGGCATGGGTTAGGAACTTGCAAATACACGTGTGCTGCCAAGTACAACTGTGAGGCCTGAATGCCTCTCCTGGCCTGTGTAGCAAACGTTTATTGACCCCTTCTTAGGTGCAAGGTACCATTCTAAAGTCCTTGTGTTGCTAACTCTTTGAATCCTCACCTAGCCTCCGGTGCAGGGACTATTATTCCTGTTTGACAGATGACAGAGGCACAGGGAGGTTAAGTAACAGATGAGATCACACAGCTTTAAATGGCCAAGCCAGCATTTTCTTAAGTTTACAATTCAGTGATTTTTGGTAGACTTATAGAGTTGTGCAACCATCGCCACATTTCCATTACTGCAAAATTTCCCTCATGAGGTGGAGCTAGTATTTGCACCCAAGCAGTCAGGCACCCAAGACCACACTCTTAGCCAGCTTGCTGAACTGACTGTGGAAGGAATTCAAGAGTGAATTTGACTTCAGGAGCATCCACCTGAGAACACCTCCTCCCCACCCCCACCCCCACCCCCATACACACACATTCCTTCTCCAATGGGACATCTCAGAAATGCCTTAGACACGTCTCTGTCTCTGCATTTTTGCCTGCACTGAGCAGGCTGCTGGTGGGGACAGGTCTCTCTGGTGAAAGAAGTGGAGGCATGGTGCCCTGTCATGTCTAGCCAGCTGCTGCCTTCGCCAACCTGGACAGGGCTAGAGCCCAGGGGACAGCTCCTCCCATTCCCCAGGGCGGGGCTGGGCCTCCAGGTGACTCAGCCTGGTTGCACCCTGTGCATGGAGGGGTGGAAAACGATATGCACTCAGCAGGTTGGCTCCCCACTGCTTCCGGGGTGTTCCCTAGGGTGTGGCAGAGGTCCTCCTCTCTGCTGAACAGGACATGTGTGTGGAGTTGGGGACAGGAGAGACGAGAGTTGGGGATTTTGTGATATGATGGAGATGCCATACTTGCCTTGGATCCTGCCTCTGTCAATAATGTGGGGACCAGCCACTCTCTGGGCCTCAATTTTTTCTTCTGTTAAATGAGTATGGTGTCCAGACTACCTACAAAATAACTGCTTGACCTCTGTATATGGCAGTGCTTTGAAGAGCACTAAAAAGAAAAGCCTGAAAGCAAGGATTGGCAAATTATGGCTCTGGCTCATATCTGGCCCATGGCCTGTTTTTGTCAATAAAGTTTTATTAGAACACAGCCAGGTACACCCATCATTTACATGTCGTTTATGGCTGCTTTCACACTGCAGTGGCAGAGCTGAGTAGCAATCGCAATCTTCGTTAAGCCTCCTGCCTTCCCCCAGCCCACACAAGGGTCTTAAAAGGCTCCACGGTTGTTTTTTTAAATGCAGCAGAGACTGGATGGTCCACAAAGCCAAAAATATTTACTAGTTGGCCCTTTACAGAAAAAATTTGCCTGTGTCAACACCTGCATGATTTATTATTATCAGGTCATTCCCAAGTCTGAGCACTTCCTGCCCTTGCCTCCTTCGGTTCTTCTTCCTAACATTGTTGTAGACTACAGGACACTGAGACGTGAAGAGGCTATCTTGAGGTCTCAAAGGGGTTGCGATGAGAGTTCCATATGGTCCTTGAGTCTGTGACATTCTCTGAGATGCTGGTGGTATCCAGCCCTTGGAGAACAGCCGGAAGGAAGGAGGGGGAGAAAAGTCAATGTAGGGATGTGTAAGGGAATTAAGGAGTAACCTTGCTCGGTGGCTCCAGCCATGTAAAACTGTTTGCACAAGAATAGGCTGGGCGCAGTGAGTAAAATGCAAACAGCCATGTGACGGTGGTGCCGGGTAGATTTTTCTTTGAAGAATTTCCCCAGCATTTATTCCAGTGACTATTAGGAGGACTTGCCTTAGTGCAATCGCAATCTTCGTTAAGCCTCCTGCCTTCCCCCAGCCCACACAAGGGTCTTAAAAGGCTCCACGATTGTTTTTTTAAATGCATGAGAAAGCAGAGATGTGGATCTTTGCAAATCCAGCGATAAAGGGCGGGCTGCCGAGACGAGGCTGCCAGTCGCTCTGGACTCCTCCCTTGCCTTTTGGATTCGTTGAGCCTGCTTCTTTATCTACAGACACCCACTCCACCGCAGCAATGGTACACGCTGCTTGCTGGGGGACTCTCTTTCTTGCCTTGTTCCTCCAAATGTAAATCACCTTTGTCACAACCCCCAGGACGCTGATTTAAAATGCAGATTCCTGGGGTCCCACTTCAGGCACAGGAAGTCAGAATCTTGGGGCCAGGGCCCAGGGTCCATATTTTTCACCTGCTCCCAGGGGAAGGAAGGAATCGAGGAAGATTTGAGAATCCTGGGCTTTCCTTCCCCAGATGGAGCCAGGCCATTCTCTTCTCCTTTAGGACTTCCTGCAGGTTCTAAATAAATGTGTGGGGACTGTGGCCAGTTCCTTATCAAGAGAACCCCAATGCTCCCTAGGGTGGCTGTTGGTTCTGGTGTCCCTGCTTCTGGGGCCCCCGATCTCGTGTCTCAGGCCAGGCTAACAGGTAGGAAGCCATGAACCCCAGGAGCGGAACACATATTTCCAGCCAAGCTGGCACCAGCCTACCCAAGCTGGCCTGTGCTTTGCAGGGGTGTGAAGGAGACTTTTGTTTACTCCCGGCCCCTGGAGGTGTGCCGTGCTTTGCAGTTCAGTACACACACATCCACACCCTGGCTGCTGCCCCATTATATAAGCTCCTCTTGCCCCCGTAGTTCAACTCAGAAAGCCAGGCCCTCCCTTGACCTCTGCAGACCAGCTGCAGACTGCCCCTTTTCTTCCAGCCAATAAATTAATGACAATAATAATATCATCATCATCATTGTTATTATTATCAGTTGTCATTTATTGAACCAGGCACCAGGCTCAAAACCACATGTGTTTTCTCAGTTGAGGAAACAGACTCAGGCTCGGGCAGGTTAAGTGACTCAGAGTCCTTTCAGCTCAGGGCAGCTCCAACATTAAAGGGCCCCCATCCAGTCGCCTGTGACCCGGTTAAGATCTGATTCGGATGGAGTAGGTTTGCGATGGAGGGAGGCGCTGCGCCTCCTTCCCCGGGTCTGCAGACCACACTTGAGTAGCAGGTCCTGGCTGGGAGGCAGGGGGCCCTGTTTGCTTGCTCTTCCCCTTCTGCTCCCCACCCCTAAGGCTCCCCGCTCCCAGTCCCCCCTTCTGCTCTGTGGCTCCCAGCTGCCTTCCAGCCCAACCTCAGTGTCCCCTCTGCCCTTGGACAAAGGCCTTCCCCTGGTGCTCCGGTCAAGCCTGCCGGGGTTTGCTGGGACGGACTGGCCTTCTCAGGTTCCTGCCATGTGGACCTGGTAATTATCAGGAAGGGCCTCATTAAGGCCATTTGTGGGTTACATTCACATGGGCACCCCCCCACCCCCACCCCGCCGCCTGCTACTTCCCTGAAAGGCTGGGTCTCCCCTCGTGGCCAAGGATTGGATGCCCCACATTAGTGGGCTAAAGGTCTCTTTTGGGGTTCTGGGTTACTCGGGTCAAGGCAACACACGCCCCCAGCTAAAGCCCCTGGAATCAGATTAGGCCCGTGGCCAGTGCTCCTGGGGTCATTTGGGGGCTCCCAGCAATTTGGGGCCCCATACCATCACCCCAGCCCTCCACTCACCCCTGCTAGCTTCTTTTCCTCCCCTGACTTTGGGGGGATTCCTACAAAATAGGAGTACCTATCCCCATTTGACAGGTGGGGAGCAGCCCGAGAAGGTGCTAGAGTCCTCAGGTACACACGGAGGAGCTGGGGTCTGACCCCCAATCTGAGTCTCAGGTCCGTCTGCCTTCCTCTAGGCCTCAGCCTCGCGAGTCTCGTTCTGGAAAAACGGGAGACGGAGGGGAGAGATGCTGGTTCCCAGCATCATTTCCCTGCTGCATGGCTGTGACCAGAGGGACCTGCATTCTAGAGTCGGGTTTCCCAAGCTTGAATCCTGGCCCCTTATACTGAGCGACTGTGGGACCACGGGCAGGGGCCTTGACCTCTCTGAGCCTCAGTTTCCTCATCTGCAAAGCAGGAAGAATAAGAGTGCCTCCCGCACAGGTTTGTAAGGGCGAATGTCAGGAGCACGCAGAACAGCGCCCAGCTCATGATACGTGCGTAACAGACGTTAGACAGTTAAATCTTTATTATTAATCTCTCTAGTCGGGACCTGTCTGGGATTTGGGGAAAGAGCTAAGTGACTGTCCCAGAATCTTTCTGAGCTCAGCTTGCGTGCAGAGCCAGGGGCAGCTTTGGAGCTGGGGTAGGAAGAGCATTTTACCAGACTTTCTCCCCTAACTCTGAGAAGAGAAATGCAGATGCCCCCCTGAGAGGCTCCTCCCCTTGGGGGCTGGGAGTGAGGCAGCAGCTTGTGCCCAGCCCCCAGCTTCCCCAGTAAGCCATCCCCTCCCCCATCGACTTAAAACACACACACACACCCCGCCCCAGACAGCGAGAACCAGGCTGGCCTGTCTGGGGAGAGGCAGTGGGCCCCGTGCCCGGGGTAAGGCCCGGCATTACTTGTGCCTGGAGCCCAGCACTAGAAGTTGGGGGCCCTGTTTGGGCCCTGGCACCACCACTGCTCTGAGACTTTGGGCCAGCCCCACCCACTTTGGGCCTCAGTCTTCCCATCTGCAAAGAGGGCAGCCCCAGGTGTCCAGACTCAGAGTTCTCCCTGACAAGGGAGCAAAGGGCCACCTGCCTCCCAGTGGCTCTCACCCATGGGTACAGGGGTTCACCCATAATTTGCCAGTGACACGACCTGATTCAAGCTCGGAGCCCAAGCCCTTGGTGAAGCCAGGGGAGATGGGACAGAGAGAGCGCAATGGTGATGCTGCTGCTGCTGCTGCTGCTGATGATAAGAAGCCCTCCCCGTTACTGAGCACAAACTACCTACTAGGTGCTGTGCTAACCTGTTATACAGTTTCTCTCATTCAGCCTCACACCAACCAAGCTGGCAGGGACCATTGTTCACATTTACAAAGATGTGGAAAAAGCCTCAGAGATGTGGAGTAACATACCCAAGCCCCCCCATTAGTAAATGGTGGAGCAGGGACTGGAACCCAAGTTCAGCCAGCCTCGACCCCCACACCATCTTGCCTCCCCTCCCAGCCAAGGAGCTGCGGCCTGCCTGGGTGTCTCTGGCCTGGGGCCGCCGAGGCTTGGTGGTGGCCTCCTTGCAGCCCAGGCAGCCTCAGCCACGGTGTAAATGGCCCTGCGCCAGTGGCAGGGTCAGGCTCTGCTGAGGGAGGCGTGGAGGGGGAGCTGCTGTCCCCGGTTGAACTCTGAGGGGAAGCCTTCCTGCTGAAACAGTTGTGGCACCGAGAATCATTTTCGAACCGGGTTTTTGAATATTCGCTGGTTTTTACATGAACTCAAATCGTTGAGGAAGCGTAAATGAAAGCAAGCTGGTTTCATTTCCTGTCAATATATGAGGGAGAAATACAACCGAAAGGAAAGGAATCCTGTGCACAATCCTGTCAGAAAGAGGGTTTCATTTGGGGGAAAATTGGGGTGGTTTTAACAATTGGGTTTGGGTGAATGGAGGCAGACCTGGCTCTTCTATTTTTTCACTGCAGCATTTTTAGATGAATTTGCCAGACACAGAGGCTTGAGTTTTTATCTTGACAGGGCTGTGGTCCACCTGGGCCTCAGGCTCTGCTCAGAGCCCGTTCTCCGTCTCCCAAGGCTTCCTGGCTGCTGCAGTTGCTCCAGGGGTTTCCTAGAGGTGCCGCCTTCTCTCTCTCTGGGAGCTTCTGAGTCCACGGTGGCTCTTGGCACTTCCCTGCCTTCCTAGTCCCACGGGGACGTTCCTCAGCTGCCTCTGTGGTCCATGACAAGCTCAAAACCCCCCAGACTCCCAAGGATTCTTCCAGTGGGAAAGGGATCAAGTGAAAAGGCAGACACAGAGGGAGTTTCCAAGTTTCAGGGTGGACACGATGCTAGGATAGGTCCCCTCTTTCTGACTGAGCAGTGTCATTGTGTCCTCAGAGGGCAAACTGCCCAGCCTCCCCTCCATCACCCCCTTCACCTCCTCACTCTCCTTCCTCCCTCAAGAGGCGGTCTGGCCCTCCTTTATCTCCTCCGCTGAGGAGGGGGCTGCCTCTCAGGAAGGCCCATGCTAGCTAGCATCCCTGACGCTGCGATCCAAGCAGAGGTCATTTACTTCCATAGGAAAATCCCCCAGGTTGGACTCTGTTGTCTTTCTGTTTAGTTTTGGGCCTTCACCTTGAGGCTCAGAAAGCCCCGGCCCTGACCTTGAGCCCCTGGAGGACCTGGCTTATGGTGGTGGCCACACTTGCCTCACCTGCTGGCATGGCTTGACCGGTCGGGAACTGAGCCCAGGTATGAAGGGCCCAGGTAAAGTCTGCCACACCTCTAGCCTCACCTCTTTTTCTTTCGTCTTTTTCTTTTCTTTTCTTTTTTTTTTTTTGCTTAAAACAACCTACGTTTATTATCTTACAGTTCTGTAGATCAGAAGTCTGATCCTGGTCTTTACGGGGCTAAAATTAAAGTGTCAGCAAGACTTTGTTCCTTCCTGGAGGGTCTAGGGGTGAATCTGTTCTCTTGCCTTTTCTAGCGTCTAGAGGCCGCCTGCACTCCTTGGCTCATGACCCCCTGCCGTGTTCAAAGCCAGCGCTGGCCGGCGGGGTCTGTGTCACATCACAGCACTCTGACTCTGCTTCCGTCACGTTTCCTTCCGTGACTCCCAGCCACACCGCTTAGAACTGGGAAATCAAGTTGGATTTCTAAGAGGTGCCCTGCTTGGGAGGGAGCCACCTGGCCCTTCCACCCCAGCCTCGACCACAGCCGCTTTCTTTCCATGGGTTTTCCGGAGAACGACTGCATTCTTAGAAAGGGCTTCCCTGCTGAACACAATCACAAACCAATGAGACAGCAAACAGTGCCTCTGAGTCAGGGCTGAGTCAAGGAATCTGTGAGGTATTTAGAGTGCCCGCGTGAGGGTCAGCTGGCCCGGCTCAGATCTGGCTCTGTCCTGACCTATGCATGGCCTGGGGCAAGCTGCTTCACCTCCACCCCTCCCCAGCACTGCTCCTTGGCTAGAACCAAGCCTCCCTGACCCTCAAACAGCTCCCCTGCCCCTCGAACCCCCATCCTCCCATCCTTGTCCTGTAAATAGCAGGATCAGGATTCCCTGCATTGGGAGCAGTGCATGTAATGGTTGAGACCAGCCCCGGAGAAGAGAACCTGGCTTCACCATTTACTTTGAGGCTTTGAGCAAGTTATCTGACTTCTCTGTGCCTCAGTTTTCTCATCTGTAAGATGGGGATAATCATTGTACCAACTGGATGGGGCTGTTTTGAGAATTAAATGAATCAATAATGTATAAGATGCCTAGAACAGTGCCTGGTCCATTGAAATTGCTCAGTAAATTTTACCTATTATTATATTATTCCTACTATTATAGTCACCGCTTTGCCAGGTTGCTCGCTTCTGAAGCTCCTAGGAATCCCCAAATAGTAGCGATTAATATCATAACTCAGCTGTAGAAAGAAGGCGCCCTAGACCCCAACGCTGGTGCAGAGATTACATGAAATAGAGAGAGGGTCTGCCCAGGTGCCGCCTCTCTCGCCCTCCCAGTGTTAATGCCCACGCCACATGCAGTCCTGTCCAGGGCCCGCAGCCATATCACATCAGATCTAGGACCCTGGTGTCCAAACAGAACTATCTAGGGAACGTCCCAGGAGATCCTGGCGTCAAACACGTAGATTCTTGGAAGCCAGAACCAGGTGGGCATTAGTGGCAGCCCCTGGGTGTGTCCAGGGAATCTCTACTTTCTTGTTTCTGATTGGGCCAAATCTGCACTCTTATACCCCTCCCTTTCCTGCCCCGCCCCCTGGCATCTCGGGCTCCAGCCGCAGCCGCAGGCGCAGGCGCAGTGGAGCCTGGCCGACTGAACTGGGAAATCGTGACTGCACCGATTACACATGGCAGAGCAGCCCTGGGAACTGGAGTCCCCGGGGACGGGTGGAGCGCGCGGAGAACTCGCCGTTTGGCCCCTTTTGAGAGGTGGACAATCTTGAATGTACCAGCCGACCTCTGCCTGGCAGAACAGCACATAGAGGCTTCTGCGTCCAGGTCCTGGGGTGCTCCCCAGAGCCACCTGTCACGTTCCGAGCCCAGATTCTCAGGCTGTAGGTGCAGGAATATAGGATGAAGGTATTCTGATCCCAGGACCTCCTTGACAAGCCCAGTCTCTTTTGAATACATCATTTGGCTTTCTTGCAATTTTCTCCTAAAGTCATGTGCAACCGGAAAAGTAATCACAATCTGTTCAATGTTTTAATTAGGAGGATTCTGATTAACTGATTTTTTTTTTTTTGAGGAAGATTAGCCCTGAGCTAACATCTGTGCCCATCTTCCTCTACTTTATATGTGGGACACCACCACAGCATGGCTCGATAAGTGGTGTGTAGGTCCACACCCCGGGATCTGAACTGGGGAACCCCGGCCCTGAGGCAGAGCCCGTGAACTTAACTGCTGCACCACCACCGGCCCCTGGTTAACGGAAATTTTGAGCTTTCTTCTCTTCCTCCAGCTATAGAGGAGGAGAAAGTCCCTCATGCCTTATTAAATGGATGAAAACCCTCTTTGAGTTCCTGTCAAGGTGGGTTAAGGGTCATGCGGGAGATTGGCTGAGAAAGTGAGAATTGCCCCTCACGCCCTCCCCACGCCTGCAGAGACAGCCTGGAGCAGGCCCAGTAACCCAAGAAGAGGGAGGTCCTTCATATCATCTTCCTGCAGGGGAAGGGACCATGTTTGTTGAGCACTTACTATATGGGGGGCCACACTTACTCCTCACAACAGTCCTACAGGGTTGGTGCTGTCATCACTCCCATTGTACAGATGGGAAAACTGAGGCCCAGAGAGGCTAAGCGACAAGGCCAGTCAATGGCAGAGATGGGATTTGTATTATGTCACATGGACCCTACTGTCCAGTTCTTTCTGCTCTGCCTTCAAGGGCACATCAGAGCCATGCACACAACCATTGATGGTTTGGGGGTAAGGAAATTTCTAGTTAGAGGAGTCCAGAAAATGGCATCTGGGCCCCTGGGGGCAGCAGGTGACCTCATCTGCTCTGCTTGTTCCAGATTAGAAATTCAAACACTTGGGAGAAAAGCCAGCTTGTTTTCCTCCTTCTCTCAGAGATAAGCTTTAGCCAGGGCCTTGGCCGAGCTCTCAGGGCCCCCAAAGGAAGGACAACTTGTTGTAGGAATGAAGGCTCAAAACCTGTCGGGGGTGAATCAGGAGGGAGATGGCTGCTGGGAGCTGAAAGCTCCAAGAACACTGGGGGAGACCCCAAGAAACCGCCCCCTGCAGTCTCTCCCGGTGCTGCCTCAGTGGGCCCATTAGCACATGCCCCATCTGTAGGATCTTGTTATGTAAGAGGTGCTGAGCTGAGTCAAACAGCGGCCAACCGCAGGCCTGGGCTTTCCTTCCTGGGCACTGCAGGGCAGACTGAAATCAGCAGGCCCCCAGGCCTTTGATCTCCAGCTCATGCTCTCCCTTCACTTGTCTCCTCTAGATGGGATCTATTATGCAGACAACCGGTTTGACTCGGTGAGCGAATCAGGAACAGCCACGCTGAAAGCTAGGCCGAGAGTCCGGCCCCTCCTGACCTTCCTTCCACTGGTGAGTACGGGTCTGCTCTGAGGTCTAAGGGTCTGGTCTGGCTGGGCCACCTTGGCTGCCACAGACAAGGCAGTCCCACCTGCCCTGGCCCAAGTGGACATCCGCCTCATGCTCTGTCCATTCCTTTCCCTCCTGATGCCAACCCGGGGTGGCTCCTGGGAGGAGGCATGGCTGAGGCTCATGGCAGGAAGCCTGGGATTAGAGGTGTCAACTCTTCCAGGTTGGAACCCAAGGAGAGGTTATGGGGAACTTGGGTGTAGAGACAGTGCAGCAGTGGGTACCTCCGGCTAAGCAGGATTCACGTTCTACAGTTGTTGGTGGCTGCCTGCTCCATGCCAGGCCTGCACTGGATGCTGGGATTCAGAGATGACTGAGCCAGCATGGCTGCTCTCCAGGAGCTCCGTGCCCAGTGCAGGGAATGAGTGAGTAAGCGGACTGTTAGAACCTAGGCCAGAGCAGGGGCAGCCAATCTGACCACAGTGGGTGGTCAAGGAGGGCTTCCTGGAAGAGGTGACACTTGAACTGTCCCAGAGGACACATAACAGTGATCCTTGGGAGAAGGGCATTTGGGGCAGATTTGTTTGTGTGTCTGGAACTCCAGGAAACTCCCTTCTGGTGATCGGGCTTTTGTTCTTTGACAAAAGAGAGACTCAAAAAACAATCCCTCTGTGACCGGTTCTATTTATGTGATGAGAGTTCCCAGGTTTTCTGGGATAGTCTAGACCAGCGCCGTCCAATAGAAATATCATGTGAGCTTCATGTGTCATTTTAAATTTCCTAATAGCTACATTAAAAGTAAAAAGAAATAGGTAAAATTAGTCAAAAGAGTATCCTTTCAACATTTAATCAATATAAAAAATACTAATGCGATGTTTTACATTCTTTTTTTCACACTAAGTCTCCAAAATCTGGTGTGCCGCACTTAGAGCATATACATTCCCACTTCTGACTAGTGACATTTTGAGCGTCCAATAGCCACTTGTGTTCAGGGACAAAGCCCAGATCTGGAGGCTAAGCAGCGAGCCTCATAAATTCTAGGTTCACTCCTGTCTGTCAGACCTGGGTCCTGGTTGGGACAATACTGTCGCTGGGGTCATGGCCTCCTCATACATGAGGAGGAGTCTCTGTAATGCCTAGACTGGCCAGGCACCGAATCCTGTCTGAGTTCTCAGGGGCCTGGGTGCTGGGCACCCGCGTGTTCTGCCCAGCGCTGCCTGGCACGACCGCCTCCCTCTCCTCATCACCAGTTTTTTCTGGTTTGTCCAACCTCACCAACCAGACCCCGAGATTCTAGATGGGAGAGACTGAGTCTTACATTCTCCTTGCTGCCTCCCAAGGCCTGTATGTGGAGGGCTGAGCCCACAGCCCTCTGGGAATACAACTTTAAATATTTGTTTTCTGCTTATAAAAGCAATTCATGAATGTTATAGACAAATATAGAAAGTACAACACCAACAACAAAAAGGTATAAAGCAAATGAGTCAGCCCCTAACCTTGTCTCCAGAGATACATAGAGCTGTAACAGGGCTCGCTGCACCCATAAATGCAGATGAAATAACTTAGACATTTTCTATTGCTGGGGATGAATTAGATTCTCTCCTTTCACCTACCCCCAACACCCATACGAAGAATTGCAGTGCTGTGGGCCCAGGGCTGACACACCCGTACCTGTTCTGGTTGTTAAAATATTGAAATACATGGCTGTTGCCCCTTGAGTGGCTCTTGCTGTCCTGGCTTGTCCCTCAGATCTGAACCAGCATCTAAACGGCTCGTGCTGCACAGCTGAGTCTGTTCTGGTTGGACAGCATCTTGTATCCCCCCACCCCACACACACACTTTGGGCCCCTTTGGTAATCAGGGCTCTCCCAGCCTTTCTGCCCTCCTCCCTTCTGGTTTGGGTCCTCTGGTTTGGATCTTGTCTGCGCCAGCCAGGGCATGACTTGAGGACTATGCAGACCCCAGGCAGGCTGGCAGATGACTGGGGGGCCGCCGGAGTGGGCTCTGCTGGCTGGTGAGGCCTGGAGTTCCTAGACTGCTTTTTGGGAGCAGTCCTTCTGGGCAAGCCTCAGAGCCAGTCCCAGGGGATGGGGGCTTCTCCCCAACAAACTCACGCCCCCTCGCTAGTGAGGGTGAGAAAATGAACACACCATGAACCAACTGGAAGGGGCCTCATCCAGAAAGGGGAAGCTCACTCCATGCCTTTGGTGCCAGCTGAGCAGAGAAAGGCAGATGGAACAGCTCGCGAGGTCCTGTCCAGTGGCATGGCCACATGATCGTCGCTGACACATATAGAGCACTTACTTTGTGTCAGGCAGCATTCCAAGCACCCAGTGTATGTTAACAGAGTCAACAGAGCCGCCCTACCGGGAAGGTGCTGTCCTTAATCCCCATTTTACAGATGGAGAAATTGAAGCACAGAATGGGGCAGTAATTTGCTTAAGGTCACACAGCTCATAAGTGGCAGAGTTGGAATTTGAACACTGGTAGCCAGGCTCCAGGGTCCAAGTTCTGTTCAGGCCATCCTACTCTCCCCTCCACCCACTACCTAGAAGCTTTTTTCCTCCCTCCTAGTCCCAGCCTGGAGAACTACCTGCGTCTCCCTTGTCTACCTCTCTGAAACCCTGTTGAGCAGCCAGGGCTTGCTGGGCACCACGGTCTCTTGCCTCTTTTGGGTCATCGACCCCTCTGAGACCATGATGAGGCTATGGGCCACATACACACAATTTTGCTTGCAGTTTCAGCAGAGGGCTCTCAGGCCCCCAGAAGCCCACCTGCAATGTCCTTTAGATTAGGTTCCCTTGGCCTGAAGGCCTGTATCTCAGAGATGTCTCTGTGCTCCTGAACAGGTCACAAGATACAGAGCATCTTGCATCCCCTGCTCCTGGGGTGAGGGGAGTCCCACTCCTCTCCTTAGGCTCTGAGGGGTCCTTTGCTCTCTTCCAGGGCAGGAGGCCGGGAGGATGAGAAGCAGGAGGGCAGAGCTCCGTGTGGGTGTGGGTTCACACGCAGACACACATGCGCATACCGCCCCCTAGTCCCGCCGAGTCAGGGTGGGCGGGGAGCTGGGCCGGTGCCCAAGCCCTGCCTGACACTGTCCTAGCCAGCTGGGCCTCACCCCTCCCTATCCTCTTTTCCCACACTCAGAGGCCACCTCTTGGTCCAGGCCACCCTGGGGCAGGGGAGGCTCAAGGCAGCTGTCCCCAAGAAGCCAGGTGACAGACCCGTGCTCTTCCTCGAGCTCTGTCTGGGCCTGGGCCATCTTCTGAGCGCACCCCCACTGTCAGCACCCTCCATGAGCCTGCAAAGGGACGGGTGCAGGAGGGGAGGGCAAGATGAGGCGGGGGAGGGTAGTGCAGTTGCTTCCACCCCCTCCAGGGAGCTTCCTTGCCCTGTTTAAGGTGAAAGTGCAGAGGACTAAGACATACTTCCTCAGGCAGCCA
Organism: Equus caballus; assembly: GCF_041296265.1. Classification (NCBI taxonomy): domain Eukaryota; kingdom Metazoa; phylum Chordata; class Mammalia; order Perissodactyla; family Equidae; genus Equus; species Equus caballus. Next base: position 44,767,822 of record NC_091703.1, on the reverse strand, counting down.
GGAGCCATAGGCCAATTATGAAAAGGACCTTGGGATCCCTCAGTGACTGGGATGGGACCCAGATTGATCCTCGGGTAACTGGCACCAGTCCCGGCTCTGCCACTGGGCAGCAGGGAGGCTGAGGGCCAGGCCCTTCCTCTGCCGGGCCTCTGGCTCCTCACCCATCAGTGGGGCTTACACGGGATGGTCCTCCAGGGTCTCCCCAGCTGTGACTTTCTGTGTTAAAGTAGCTCCCTGAGGGAGGGGCAGAGGTGGGGTCAGCTCTCTGGAGGTCCCCCCGAAGCCGGGCCACTCACGAGGCGTGGATCACTCCCTGAGCTCTGCTTCCCCTCTGAACAGGGTGACATTGCAGCCACCAGGGCCGCCCCACTTCCTGCCCTGAGGGCCCTGAGAAACTGGGTCAGAATCACCACCCTTCAGAGCTGGGGGGACCTCGGCGCCCATCAGCAGGAGAAACCTGAGGCCCAGGATGGGAGGGTCCTGCCCGGGTCACCCAGCTCAGCAGAGGCAGAGGCCGCGCCTGGTCTCCTCCTCCCAGTCCAGTCCCGTCTCCACCACCTGGGCCGGGCTGGGCCGAGTAGGGGAAGGGCCTGTTCTCCCCACTTACTTCTGCCTCCCAGGGGAAGCCCGGCCCAGAGCTTAAGCCAGAGCCTGTCCCCAGCTTTCGAGAGCAGAGTGGATAGGACAGCTGGTAGTGGGAAGGTTGTGCTTCTCTTGGGGCTCCCACTTGCCCTCCCTGGTCTGAATCAAACCGTCCCCAGGGTGATGCATGTGAGGAATTAAAAATTAAATGTCAATGTGGCAAATATGGGGAAACTGGCTGGACAGGTCCCCAGGGATGCCCCGGGCATGAGAACTGCCTGGGTCACCCCACCCTCTGAGTCAGGCAGGCCTGGCTGTGCCTGGGGAGGTGTCAGGCTGGGCCCGGGGCAGGAAGCCCTATGCTCTGGACCCCGCCCTCTATTCCTCTGCTGCTGGGAAGCTCAAAGAAGCAGCCCGAGTCAGCTGGATTTCTCCTTTCCACGCTGCCGCTGCCCCGCCCCCCTCAATATGAGCTCATCTCTGACCTCCAGGCCCCGGCTCGGTTGGGGTTGGGGTTGGGGTTGGGGTTGGGGTTTAAGCTCCTTAGGGTGAGCTGGGCAGGACAGTCATCACTGGCTTTTGAGTGATTCATGTGGCTGACGTTAGCTGGAAGGGAACTCCTTGTGTTCGTGTGGGGGTGGGTGTCGGAGGCCTGAGCTCCCCACCCCCACCGTAGCCCACCCCCTCCTCCACCCACCCGGCTTCCCTCACAGTGAGGGCCTCAGCCCGCACCTCCAAAGCTCCACGCACACCCTCATCCTTACCCATAAACAGCTGCCCCATGAGCTCAGGGATGTGCGCCCCCAGCCCGGGCTGCCCCCAGGAGGTCTGACCAGGGAAAATGCCCTAGCGGTGGGCTCACTGCCATTTAAGCGGGGGATTCTAGGGACCTGGATGCCTGGAGCAGGGTCAAGAACGGGATGGCGTGGGCTCCGAGGGCGTGTCCCCTTGACCCGATGGACTCTGCCCCGTAGGGAACCAGAGCAGGGCCCTGCATAGCACAAAGTCCAGTACGGTACCCGGGTAGCCAAGGTCTAAGAGTGGTTCTGGGATGGTCGGCAGGGCCAGAGGAAGATGGCCTCATTGTTAGAACCTTCTCTGGCTCCCAGGAGGGCGGATGAGCTGTGGCAGATGGTGGAGGCTGGGGAGGGGAAAGTAATCAAGCTTTTTTCCAAATGCTCCCTGGCTCCCCACTTCAGAGGACCCTCTCTCTGGGAATACACCCCGTACCCTCACACTGCCCCTCAAAGCCGGGAAGACAACTGGCTGGGCTTCACCCAGCTGGGGACATTGGGTGCCTGGCGGGGTGTCCTTGTGCTTCTCCCTCTGGGGTCCCGTCCTCTGCTCCCCCAGCCTACAGTGCTGCCCCCAACCATGCCCAGTTCTAACTCTGACTCAAGGTCATCTCCCTTACTCCCTGCAGCTCCACACCCCACCCTGAGGTGCCCAGCCAGGCTCCAGGAAGAATCTGGCGAGGAGGTTTGCGTTTCACAATGCGTAGCTGAGACTCAGAGCTGGCCCATATCCAAGGTCAACCGTTTGTTGCCTGTTGGCCCAGCCCCTGGTGACCCACCCTTGGGGTTTGGCTGGGTTTTGAGGAACCCCAGGCATGAGGATGTGTGTGTCCCAGGTGTGAGGAGGCCAAGGGGGCAGTGCTGGAGCCATCAGTGGGCTGAGCCCTCCCCCAAGCCCTTGATGGCACAGCAGGGGGCTTGAGCCAGGCTCTGACCCTAAAACTGTCCAGGGGGGCAACCTCATCCTTCCATAGCAAGGGCTTTCCTCCCGTCCTCCTTCCTTCCCTTCCTTCCTCCTTCTCTTCAACTCTGAAAGGTTTGTAGTCAAAAGGGCAGGAGGGAATACACAGTGACCTGACCCTGGCTATGAGGAGGCACCTCCCTCTTCAGATCCAACCAGACAGATACACCCTGAGGGCTGTGCCCGGAGTGGAGCATCCAAGGACCCAGGGCCACTGCTGAGCTGTGGGAGCTGAGGGAGGAGAGCCCAGGAGAAATGCCCTTTCTTGAGCACTAACTCAGCAGGATCTCTTAGGCGTGCGGCTGCCTCTCGCGTCACAACAAACCCAGGGGAGGTGGGATCATGCCCATTTTACAGATGAGAAAACTGAGCCTCAGAAGCGAGGGAGGGGGTTGCTTATGGAGCACTGACTGTGTGTCAGAGACTGTCTTTGATTGCTTGGAAATGATAGAGTTAAATTAAGATTGCAAATCTGGTCTGCCTGACTCCGAAGCTCATATTCTTTTCACTTGATCTCACGAATTTTTTTTTAATTACTATTGTATTGAGTGTTTTTTTAATTATGAAGGAAACAGAAGTTCATTGTTATGAACTGAGAAACAGAGATAAGTATAAGGAAGGAGAGAAATATAAATATTCCTGGAATGGTGCTCCCCGCCCTCATCCTTACCCACACTGATCATTGCTGGGTAACTTTTCAATACACTGGGCTGTGATGATTTTTAAAGGGCTGCTTGACTGAACTGGGAAGCTGGCTTGCACCCCTCTGTGAGGTGAGGGAGGTGACCAATGAGCTTAGCTTCTGGGTGTTGTCCAGGTGTGGGGACCAGGAAGGACTGAGGCCCAATTTCATGTGGAGTGCCCCACCTGACAGGGCCCGGGCTGGACTCTGCCCCAGGCAGTGAGCAAGGGCTGCTGGGTGGCAGCAGCGCTGGGAGTGGGAGTGGCCATGGCCATGGCTGGCTGCCCGCTGGCCCGAGGAGGGAGGCACCAGAGGGAGGCACCAGCGGGCTGACCCAGCAGAGGCACTCACTGCTCATTTGCACATTGATGCTCATTTGCACGTTGATGCTCATTTGCATGTTCTCTGTTGGTTTCATTGCCCACAGGCTGGACCCCCCTCTCTTCATGTGGGAGGGATGTGGCGATGCCACCCTCAAAGGGCCACACAACCCTCTCCCCTGAGTATGTTTGAGATGCACTCCAATCCCTGCTGGCAGCACCCCCAGGCCCCAGGATCTGTCATTTTCGCAGAGCGAGCATGCCGAGGGTGGGGCAGTGTAAAGGGTAGGGCAAAGCCAGCTCCCCAGCTGACTGCAGCAGGCGGAGTCCATGTCCGAGGTCAGCAGTGACCCCACGCCCAGCCCTGCCCACTTGGCCTCACTCTGTGGCTCCTGGAAAAGCAGCTGCATGGACTCCTCCCTCCGACTATCCTCCCGCTTTGCCCACCAGCCCCTTCCCCTCTCAGGGGGCAGAGAGCTATCTGGAGACAATGGCTGACGTCTGTCCCAGCCTGTCATCAGGGGGTGGCTCCGAGTGTCCAGGCCACCGCCCACACGGCATAGGTGAGCTGAGTCACAGATGGGACACCTTATGGGCCTGGACTCACAGAACACCGTGGTTGAAGGACACTTAGTGTTTACAGAAGACAGGGAGGCCAAGAGAGAGAAGTGACTTTGCTCCAAGTCCCTTGGTGGTGGGGCTGGCACTGGAGCATGGGTTTTCCGCCTCTCTGTCCTGTATTCTTTCTACCTCTCATTCACTTGTCCAGGAGCTTATTCACTCAGCAAACGTTTGTTGAATTGCCCAGTCTGGGCCAGGCATGGACAAAGAATCAGCCGGCACCCGACCCACAGGTAGGCTGGGCTGGGGCAACAGAGACTACAGTCATCCCCGATAGGCTTGATTTGTGCTGGAGGAAGAGTGAGGGTGAAAACTGGAGAGGCAAAGAGGGCAGGCTCTGTGGTTCCAACATCGCCTCTGCCACTGACTAGCTGTGTGACCATGGGCAATGGACTTAGCCTCTCTGTGCCTGTTTCCTCTTCCGTAAAATAAAAAGCACCTGCCTCTAAGAGTTACTATGAGGACTAACTGGGTTGCTGCATGTGAAGTACTCAGAATGGTGCGTAGTACATGGTATTCACCTGTGTAATAATAACGCACACAGGGTAGGGAACACACAGGGAAGAAAAAGTAACTCTGGCTGGGTTGCCAAGGAGGGCTTCATGGACGAAGGGCATTTAATCTGGGGTTTAAAGGATAACTAGGAGGTTGCTGGGCAAAGAAGATCATCGGAGGCAGAGTAAGAGCAAGAGCAAGGCAGTGGAGGCCTGAGAAGATGCGGGCATGAATCCAAAGAGCTGCAGTGTTCTCGACGGGGCAGAGGGAGGTGTGGCCGATCATCTAGGGGCTCTTTCAAGCTGCCCACCGCTCCCCCTCAAACCCCCAAAGACTCTCTCCGAGGGGTGGTCTCTGTGCCCCGCTGAGGACCCCTGCTGCAAGGAGCCCGCTTGCTCCTGAGGGGGTCAGGTCCCCAGGTACACGGAGCGGGGGTAGGGGGACAGAACCACTCTTGGAGCCCAGGGTCTGTGGAATGGGTGGGGAGAAACGGCCGGAGCTGCAGAGGGGACAGCTGACGAAAGGTCTGGCATGCCCCGTGGAGGTGTTTGGGTTTCATCCTCTGGACCCATGGAAGGACTCTGGGCAGGGGAGTGACCTGCTCTGAGATGCATTTTAGGAAGGACACCCTGCTGTCAAATTTGAAGAGCGGCGTGAGGCAGAGGCCAGGGAAGTATCTGGAGATGAGGCAGTAGTCTGTCGGTCTGTGCAAGAGACAGTGAGGACTGAAGAAGGGCTGAACTAGGGGTGGCAGGAAGGGAGGGTCTCAGGAGGTGCCTGGCAGAACTGAGTGACAAGCTGGGTGTGTGGGTGATGACCGGGTGTCTGGAAAGACAGTAATATAGAACTAGCTGTGGGTCCTTGGGCAAGTCACTTAACCTCTCTGTGCTTCAGTTTCCTCATCTATAAAATGCTAAAAAATGTAGCAATAATAGCACCTATCTCATCAGGTTGTTGTGAAAATAAATGAGTTAAGAGACGGAAAGCGCAGAAAGAGTACCTGGTACAGAGTAAGTGCTGGAAAAGTAGCAGCTGTTGTGATTGCTAAGCTCGGGAGTATCGGGGTGGGGGAGGAGGAGATGGGAGGTGCTGGTGTCCTGTGGGTGGATAAGCTCCAAGTCTCCCAAAACACTTTCTCTTTTGATGTTCCTGTCTTTTGTTTGTGTTGTTTAACTTTTTAAAATTGTAACACACATATAACGTAAAATTTACCATTTTAACCATTTTAAAATGTACGATTCAGTGGCATTAAGAAGCTTTCCTTTAACCAATTCTAATGTGAGAAAAGTTGCAGGAACAGTACAAAGAACTCTCTAGAGCCTTCACCCAGAGTCACCGCATTTTGCCACATTCGCTTTATTTACTCCCTCCCCCTCTAGTATACAGACATATTGTTTCTTCCTGAACCACTGAAGAGTAAGTGGAGACGTCGAGTCCCTTTTCTCCTAAATACCTCGGTGTGCATTACCTAAGGACAGAGCCACTCTCTGCACAGTCATCAAACTCAGGAATTTGGGATTGAAACAACACTATTATCTAATGCACCATTTATATTCAATTATTGCCCCTTGTCCCATTAATGTCCTTCATGGCACATCTCTCCCCCTGACCCCAGGATCCAGTCCAGGATCTTGCATTGCATTTCGGTGTCTCCTCCAGGCCCTCCCCTTACCGGGGCTTTTCCTCAGTTCTCTGAGGCTAAGGGAGGCAGGCTAGGACTTCAGCACCCGTGGCGCTGGACGCTGCCCTCTGTGTGCGTTTGCACACTGAAAGATGTCACCAGCCAAGCAGTGCACTCGATGCCAGCTGCTGGGGTCTCCATGGAGAGTGAGGGGAGCTCAGCTTCTGTGTCTGTCTTTTTAGGACTAAGATGAAAAATACAAAATGAGTTTGTATTTGCCTTCTCTGCACACACACGAACGTAGGGCACAGCTGGGTGAGCCCCGAGCCTGTGTGGGTGGGAGTGGGAAGCCCACTGCGGCTTGGAGATCCGGGGCTCTGTTGGGTTCAGTACTGGGAGCTCCTGAAGGGATGAGGCTGGACTTTGGGACTCGCCCCAGACGTGGCGGACAGTGGAGTACCACAGCACCTCAAGCACAGCAGTGATGTGGTGGGCGCGTCCTGGGACCCCCTTGTGTGTGTGTGGAGGGGGGACCTGCAAAGCCTGACGTCTGCTGGGCTGCTCTTGCAGGGGCTCCCAGGGACAGACCTCCACCCTGGGGTCTTGGGAGTCTAACGCTTTCTGAGTTCTTTAAGATCAAAGGGTGGGCGGGCAGTACCACCTCTGGCCCGTAAAGTCTGTCCGTCTTCCTCTTCCACACGTCATTCGACTTCAGCACTGAGGGTGACAGAGCGGGTGCTTCTAGGACTCCAGGCAGCTTAGCTTTGATCGGTCACAATTTTTTCACCTTTGTCAGGAGAGAATTGGAACACATAATCCTTCAACTAGTGCCGTTTTCCTGGGTTAGGAATATTCTCGCATTTGATCCTCATAATGGCCCTGCAAAGTAGGAACTATTATGACCGTTTTATAAGTGAAGAAAACAGGTCTCAGCGATTTGTAAAAGGTGAGTCAGGAGGCCTGGGTTTGCGCCCTGGCTCTGTTAAGGGATTTGAGATAACGTGGGTAGAGCTCTTAGCGTGGGGCTGGTGCCTAATTGATAGTTTAACATCACCAGCCCCATACCACATCGCCACTGCTCATCCACTAGCAAAATTCAGAGTGTGAATTTTGATGCTAAGACTGTTTTTTTAAAGATTGGCACCTGAGCTGACAACTGTTGCCAATCTTCATTTTTTCTCCCCTTCTTCTTCTCCCCAAAGCCCCCAGTACATAGTTGTATATGTTCTAGTTGTGAGTGCCTCTGGTTGTGGCATGTGGGACGCCGCCTCAGCATGGTCTGATGAATGGTGCCATGTCTGCACCTAGGATCCAAACCAGCGAAACCCTGGGCTGGCAAAGTGGAGCGCGCGAACTTAAACACTCGGCCACGAGGCCGGCCCCGATGATGCTAACACTTTTGATGCTAAGTCCCCATGTCTTTCTACTTTCCAGTTATGTTCAAAAGAGAAATCAGAGATCTCAGCCCTGGCTTTTGAAGGCCTGGCCTCTGTCTCGTCAAAATCGGAGTGCACTTGATGGAGGTTTCTAGACAATCAGTGGTGGGTGGGTGTGCATTCTACACCTCAGTGTTGGGAGACACTCCTCACGTGGGCTGGTCCTGCCCCTGATTCAGAATCACTGGATTTGAGAGATGTGAAGAACAGGGGTGTGTTGGCTGCGTGAATCAAGGAGAGGCAGGAAAAAGACTGGATGAGGGCTCAAGGCCATTCCAGCTGCAGAATTCTGTGAGAACAAGAAGATGAGTTTTTTGTTGCCCCCAAACGACCAAAGAGTAATTCTGAGATGCCCTTGGTAACCCAGGTCTTAGGGATATTTCTGAAACATCTACCTTGAGTCCCTGGTTCTTATGTATTAAGCCATTAAGCCCAGACGGTTAGCACGGTCTGCCCATCAGGAGTAACAGCTTGGCTTACCATGTGTCCAGCATCGGGGGATTCACATAATACATGGTCCCTAGGCTCTAGGGAGCAACCAGATCTCATTGGAGGAACTAGGGGACCATCTGGAGAGCGAACAAGGGGCCACCTCTGTGGGGCTTGGGTGTGAGTGCTCTGATCAGCCTCAGGTCAGTGTGGGCTGGCACGGACAAGGGAGAGCTCCCTGGTAGCAACAACGGCAAACATTTATAGGGCTTTTACTGTATGCCAGGAGCTGTCAAAGTGCTTTTGGTGTATTGCATCATGTAATGCTCACAACTTCCCTAGAATAAGTAGAGTCTGTTTTTATCACCATTTGACAGACAGGGAAACTGAGACACAGAGAGCTTAACTGGCACAATCATTCAAATCATAGGTGGCAGAGCTGGAATTCAAATCCAGGCAGTCTGGCTCCAAAGCCAGATGCTCTTAGCTCCTTCCTCCCTACTCTCCCCTGAGAGGGGCTCAGCTGATCCTTGAAGGATGAGAGATTTTGGAGAAGAAAACTGCTAAGGGGTGGGAGTTCACAGACCTGGTCTGGTAATCCTGGCTGTGTGACTTTAGACAACTTACCCAACGTTTCTGAGCCTCAGTGTTCTCATCTGGCAAATGGGAACATCATCCTCTTTGTAGAGCAGTGTGACTGAAAGCGTGTGCTGAGAGCACATTATTAGAGATGGAGGGTGGGAAGACCAACCTCCAGCGTCAGGGATGAACGTGAACTCTATGTGTGGGCTGAAAGGATGGTGGGGAGGGAGTCAGTCAAGCCAGAATGCAGGATGGATGTAACGGTGGGTGGAAAATGAAAGTTGGCTGGCAAGTGTGACGCCAGGTTGTTGAGGACCTTGAAAGTCACTGTAAAATCCTCTACGGCTCTTTCAAAAGGACAGGTGTGTGGATTTTGTTGACATATGGAAATGTGTGTTTGGAAAAAAAAAAAGAATGCAAAAGAGTATGTACAAACCGACAGCTGTGTCAACTCATTATGGGCTGCTAACCTTAGCGATCAGAGGGCACGTGCAGGCTGTAAATATCCCAGTTCACCACTTTTTATTTATTTATTTTTCTGTAAATACCTAATGAAAACTAAGTGAACAGGAGGCCAGGCCGAGGGGCTCAGCTTTTAACTTGTGGACATCTATGGGGAGTCACTGCAGATTTTGTGTGTGTTTGTTCTAGGTTTTTAAAATTTGTTTGTTCTGTTTTCTTTTTTAGTTGAGATAGACTTCATATACCGTCGATTCTCATTATTTGCAGATTCTGTATTTACAAATTTGCCTACTTGCTAACATTGATTTGTAACCCCAAGATCAATACTTGAGGGGCTGGCCCGTGGCCGAGTGGTTAAGTTCGTGTGCTCCACTTCGGCAGCCCAGGGTTTGCTGGTTTGCATCCTGGGGGCAGACCTACACACTGCTCATCAAGCCATGCTGTGGCAGCATCCCACATAGAAGAACTAGAAGGACTTACAGCTAAGATATGCAACTATGTACTGGGGCTTTGGGGAGAAAAAAAAAGAGGAAGATTGGCAACAGTTGTTAGCTCAGGGCCAATCTTCCTCACCAAAAAAAAAAAAAAAAACTTTAAATACTTGAGACGCTTTGGACATGCTTAGAGCAGTGAACAATTGTAGTCACCTGATGTACCCGAGCCCAGCTGGGGTTGAACAAGACCACAATCTTTCTTTTTTCGGGTCTCACACTGTAAACGTGTCCTTTTCTACTTGGTGCCATGTTTTTTGTATTTCTTTGCGTTTTGTTGATGATTTTGCTGTTTAAAACAGCCCCAAGCATAGTGCTGACATGCTGTCTAGTGCTCTTAAGCAAAAGAAGGCTGTGACGTGCCTTACAGAGAAAACACAAGTGTCAGATAAGCTTCGTTCAGGCCTGAGTTACAGCGCTGTTGGCCATGAGCTCAATGTTAGAGTCAAAAACATATATATTAAATAAGGTGTCTTTAAACAGAAACACAGATAAAACAAAGTTATGTCTTGATCGGCTGATGCAAATGCTGTGACCAACGTCTGGGGGAACCTCATCCTGTCTTTCCCCTGGAGCCTTGATTAAGGATTTCCTAATTCAGGGCTCACAGCAACTTTACGAAGCATAACGACCTTGAATAACAATACTTGACTATACCATAAAATTCACCTTTTTAAATTTTATGTTTTATATAGCCCTTTTACAACTTAGTATATTTACAAGGTTGTGCAACCATCCCCATAGCTGCAGGTTTTCGAGCAGTCGAATGACCTCACAGAGCAGCCATTTAAGAATTATCTGTCCATCTTTCCCTCTTCCCTGATGCCTCTGCTCTCTTTCAGAATTCCCAGAACCATGGGCTGGCTGTGCCCACCCCTTCTGTCCCAGAAGACTTCGTAGACAAAGGAGTGACAGGTAAGAGGACCTAGGCTTGGGGTCTGTCCATCTTTCTTTCCTCCTTAGGCCCAAGCCTCTGGCCCACCTCCCCAGCTGGTGATGAAGCTGGAGCCACAGGCCTCTTGGCTACCGGCTGCAGTGGGTGGGAGCAGTGGGGCTGGGCGTGAGGAGAGCCAGGGTTGGCTGTGGCCCACTTACAGTGGAGGAAGGATGGTGAGGGGATAAGGCCAGAGCAGGCACAAGGGTAACACGGGGTGGCGGAAAGAACCCTGGAGTCAGACAGACCCAGCTTTGAATCTCAGCTCCCCTGCACATTAGCTTCGCTCCCCTTGGGCAAATCACTTAACCTCTTGCCCCTCTGTATCTTCAAATGAGCTGTGGGAGCAACAATTCCCATCCTGGAGGAGTCAGTGAAGTATTGGATGGGATGTCAGTCACTGCTCCTTGCACCTCTGCTCAAAACCCACCAATGACTTCCCATGTCACTCAAAGAAAAGGTTCTTGAAGGACTGTCAGAACTCGGCCTCATCTGCTCTCTCTCCCCGTCTCACGCTGCTCCAGGCATCCCGCGTGCTTGTTTCTCCTTCAGTACCAGGCACATTTCCTCCCCGGGGTCTTCGCACTGCCCTTCCCTGTGCCTCGCACACCCTTCCCCTAGACATACAGACAGCTCTCTCCCCGTCTCCTTCGCTCTTTGCTCCAACATCACCTTCTCAGCGAGGTCTTCTCTGACCACCCTGTTCACACTGCACCCTCAGCCCTTCTCTTCTTTTTGTCTGCACATTACTCATCATCAAATGTGGTGACACTTTACTAACATATTATGTTCATTGTCTGTCTCATTGTCCCATTGAAACAGAAGCTCCAGGAGGGCCAGTATTTTGACTGTTTTTTGCTTTGTTTTTACTGCTGTCTCCCAGCTCCTAACACTGGGGTGCGCTCAGTGAATGTTAGCTGTCCCCTCTCCACTCTTGGTCTAGTCTTTGTTTTGAAGTCAGACAGCTGGGAGGGCCCTTCAGAGCTGCACATTCCTCAGGTTTCTTATGCTCTGTGCTAGACACTGACGCGGGGAGGTGTGGGAAGGCTGCCGCTGAGACAGAAGTAAGCAGGGCCACGGGCCCCCATCTGCAGACTCTCGGGAGGGGCCTGGGGACTGGGTCCAAGAAGGGAGGGATGTGAGCGGCTAGGGCTGGGAGTGCTCAGCATCTCCCTAGGGCCCAGGTTGTCCAGGTCCCCTTCTTTCTACACACCCCTTTCCATCCTGCAGTCCAGAACCTGTTCCAGGAGCTCTCAGTGAGGGGGAAAGCTGTGTCCTTGGTAGGTTCAGGGTCTTTAGAAAGCAGGAATTGCTCATGCTAATTGCTCCCTCCCAAACTTTCACCTGAACTCCCTCACAGAGAAGGTCACCAGGCCCCTGGCCCTGATCCATGACTTCCCCTCTTTCCCCCACCTTCCCTGTCTGTCTTTCGGTCTGAAAAGTTAAGCACAGGTGGTAGTAGTCAAAATGGATACCGTCCATTAAGTGCCTGCTATGGGCCCAGCCCCGTGAGAAGCCCTTGACATGTATTTACATGAATTCTCTTATTTAATCCTCACAACAGCTTTATGAGGTAAGCGCTGACATTATGCCCATTTTATAGATGATGCAACTGAGGCTCAGCAAGGTTAATTAGTTTGTCCAAGTCACACATCTAGTACGTGGTAGAGCTGGGATTTGAACCCTGGCCTCTTTGGCTTTGCATCAGTCAAGGCCCCTGTAAGACACAGGTGGTGCACTCAAAGAGGGTAACGGAAGAGCGTTTAGTAAAGGGGTTCTCTCCAGGGGTGCAAGCAGGGCGCAGAAGGGTGGGGCAGATGGAGAACCTCAGCACAGGCTCCAGGGGCTGTGCCAGGCACAGGCAGGGGCCCCTCGCTAGAAGGAAGAGGGTCACTGCCAGGACAGCTCGGGACGCTGGGGACATTGCTGCTCCTTCCCTTGGTGTTCAGGAGGAAAGGCATGACACCGGCTGGTCACTGTGTGGGGTGCCCAGCCCAGCCCTGCCCTGGGCACATAGGGATTGGCATGCCTGGTCTGCCTCATTGCCCTCCTCATCTTTGCCTCTCCCTTCTTCCAGGTACCAGCTCACTAGTCAATGGCAACCTCCGACTGTACAGCTCTGTGGGTGACCTAAGGCCTGGGCACTATGGCCAGGACCCACTCATCCCCCCACCTCCCCCAGGCCCAGCCCCGGGGCCACCGCCAAACACTTTGCAACCTCGAGGGGAGTCCCCACCACCACCTCCACCTTCCATGGCTCCCCCACCACCTCCCCTGCTGCTGGAACCCCCACTCCCACCCAGCATGGCCCCACCTCCGCCCCCGGTATTGGGGGCCCTATCACCCCCATCCACACCCACCCCTCCTGACTTCATTCCCCCTGCCCCACCCTTGGCCTTTCTAGCCCCACCCCCACCCCCTTTGCCAGCCCCAGCACCCCCAGCTCCAGTGTCTCCTCACAAGATGGGGACTCGCCTCTTTCCCCCTGGGGGTGTCACCAAGTGGAAATCAGAGGTAACACTGAGTGGCAGGCAGCCAGAGGCCCCCAGAACCAGCCCCCCCAGGAGCCCTACTGAGCCTGAAGGGAGCCCCCTAGGACCTAAACCAGAGTCCCACCTCACCTTCCCCCGTTCGTTCAAGGTGCCTCCCCCAACCCCAGTCAGGACTTCATCCATCCCTGTTCAGGAAGCACAAGGGGCTCCTCCAGAGGAAGAAGGGGCCACCAAGAAGGCCCCCAGTCGCCTCCCACTGCCTCCCAGCTTCCACATCCGCCCTGCGTCCGAGGTCTACCCAGACAAGGCCTCTGAGCCAGACCCCTCTGGGGAGCTCAGGGCTGCAGCACCAGCCAGCCCGAGGCTGGGCCAGTCCCAGTCCTGGACAAATGAACAAGCTGAGACTCTGCCCCCAGCCCCTCCCCTTCCCCCTCCCGCACCCCCGCTCCCTCCCCCAGCACCCCCCCTTCCCCCAGCTGCCCCTCCTTTGCCTTCTGCTGAGAAGACAGCCCCTCCACCTGCTGGGTTTATGAAAAGCCCCAAATCTAGCTCTCCTGCTCCCAAACCCAAACCCAGCCCCCCGAGCCCAGAGGACACAGCCTCGTCAGTGCCTGTGGACTGGAGGGATCCCAGCCAGATGGAGAAGCTGCGCAGCGAGCTGGCGGCCTACCTCTGTGGCTCCAGGAGAGAGGACCGATTCATCAGTCACAGGCCAGGCCCGATGGTGGCCTCTCAGGGAAAGGAGGGCAAGAAGGGCCCCAGCCCGCCAGAAAAGCAGGATCCCCCAAGCCTGCTAGAGAAGGAGATCCCCCCAAGTGTCCCTGAGAAGAGTCCCCGGGGCCTGCCAGAGAAGGCCGCCGCTGGCCCGACCCTGCCCCCTGTGGACTACACCCCCCAAGAAGCCCCGACTCCCAGCGTCCGGCAGATCCGGGATGAGCTGGAGGCGCGGCTTTCCTCATCAGCAGAGAAGGACGCCAGGCCCAGCACAGGGCCTCTGCCTCCCAAACCTCGGCTCGAAGGGGCGAGAATCTTTGAAAACAGGGCTGATAACGGCAGATTCTCCAAGCCTGTGGCCAAGAATCTGTTACCTCTATCCACCACCCCTCTGCCAACCACACCATTCCAGTCCAAGTTCATGCCTGGGCCAGCCGCACCACCCAAGTCCCTGCCTGGACCAACTACACCTGGGCCAGCCACACCACCCAAGTCCACACCTGGATCAACTACACCTGGGCCAGCCACACCATCCAAGGCCACGCCTGGATCAACTACACCTGGGCCAGCCACATCACCCAAGTCCACACCTGGACCAACTACACCTGGGCCAGCCACACCACCCAAGTCCACACCTGGACCAACTACACCTGGGCCAGCCACACCACCCAAGTCCATACCTGGACCAACTACACCTGGGCCAGCCACACCACTCAAGGCCACACCTGGACCAGCCACACCAACCAAGTCCACAGCTGGATCAGCCACACCCGGGCCTGCCATACCATCTGCAGCCCCAACTCTGCCCGCCACATCATCTCAGCTGATAGCGGTGAAGAACCTAGTCCCAGCTGGGCAGTGGGAGAAGCAAGGACCTCAAGAACTTGCAGTGCCCTCCCAGCCAGAGGCAGACAGGTGCCCCTCCGAGGCCAGTAAGCCTCCCACAGGGGGAGCCCTGTCACCTCCAGCCCTTCCACCAAAGATATCCCCTGGCGGAAAAGAGGTGACATTTCCCTACAAGCCCCATCGCAGCAAGAACAGCCCCAGCAGAGAGGCTGCTGTGGTGATGTCTACACCAGCCAGAGGAGAGGCTCCAGGGTCAGGGGAGCTGGTGGGGATGAAGGAGCCCCAGGGGCTGCCAGCCAAACCCCCAGCCTCAGCCCAGCCTGCTGACGAACTCCTCAGGCATCCGGTGACCGGGGAGGTGGTGGAGCGGGGCTCCCCCATGGCCCTGCTCCTTGCGGCCAGGCAGAGGGCACAGAAGGGGAGGCCTGGAGGGGCTGCCCTGAGTCGGTCCTCCCTGCCGGGGAGTCTCCGTGGCCACAGCAGCCAGCCCGAGGCAAGCTCTGAGGGCGGGCCCAACTCCTTCACTGGGGTCCCCAAGTTACCCAAGGAGCCTGAGAAGGACCTTCAGCTGGCCTCATCAACACAGCCCACTGTTCCCAGTCAGTGGAAGCCCCAGTCCCACAGAGACCCAGAAGGCACACAGCCAAGCTGTGGGCACAAATGGACCAAGGCAGAACCCCAGGCCCCTGTGGCCTGGGGAAGACCAGCGCCCTCCAACCTCCCCCAGGGCCGCGTGCTGCCCAAGTCCTTCTCGTCCCCTTCTTCTCCTTCCCACAAGAGGGAGGAGGAGAAGGAGTTCAACTTTGAGGTCATCCCCCCGCCGCCAGAGTTCAGCAATGACCCTGAGCCCCCGACCCCGGCCCTCCAGTATCTGGAGCGCCGGAGATCCCCTCCCTGGAACAACTTCTCAGACTTGGGGCAGCCTCTGGACGCGGGCCTAGCGGCCTTGGCGCCTCGTGGCTTCCCACGCTTCCCGGCGGATGCGCGCTCCGCGGGGCCCGGGGGCCTGGAGCGCTCCGCGGGCGGGGGCCGTTCGCTCATCAAGAAGCGCCTGTACGTCGGGGAGCCCCACCGCAGCCCCGGGCCGCCTCGCGGCGCCACCGGCCGCAGCCTCAGCTCCCCAAACTGCTTCGGGCCGCCGCCCGGGGGGCCCTTCGCCGCGCCCGGAGGCCCGGAGGTGCGGCGCGTGGGCTCGGCGGGCCGCGCGCCCCCCGGCGGCCTGCACGCGCGGAAGCCGTCCCTGGAGGGCGCCGCCCGCGGAGAGGCCAAGTTCAAGGCGCCCGGCGGCGACTGCGGCTGCGCCTCCGCTCCCGGCAGGTGAGCTGGGGCCGGGCGATGAAGGGAGGCTGGGATGGGAAGCCAGGTGGCGTGGAGGATCTGCCCTCGGACCACAGAGGAGCCGACCAGGCCGCGGCCAACCGCAGGGGACATTGGGTTTTCTCCCCTCCGCCCCTCAGGGCAGAGAGAAAGGGGAGGGAGGCGCACTCTACCTAGAGAGGGTGCTGTTGGCCGTTCCCTTACCTGCCTCCTTATCTCCCATTATCTCCCTTGTTCTCTTTCCCCATCCTCCTGCTTTCCCCACCGGCTTCCCCGCTTCTCTCTCCTCTCTCTCACCCTCTGGAGTTCCACCGCTTTAGGCTAAGTGTGGGGTTGGGGGAGATCTGAGTGGTCCTCCGGTGCGGGATTTTCCAATAACGCAGAGATGGATCCCTAGCCAGGCTGGGAGTGAAGGGTTCTGAGTAGAGGGTGTTAGGCATGTACTTCCTGGCCGGCAGGGCCTAGACAGGAGGCGGTGCCCTGTGTCTGGTGAATCAGTAGTGGTGGACTGGGGTCCCACTCAGCCCTGAGCCACATCTTTCCTCTGGTGCCCTGGGGGAGATGGGAGGGCTGTTGGTTAACCAGCTGCGGATATTAACCTCACCTCTCTCCTGCTCCTCCAGGTCTCCCCACAGCACCCCCCTCTATGGAAGCCCCATCAACACGTTCACCGTGAGGCCTGGGACCCGCCATCCCATCTCCTGTGCTTACTCAGGGGCCCATCGGAAAGCCCCATCCTGAGCCCGGAATTTTCTCAGTTCTACTCCAAGGGGTCAGATGCTGGCACTTGTTTTTGTGGGGGTGGGAGGGACCACAGCAGGTGTGAGGCAGCCTGGCTCAGACACGGGGGGAATCTGTGTTCCCCAAAGACAGACAGACGGACAACGAGTGAGAAGCAGTAGGCCTGGGAAGATGGAGACTGGACTTGTGTTTCCCAAAGCACTGGTGCGGCTGTGGACCGTGTGGATGTGGTGGGAGGGGGAGGAGAGGAGGAATCTTTAAGGACTGGAGTTTGAGTGTGCCCTATTTGGTAATATTCGCTTTAGCAAGGCTTGTTTAAGGCACACGGCCTACTGGGCAGGTTCTAAGAGCAGGGGCTGGGGCGGTAACACTCAATGGGACCCATCGGGACCCTAACTGGGATGCCTGTCAGGCCCTCGCCAAGGGCTGAGGCCCAGCCCGTCGGGTAGGGATGCAGGGCGCTACAGGTTGGTCTCTTTAGCACCCACCAGTCCACCAGTTGCCACCCCAACAGGTGATTCCTGGGGTTCCTAGAGGTGAGACTAACCGTGTGTGTGTGTGCAGCTTGTAGAGAAGGTACTGGAACACAGTGCTCTGCAGTAGCCACGGGCAGGGATGGGAGAGTGCTGGTTAATTTCGCCCCGGCCCTGGCCCTTAGCTGCAGGGAGGGCTGGAGAGAAAAGACTTGGCGAGGATTAGGGCTTGCCTTTCTACTTAGTGCCAGGCAGCTATGATTTGGGGGATTGGACCCAAGGAAGCAGAAGGCCTGGGGCTTGACACCAAAGGCCTTATGTGGCCAGGTCCCATATGGGATTTGCAGGGGACATCATTCCCACCCCTCCCAACCCCAATACTACAGATCCCTCATATTATTGAGGCCTTAAAATGTATAACCCAGGTGCTGGAAGGCCTTGGAGGGCGGGAGGCAGCAGAGATGGGAACAGAGGTCCCAGAGGAGTTCGCTGCCAGTGGGGGGTGTGTTTTGGAAAGTGGAGGAGTGGCAGGACTGGGCCAGTTCAGAGCAGGGGAGCCCTAGCAGTGGGGTGACCATTCGTCCTTTGTCTAGGCAGCCCGGGTTCATGCCTGCTTTCCGGTAAATTAGACCCCCTTCCACTTCCACAAAGTCCTGGCTTGGAGGATATGTGGGTCACCATACCTATCAGGATACAATATTCCTTGGTCCATCTTCCATATCTTCAGGTCCTGGTGGGCTGAATTCTTGGGACCAGGCCAAGGCAGGCTGCCTCGGTAAGGAGGAGGGGCAGGGAGTGGCCACCTCAGGGGCAGGCAGTAGGGGGCAGCCACGAAGCAGTTCCCTTTGGGGCCAAGATGTTGGACCTTTACCATTTGTGCTAACCGGCCTTGGTCTCGGGTTGTGGGGACAGCAGGTGAGCCACTTCAGGGAAAGAGTGCAGGGGTGGGCAGATGCCCGATGGGGCGGGACCTGGTTACTGGCATGCAAGAAGCAAGCTCTACCCCAGCGCCGGCACTGGCTCTATCTGTTTGTGTGTATCTTCCTTGTACGATGTTTTATAAAAGAGTTCTCTAATTTATCTGCTGTGTTTGGGCTTCAGGGGTGGGGTGTGGACTCCCAGCTGTACGTTGCTCTGCGGTGGGCAGGGAAGGACTGGTTCTCACTTGGCTTGGGAAATAAACAGGCCAGTTGGAACTGGCCTCTGGCTCTGTGGCTGTGGATTGATGACTCGGAGCTCCTGGGGTGTGTGAGAGGTCGGAAGTGCTCAGCTGGGGAAGGCCGAGCACAGGGTGGTAGCTGAACTGGTGAGCCGTTTTGCTGGGCCCAACTCTCTCTTCTGACCCTTAGCTTTTCTCATTCTCCAGATCCTTCAAGGAATAGAAGCACAGCTGAAGTCTCGTGATAACAAACAAGCAAGTCTCTTTGACTCTCTGAACCTCAGTTTCTTCTTCTGTACAGTGGGAGAATAATACCTACCTCATAAGGCTGTTGTGAAGATTAGAGACAGTCCTGCCTTCACTTAACAAGTATTTGAGTGACTACTAGATGGCAGGCACTACGCTTAGCACGGATGTACAGTCATCAACACACTGACACTCCTCCTGCCTGAGGCAAGATTATAGTGTAGTGGAAGAGAGAGAGGATAAAAGGAACACACAGAAACATCATAAATTATAAGAAATGGTGGGACGGAAAGGAACAGGGAGTGTGGGCAAGAATAACTGGAGGCGGGGGGAGAGGAGTGGATTTCCTTTAACCAGGTAGGAAAGTCTTTTCCAATGGCAACATTTATGCTGATTTAGGCAAAGCATCCAGCCCACACCTGGCACTGAGTAGTTGCTCAATAAGTGGCATCTTTGGGTGATGGCTCCATTTGTGTGTGGCCCTTCACAGTTTCCCATAAAGCTTTGACGCAGTATCGTCAACTTTTCCAGAAGAGGAAACAGAGCCAGGGAAGTCATCTCAGGACAAGGTCAGAGGGAGCTGGGTTGCCTCCTCTCCCGGAGTCTTTTCTGGGGGTTGTTGGGAAAGGGAAATAGGGAGGGTGACTCACTGATTCAGCAACTTGTGCTTCCAGGAAGGGCCTCCCCACCTCTCCCGTCCGTGGGCTTCCCCGTTATCCCGTCTCTGCCACCCCCACGCTCCACCACGATGCCCTCATCCTGCTAACAGAGTGAGGACGGGGCCTCGACTCCCAGGAGGACTGGGGGCTTCTCACCTGGCTGCTCTCTCCTCCCTGCTCCCTCCTACCTCTTCTCTCCCCCCCCCCCCCACATGGGCAGGGCAGTGGGAAGTGGTGGAGGGTTGGGCCCCACGTCTGTCTCTGCCTCTGCCAAGCTGTGTGACCTGGGGCCTCAGCTGACTCGTCTGAAAAGTGACGGGGATGGACTTGTGCCGTGTGGGGGTCTTAAA
Source organism: Equus caballus (assembly GCF_041296265.1). Classification (NCBI taxonomy): domain Eukaryota; kingdom Metazoa; phylum Chordata; class Mammalia; order Perissodactyla; family Equidae; genus Equus; species Equus caballus. The sequence goes on along the minus strand of NC_091703.1, from coordinate 44,748,415 downwards.
CTGTGTTGAGTCTTTAAGAAGCTGATGAGAGCTCTGGACCTTCACCCCAGAAAGACGCCCCCACGAGCACCGTTACACATGATTTCAGGCGCTCCACAGATCCCCCCAAAATCGGGCTCCAGGGACTTCTCCTTGAAATCTCCTGAAGCAACGGTGGTCGTGGCAACCACAACCCTTACTTAACCTTGACGGTTTGGAAAGTTCATTCGTTCTCTTGTTAACTCATGACCACCCTCTAAAACGTGTTGGTCGTGGAATACTCCTAATTCCATCTCACTGATGAGAAAATTGAGGCACCAAGAAGAAAAGGGAGTTGCTTAGAGGAGCCCACCGGACTTCCAACTCAGCGTCCCTCATCAGGGCTGCCTCCCTCCTGGCCGTGTGCACCTCACTCATTCGTCCCTCCCCGAATCCTACCATCCCCTCAACTTTCTATCTTTCTATCAGAGGAGGGGTGGGGAGGGCCGCGGAGGGTAAAGCTACTCTGGTGCCAGAAAAGGTTAATAGGCATGGGTGGCTCAGGTGTTCTGGATCAGGTTGGCCACACCTTGGTTTCTGGAGCCTCCTCGCTGCTTGCTGGGCGTGCCAAGCCCCAGTGGCCAGAACCCCACCTCTCCTGTGAGGCCCAGCCCGGCCCAGAGCAGCAGTGGGGGCAGGTCCCAGGGCAGGCTGTGCTGGAAGTCTGGGGCCTGCCGAGGGCAACGCGGGAAGGGCCCTGTCAACCCGAATGGAGCACAGCTTTCCCCAGGGCCCCACTGACGCAACCGGAGAGGCCTTGCGGGCCCTTCTGCAGGAAGCTGAGGATAGAGGTGACTTTGACCCGAGCAGGGAGGCGTGAAGGAGAGGCTCCCTCCATGCTGAGCTGTCAGGCAGGCCTGCCCCTGCCTGCTCGCCCCACCTGCCTACCCCCAGCGGCCTAGGGCGCTTTCATCCTGGCAGCTCGAAGGCAGCGCTGGCGTCCCGTTGTGAGTCAGCTGTCCAGGCTGGGTGGCCACTGATACCAGGCAGAGAATGAGCCTCCTCCCTCCAAAGCCCCAGGGACGGCCAGCTGCTGCGGACCTGCTGGTGGGGCCTCTGGGGATATTTTTGGCAGGGAAGGTGAGAGGCAGGGAGACCAAGGCAAGGCATTCCAACTACTCCCTCATTTACAGTGATGATCCTGAGCTGGCCGCCCAGTTCTCAGAGCCCCAGAAGCTTCCTGAACATCTGGCACAGTTGAGCCACTCCCTGCTCCCCTCCTGGAGAGCTGTCCTCTGAGTTCCTACAGAAAACGCTCTGCTTGGCTCCCGTCTTCCAGACTGGCGCCCTTCCTCCCCACAGGTGTCTTGGCACCCTGTCCTCAGTCCCCAGTCTTCCTTCTCCATGGTTTTTTCTTCAGAAGACTGAGTTGACCCCCTCTTCTCATCCACACCTGAGCTCCACATTTCTGACTTGAAAGTGCCCCCTGGACATTTGCGTGTGGATGCCTGGCCAGCCACACAGATTCAGACTCTCCAAAAAAGATTATTCTTCCCTTAATTCCTCACACAATTGTGAGACCAGAGCAGCCAGGTCCACGGCCCCAGAATCCCTGGAAATATTCATTCCTGCCCGCTTTGCTTCCTCGAAGCTGACTCACTCGTCAAGGCCCAGCTTCAGTCAGAGCTCCCGTGGAAAGCCCTTCCCAGCCCAGCACAGCTCAGAGACCCCTCCCTCCTCCACCCCTCCACCCACCTCCTTGGCTGGCTCTTCCTCATCCTTCAGGCTCAGCTCAGACATCCTCACCCTCTAGGCCACATCAGCTCCTGTTACAGGCTCCCATGGGCCCCTAGTCCCCTCACATCAGGGTTATTTGTTCCTCATCCCCCCCCTCACCCCGCTCCCCAGCACTTGTCAGCTTTGTACTACAAGTTCTGCCCGTCTTATTCATCACAGTATCCCCAGCATCTAGTGCTACTCCTGGCACTAACAGGTACTGAATATATGTTTGTTGAATGATTACATGTTAGTATTTAATCAAATTCTGTCGAGCGCTATTTCAGTTCCTTGAGGGCAAAGGCCATGTCTCCGGTGGATCGGTGACCACATAGCCCTCTTGTTTCTAGCTGCGTGTAACCTGATTGCTGAGCTCTCAGGTGGCACAAAATTAATGGTTTGAGGGATGGGCTTCTAAGATTTCCTCATAAAACTGTCAAGATGCCTTGGAGTGGCTCCTGCCTGGTGGGCTGGGACACGATGCCCTCAGCCTGGAGACCAGAGGAGCTGGGAAGTGATGGAACCAGGTGATGCCATTCTGGCCCTTAATGGGCTAGGGCGCGGGGTCTCAGGCAGCCGTCATGTCAGACCCTGACATGTCAGACCCTGCAGTGAGCTGGCCAAATGGAGCAGCCAGCTCCAACCCTCCAAACGACTTGCACTCTACATTTGTGCCCCTTTTGGTCTCCTTTAGTCTTCAGTAATATTCTTTGGCGCTCCAGCCAATCTCACCTGCGCTCAGGGCCCAAGGGGAAAGTTTCTGGGCCACAGAAGGAGAAGGAACAGCACCCCTGGGGGCCAGGGCGGCAGGAGCCGGTCAGGACCGACCCGCTCACTGTCCCTCCCACCTGGAAAGCCTCCCCCCAGGAAAGTCTAACAGTTCTAGGTCTTGTTTTCCTTACACAGCAGGCCTCCTGCCCTGGGCTCGCAGGTCCTAGGAGGGATCCGAGCACAGGGTGGGGCTCAGCAGACAGCTGTCTTCAGTGTCTTCCACTTCAGCATAGGATCCGTGTCCCTAGTGCACTCTTGAAAGTGGGACACAGCCAGCAGCCTCTCTGTGGGACTCTCCGTTGTCATTCTTGAAAACAGGATTGCTTCAGTCTTGTCTTCCACACATGAGACTTCTGGCTCCTTCCACCTTTCCTCCCTGCAGAGGAACATCTCTGCTGCCTCTTTTCATTGTTACCTAGTTTATTTTCTGAGCCACTCAGAGACAGTCTGGCAGGCTCCTGCTTTCTCTCCCCCTCTCTCTCTCAAGTGCAAGACACACACACACACACACACACACACACACACAACTGGAAAGTAAAGCAGGAGAATACAAAGTTCTCCCACCCAGGAGAGCCAGGTGGCCACTTGGGGCACCGTTAGCATGGCACTGTGGGTGGCCCCTCTTGCTGGCCTGTGACCAGGCCATCAAGGCTGCCGTTGGCCCTGTGACCCTGGTGGGAGCACGTGCATGAGTGAGGCAGGGGAGGGAGGGCCCCTGCTCGCTTGTTCTCCCTGTAGAAGATCCAACACTCAAACGCTAGGTCAAGGGTACCTGTTATTGCTGACACTGTCGTCTTTTGATGACCTTTATTGGCAATTTAAACTTCCCTTGACCTTCACTTTAACCTGATTTCTCCAGAGACAGAGGAGGGGAGTGAGGACCCTGCGTAACAACTGACCCTGGTTTCCAGCCTGAGTCCCTGTGCGTGATGCTGTGTGTGCACGCAGGGCCAGCCGTAACCAGCAGGTGGCGCTCTGCTCACAGGTGCCTGAACTCAAGCCAAGCAGGTGGAGTTCAGGCTCAGATTCAGATTCAGCTGGGGTCAACACGCTCCTCCTAGGGTCCAGGCACAAAGTTCAGTGTTGTGCAGTATGCCAGTGATTCTCAAACTTGAGCATGCATCAGAAGCACTGCAAGACTTGTCAAAACACAGGTTCCTGGCACTCCTTCCCAGAGCTCCTGATTCAGTGGATTTGGGGTAGGGCCTGAGTGTTCACATTTCTAACAAGTTTCCAGGTGGGGCTGCTGGTCTGAATGGCCCAGGGACCACGCTTTGAGAACCGCTGCTGTGCAGTATCCCATTTAACCATCCCACTCTCCTCTGGGTGGACAGTACCACTCCCAGCTTACCAATGAAGAAACTAAAGTCCCAACAGGCCACCAGCTGAAGCAAACTGCACGGGCTGACCCGCCCTCTGCCTCAAGGGTAGCGTGGCTGGGGTGGGTGCGACAGCACCTCTCCAGATTCCGCCTGTCCTCCCTTCTTCCAGGGAGGGCAGTAAGAGAGCAGGCCTGGGATAAGCATGAGATCAGGAGGGGCACATGGGGCACTGTTAGGTTGGGAGTAATTCCTTGAATGTCCAGTGTTTTTAAAGCACTTTTGCTTCTATTTAAACCTGGCCTCATAATCCTGGCCGGTCAGCACTCACACCTTGGACTCTGTGCTGCTGCCCTGGCCCCTCCCTCTTCAGGACTGGAGCTCTCACTCCCACCCACGCCCCCCCCCCCACCCCCACCGGGCGGCTCAGAGAGTGCTGCCACTGACTGCTTTCAGCTGAGTCCCTCTGTGAACTGTCCTTTCCAGAGACAGCCATCTCACCCAAGGTCACATCCGCTCCCTGGGGCAGCCACATTCACAGACAGGTCCTTCCTTCCCCTCAACTCGGCACAACTCTGAAGGGCTGCTGTTGCAGGTGCAGGCAGCCCAGCTTCTCCCTCTGCCCTGCCCCCTTTCTTCCCCTCCCCGCCCCCCCCCCCCCCCCCCACAGTGCACATCCCAAAGGCACTTCCCAGTCAGTGCCTTGCACACAAACCTCAGTCTCCCGGAGAACCTGTCCCACAACACCTTGCCGTGTGCCAAGCACTGTTCTAAGCATTTACACATATTAGTTCATGTGATCCTCCCAATAGCCCCAGGAGGGAGGTATTTTCGTCATCCTCAGTTTACGGATGAGAAAAACGGAGGAGGAACAGAAAGGCTAAGTAAACCGTGCAAGGTCACAGAGCTAGCGAGCGGCAAAGCCAGGATTCCTGTGCAAGTGGTCAGACTCAGGAGCTTTGAGGGGCTGTTACACAACACTGTCTTCCAGAACATTCCTGTGGTCTAGTCTCAGGGAAATTAAAGAAAGGAAACAGCTGAAGCTATATTCTGATTTCAGGGGAAAACATCTTTGCTGCCCAATTCTGTCACACCAGCCTCCTGCTGGTGCCTGAACATGTAGCCCCGGGGCTTAATCTTAGTTCAGTGGTTCTCATCTGGGGGCGATTTGCTCCCCAGAGGACAATCGGCCAAGTCTGGAGCCTTGTGGTTGTCAGACCTGGGGGGATGCTAAGGGCACTTAGCAGGTGGAGGTCAGGGGTGCTTCTACATGTCCTACGATGCACAGGGCTGTCCCCTGCCCCCCGCCCCCCCTCCAAATCCAGCCCAAAATGTCAGCTTGGGAAACTCTGCAGTCAAGATTAAGGTGTGGTCTCCCGGCTGGTTTTCCCCTGAAGAGGTCCAGTGTGAGGCTACTTTGGTGAAAGTGGTCAGAGATACTGGAGCATGCGGCAGAGAGAGGGTCTCAGAAGCAAATCTCCTACCTCACAGTCCTTAAAGAACAAGTATCATCCCAATGGGACAGGTGAGGACTCTGGAGCACCAAGAAGTCACATGAGCGAGGAGAGAGGACCTGATGGCCATGGACACTCACTCCCTCTCTCATAAGCTCGCAACACATCAGCCCAGCAGGCCCAAGTTGGTTCAAGGAAAGATCACAAGGCTACGAGATCCCAAGTGACCCACTCGTCCCTCACCTCTGACCTTACTCCTGCCACTCTGTCCCTTACCCATTGCTGGCCACACTGTATTCCTTAACATGCTAAGCCCACTCCTGCCTCAGGGCCTTTGCACCTGCCATTCCTTCATCACTGAATACTCTTTTCCAGCTATCTGGTCTCAATCCAAATGTTACCCTCTTGGAGAGGCCAGGCATTCCCTAACTACTCCATAAAAGGACAATACTTTCCCTCCTCCCTATTCTCATTACCTTGCTTTGTTTTTTCCTCAGCACTTATCACCATCTGATGTACAATATATTTATTTGTTTATCTCTGGCCTTCTTCCTTCTCATCCCCAAACTGATCTATTGAATGTCCGTTTTCACTGGTCCTGCTTTTTAATTTTAGATATATATTTTTACCATTTACTGTTTTTGTTATAAGGTGTCTCTAATCCATTGTAGAATAAAAAGAAATAGAAGCTGGCTCATAATTACATGATTAATGGCGGAACCATTCATTAGACTAGTCCTGCTAATATTTTTCTACTAAGGTTTCCAAATAGCAAAGTGGAGCAAAGAACCCCACCAACTGACCTCCCCAAGCTTTAGGAGAAGAGCCTGAAACTGCCCCCCAAAAAGCAAAATTTCCTTGAGGCTTTACCTTTCATGGATACTTTTCACTTTATTTCCTAATATATTTACACTTGTTCAACAATAAAACCTTTGCCTCAAAGTTTTTCAGTAAAAATAACTCCACTAACCAGGTACCCAATAAGAAAAGCTGGGGCTGAACCATGCTACTGGTCTGGGGGTCCCAGGGCTCCCCTGCTGCCCCTGCCTCCAGGGAGACTCCTGGTGGATGTTTCCCAGTAGCTCTGTGTCCATAGTGGGCCTTAGCTTCCTAAAAGGATACTTTGTTATCTCTTAGTTCCCACCATGCTGAATGTTAACAATGGGCTTTATTTGTGAATGTGGTTGGATGGAAGAAGCCAGAATGTGGAGGAAACAAGATGGCGGGGAGAGTGGGACTGAGGGGCTGGATGGCTGGACAGATGCTCCAACAGGACGTGGGCTCCCGGAGGTACTGTCAGGGCGCGTGAGCGGTTGAAGGAGCAAGGTCTCAGGGTACTGATAACTCCTACTGTCCCCAGAGCCAAGGCCTGCTCAGGCGTGGCTGCCTTCTGTGCAGTAGGAGTCTCTGCAGCGAAGGGGCCCAGGCCGTTTCTGGGGCAGGGACGGTGCCCGTGTGAACTTTCAAAAGAGGGCAGAGCTAGAACCCATGAGTGCCGACATCTGAAACCAAGGCCAGGACAGCCCTCCTCCTTCCCCTTTTCCCTCCCTCCCTCTTGGGCATCTCGGAAGCACAGTGCAGGGCCAGGCCCTGCCACTCTTAACACTTCCTGTTCCTATGTGTCACTCTCACTCTCAGGAGGTGTGCTCGGTTCAGAACCCAGCCCCTGCCCACCCATCAGGGGACCCATCCCTGGGAGTGGAAGGCAACTCAGCTAGGAAAATGTCAGTCCCAGCTACAAGTGTCACTCCTATCATCTCTAGGATGATGTCTCTCAAGGACGCCTTTGAGGCATCAGCCCACTTTATAGATGAGGAAGGAAGACTCAGGGCAAGCCAGTCACTTGCAGCCAGTCAAGTGGCAGGAGAGGACCAAATGCAGGCAGTCACCCCTCCGCTCCCTCACAGCGCTCCGCATTAGAGGCAGGAAAGGGATAAGAATCTTGGGGGAGTGAAAAGGAAACCTGGGAAAATTATCCCAAAAAAATGAAGATACAGAACATGGCGTTCTGTACGCCACCGCCTCTGTAACAAGGATGAAAGAATATATATCTCTGTGCTTATATATTCACAGAACAGCTTTGAAGGGACACACAGGAGACCAGTAATAGTGGTGGTTTCTAGGGTGGGGAACGGGGTGGCTGAGAAATGGCCTGAGAAGGAGGACTTAGTTTTTACTGTTTATCCTTTTGCACCTTTAAAATTTTGTCCTGTGTCCATTTATTACATGAATGAATGTAAATAAAATATTTAAAATAGTACTTGGCACATAGTAAATGCTATATAAATTTATAAGCTATTATTACTAAGTTATATAAAATTATTTTGAGGGGGAGGAACCCTGAGAGGGAAGGGAGAACAGAGCTGGAGCTGTGGGGGTGGGAGTGGGTCAGAACCAGTCCAGGTGGGTGGGTTAGAGATGGCCGTGTAGCCAGGCCCTTCAAGGAGACGCTATGGGGGAAGAGGGTTCCTGGGTGCTTCTGAGAGCTTGGGAAGGATGCAGGCCTCCCTTGGACAAACTGGGGACACACTCCGTGACGAGCTCCCAAAGTTTCTAGAGCATTCCATGAAGCCAGAGGAAGACTTCAGGCAAGGCCACGAGACCTGGTGCATTTGGGCTATGCAGTGAGGGCCTCTGAGAGGAGGGACAAAGCATTTCAGAAGGCACAGCAGGACTCGCCTTGGGCTCCTCCAGGACAGGGTCCACATCCTCTGGGGCAGTTGATCTTCCAGAGGGCTACAGCTGGCCTTGTCACTAAGGCCATCAAGACAGGGCCCAGGCCCAGGTACCACTGTCTCTGGCAAGCCTGTGGGGACAGCATCCTGCTCCAGTAGGGTTTGGAAGGAGTACAGAACTTGGGCATGCTTACATGTGAGTCTCTTTTGACCTTTGCTATTGCTCTCCTGGAGATTGGCCAACCTGAGGAGCACTTGGTAGCTTAGGACAATGTCGAAGAATTCTCTAGAATGTATCTGGTCCAATGAATGTGGGGGAGGGGGAAGGATAACTGGTTTGCTCATTCCATTTGGATTTTCAGGAGAGGACGGTCAATGAAGGGGCAGCTTCTGGCATTGGAGAGGGGATAACTTATGAGGGGAGCAGCTGAGACAATTTATATGGTGCGCCCCACTCCCCGGAATGCAGTCTCAGAAGGAATGCTCACTCCATGCGCACGTACACCAGGAGCATTCCCGAAATGAAAGGATCCGCAGGTGCCCACAGCACTCCAGGGACAGAGGAGAAACCCATGTTCCGGAGAACATCTTGGGTCTTCCTCAGCCAGCATGTCGTGCTGGGAAGACTGTTTTAAAATCACACCATGGGAAAACTCACCTCAGTCATAAAAATAGAAATGCAAAGTAAAGCTATCCTGAAATGCCATGTTTCTCTTATCAGATTGGCAAAAGATGAAGAGTTTGATCCTACGCGATGCTGAGCCGGCTGTGGGGAAACAGGTTCTGCTTCCCTGGAGGGACGCTAGGCTACAGCCCCTAAGGCGGGCATTGGGCAATAGCTACTGAAGTGTTACCTGTATCGTGGGCCAGGAATTCCTCTTTAGGAAGCTGGCCTACAGATATCCCAGCAAAATGACCTCGTGTTGCTGCACGACTGTTTGTTGGAAATAGTCTCAATTTCTCTAAATGGAGACATGGTAATAAATTAGAATAAGACACACAAGGGAACACTTTGCAGACATAAAAACAAATGAGGAAGCTCTTTATGAACCAGTATGGAATGACCTCCAAGAGATATTAAGTGGGAAAAAAAGTGGACGCAGAAGAGTCTATGCAGTACGCTACCATTTAAAGGAAAAAAATGCATATGTCTGCATTTGCTTGCTGTGCACAGAGACCTCCGGAAGATTCCTTGGAAGCTGATATCACAGGTTGCATGTTGGGAGGGGGCCTGGTGTCTTAGAACAGCCTTTGCTCCCTGTGAAGGCTCTGACCCCTTCAGGCCCCACTCATCCAAGAAATTAGCCCACTCTGGACAGGCGGTGGTCAGGAGAGGGCAAGGCTTGAAGCCCAGCCATTTAGCCAATTAGTAATTTGGGGACCTCGCACAAGTTACTTAACCTCTAAGTCTCTGCTTCGTCTTCTGTTGAACAGCGAAAATAATAGTGCTATTAATAAATGAGATGATAGACATGTAAATGGGGATGATAATCGGAACGCCTTGTTGGGCCACTGTGAGCATTAACAGATCTAATCTATGTGAAGTGCTTAGCACAGTGCCTGCCATGTGGCAGGTGCTCAGTAAATGGATTTGTCCCCAGATACATCCTGTCATTCATCTGCACCCCGACCCTTGCAGGATCAAAACGCAAACTCCTCAGCGAGGCCCGTGAGGCCCTGAGGGTCCATCTTCAACCTTTGTTTCCACACTCAGCCCTGTCTGCCCTCAGACACTGTGGTCTCTGTTCTCTCTGCCTGGCATGTCCTTCCTTCCTTTTACCAGTTGGTCAAGCTCAAGGGCCAGCTCAAATGTCACCAGCCCTGGGACGTTCTTCCCAAAGTACCGTCCCGGAAGGAGTTCATGCTCCCTCATCTGTGATGGCAGAGCACCTGGGGCACCGTCCCACGACACAGTGATTATGGGTCTGATTCCAGCTGAATCACACACACTGGCTTTTTACAGTGCAATGAATGGGAAGAGACGCTTAACTCCACTCAAATAAAACCACAACAAGACACCATTTTCCACCTATCAGACTGGCAAAGTTTAAAAAGTTTTGACACCAACGTGGCAAAATTATAAGGAAACAGGCCCTGAGGTGAGTGTGTAAATTGATACATCTTGTGAGAAGAACCAAGTGACATCCATCTGCATTTAGTAGGCACAGACACACATACAGCAACATGACACGTGCACAAAGCTGCTGCCTGCATCGTGCTTGAAACAGCAGAAGGCTGGGAACGAGCTACGTGCCCGTCACCTGAGGACTGGTGAAATGAGTGATGGGAGAGCCATGCAACGGAACACCGGGCAGCCAGGAGACAGAACGAAGAAGCTTTTTATTATTGACATGGAACCATTGCCAAAAGTTACACTGGGAAGTGGGAAAAAAACCATGGATAGTTTATACAGTATCTGCCATTGTGTAAAAATGAGAGAAAGTACATACAAACACTAGCATTTGATGCACAGACTGTTTCCAGAAGAATACATAAGGTAATATTGATACCAACATACTGGCAACCTCTGGGGAAGAGTCGGGGATTCTGGGAAACAGGGGAGGAGGGAGACGCTTAGTTATCATTTATATCTTTTTTTAGCTTTTCAATTTTATACTGTGCACATATATTATCTATTCAATATTAAATAACTTTTTAGTAAAGAAGGAAGAGAAAAGCTCGTAATAAAATGGAGATGAGGGTAAGCCACTGGCTCCAAGAGGAGGGAAAATACCTTGCCTTTTTGTCCAGGAGGGAGAGTGTCCACCGGAAATCTGCACCCTGAGGCCAGCTGCCCCCCACTTGCACCTGGGCGCTGCCAGTGGATGGTCAGAGAACTAAAAACTTGTTTCAGTACGAGCCTGAGTAAAACAGAAGAATGATAAACCCCCTATCAGTGATCGAGGAAAATTCATAAATGAATGCATAACCAAGTCCACAAGAAATAAAACTAGAATTTGGGGCCCAGGGCTCCTACATGATGGCAAATAACTGATGAGGCTCAGGCCATTCCTCTGGTACCCACACGACTGCTTCTGAGCACCTCGGAGGATGCTGGCCCTGCTATTTGAAAGCCTCTCAGCTCACCTGGAACTCACCTGGGAGAAGGAGGTTGCGGTGGGGCCCTCTCCAACCCTGGACCCCAGGGGACCTCAACGGGAAGGCCCACCAGTTCAGATGACGCCTTTCCTGGGGCAACCCTGGTGTGGAGATGGCAGACACGCTCCAAAACGAAACCTGCTCAACCAGGGTACGATCTGAGGGCTGATGGCACAGAGGGTACCTCTGCCAGCTTTACAAGGCAGGCTGGTTACAGCTGACACCAAACTGGCCTCAAAGGAGAAGACGTTCCAGGAGGGGCACAGGAGCCTCGGGGGCTGTGCTGGGGCCACCGGGGCCTCGGGCATGGCAGGTGCCTGGGCACCTGAGTCCTCTCAGGCTGGGTCACTTGCCCTCCTGTCTTCCCTCAGCCCATCTTTGCCCTCCCCTCTCCCTTACTCACCTCTTCCAGAAGCTTCACTTGCTAACCCCACCCCATTTGGATCTCAGCACCAGCTTCAGCCCTTAAATCCTCCAGTCCAACCCTCTATTGGCAGTTCTTCCTCAGTCTGGGTAAGTGGTGTTAAACAGGTTCCTGTGTTGATCTGTCTCCCTGACTACACGGCAAACGCCGCGGGGAAGGGAGTTATCCGTGGGTTTGCGTTTCCTCCTCTCCCCTTGGTCCAGGGCTCCGGCAGCAGGGAGCAGTCATTCCTTGTTGGCTCTCTTGGGGCCAGGACTAACTTCCCCCCGGCTTTGGGGTGGTTGGCTGTTCCCCTAGTAGAATCACGTTTGCCCAATGCCAAACTACGCAAAACTAACTGAAGAGACATCGTGTTTCTCACGCCCCCTGCAGCCAGAATATCACCGGGCAGCCGGAACGATCTTTCAACAAGATGACTCCTGTCACTCCCCTGCTGCCCATCTCACTCAGAAGAACACCCACAGCCCTTCCACGGGCCCAGGAGGTTTGCACGGTGGCCCCTGCTCCTCCCTGACCCCTCCCCCACCAGCCTCCAGGCACGTGGCCCCTCGCTGTCGAGAGGCGCACACATTCCTGCCTCAGAGCTTGTGCACTTGCTTTTCCCTGTCCCTGGAGTGCTTTTCCACACAGCTGGCCCCATCAGTGCATTCGAGGCTCTGCTCAAAGACAGCTTTCCTTCCCCTCCCTTTCAAAACAGCAATCCCTTCGGCACCCAGCTCCTCCCACCTTTCCCTCCAGCTCACTCACTCTCCACCTTCTCCACCCTGCGCTGTGCCCTGGGAGGCTGGCCCGTCCTGCCTGCATCGACAGGCCCTGTGGCCTCTGGCTTCCGGCTTCTGTTCAGCAGAGAAGAGACAGGATAGCAGAAGGTGGAAGGGAGGAAAGTGGGGTGAGAGTCCTAAGTCCTGGGCTGGCTCTCTCCCTGCAGGGTGGCTGCCTGCTCACTGGCCCCTCGGTGACCCAAGGGCTCAGCTCTTGGCAGAAGGTTCTCATGTGGGCCCCTCTCCAGGTTCTGGTAACTGCTCCCTCTGCCCCCTGTCCCTCACCCAGGTACACACTACCTTTCCTATACCTTGCTCACACCTTGGGAGGTGATCCCTTTACTAACCCTTCCTCAAATTACCCACCCGAGTATACTACTGCTTCCCTTTCAGGACGCCACGTCATCACCTGGCATTATACGTCTGGTGTCTGTGAGCTGAGTGTCCCCTAAGTGGGCCACAAGGCCAGAGAAGGTAACGACTTCATTATACTCTCTGCTGGACCCTGACATCTGGCTCAGAGCCTGCACATAGTAGCTCAGTAATTGTTGAGTGAGAGAATGAAAGCATCAATGTAATCTGGAGAGAGGATATGGAGGCTGGAAGGACACAAAAATTTTAGGAGGTGATGGGGCAGAAGGGTCCAAATGGAGACATAGGATGGAGCAGCAGTGAGTGGGCTCCTCCCCTCCAGGCAGGAGGACTCCTGTTTATGTCCTCCTCAGCGCTTCTCCACAACCTGCAGTGCTTTGGGTTTGTTTTCTTTGTATGTTTCACTGTAGACTGCATCCCCTGGGGCAGGTGCCATGTCTGTCCTGTTCCCTACGGTAGCCTTAGAGCCTGGCACAGAGCCTGGCACACACAGAAGGCACTAGATCCAAATTTGTGGAATAAATGAAAGAAATATGAGTTATCCAAAAGCAACAATGAAGTGGCAGAGGACCTCGAAAGCCAGGGCGGGCAGTTTGGACTTGGAGTGAAGAGGAGTAGGGAATAACTGCCAGTCTGATGCTGGGAGGGAAAGGACAAGGCCGGGCTCGCAGGAAGATGGGCCTGGCCAGGGACACAGGCTAGGCAAGAGCCAAGAGGCTATTCAGCATCAGACTGGCAAAGAAGGAGGAGGGGGCAGAATTTGGTGGCTGACTGGATGCAGATGAAGAGGGAAGACAACTCCAGAGTGTCTAGCCCCGGCGACCGAGACAATGAGATAATGCCATAAAGCCTGTGATCTTGGCCCAAGTACAGTCCTCAAGGGCCAGTTGCTATTGGTCTCCCCGTTTCTTAAGTGGGAAAGCTGGGGAGTGGAGGTGGTTTGGGGGAGGGTGAGTCAAATCCAATCTGACCCTGTTGCATTGAAAGTATAACTAGAAAGCTCGATGGAAAGCAAGCTACAGGCGGGTGGACGTATGCTGAGGACTCCTGGGGAGGTGACAGCTGGAGGTGGAGGAGCAGGTGAGCCACCTCCTCGTGTAAGCAGAGGAGTGTTGGGGACCAGCCACCGCTGGGTGGGTCTGGGGGAAAAGCCAGCAAAGAAAAGACAGGCCAAGAGGTGGAGTAACAAGAGAAGGAGGGCAATGTCATGGAAGTGAAAAGAACAATTTTGAAGAAGGAAGGAGCAGCCAACAGGGTCACACGTCAGAGGCAAAAGCCAGGTTGGACCTCACTGAGGGCCCCCTCCTAGAGGAGCACCTGACTGGTGGTCCCTGGGCCCTGCTGGGAGAGCCAAGACTGCCAGGCCAGTTGGGTTCAGTGTTAGAGAAGGGTTTGCTGTCTGTCCCACCAGGCATTCCTGGGCACAAGCTCTAAACCTCACTTGTGTCCGAGATTGCCAGTTGTCCTCCAAACCCATTCTCTCCTTCTTTCCATGGTGAGAAGGCTCCCAAATTACCTAGACACAGAGCTGCTCAGCTAAACCCATACTTCCTCGCTTGCCCTGCAGCAAGTGGGGCCATGTGACTAGGAGGGGGCAGCTTCTGGATCTTCAGCTCGCCTTTGCACACACCTCCCCTCCCCCTCCCCCATCCCACTCCACCCCCTACCTCTGCTGGAATGTGGACCCAGCAGATGGAGTGGCAGCCATCTTCCAGCACATGGACTCCAGCAGCACTCGAGGTGTTGGAGGAGCCATGAGACAGAAGGAGACTTGAAGCCATCAGGCCACCAAGCCAGCCTGAACCACCTACCTAGACTTTCATAGAAGGCACACATTTCTGTCTTAAGCCACTATATTTTGGGGGCTTTTTGTTAGAGCAGCCTAACTCATATTGGAACACACCATTTAATCCAGGAGAACTACCACCTTGGTTCAGACCAAAAGTGTTTCAGGCTATCTCTGCCAGGAGCCTGAAGGGGCAGTGAGAGAGGCGCCAGGCATTTCCCTTGACAAGATCCTCACTGTCCGTGTGCCAGGAAATCCTTAGTCTCCTTAATAATACATTACAGATCCATTACTCATAAACCAATCAAAGTCCTTCATAAAATTGGCCCCTTATCTACTTCATCAAGGAAAGAATGAGCAGTGATTAGCAGCCTGTGCCTGTCTCATCATCACTCTCTACGTGACTGGTTCCATTTCTAGCTCCCTTCTCCTCCCACCCACAGGCCAACGAGAGCGTGGGCGTGCGGTGGGGGGTCACTCTGCACACAGTGGCGCTCAATGCCTTTGAGGAACAGAAGCACGTACAGCCGTGAGGCCCTAGCGGGAAAGGTAAAAAGCATGAACTCTGCAGCTAATGCCCAGGCGCAGACCGCAGCTCTGCTGCTCAGCAGCCAAGTGACTGACGTCCGGGGGCCTCTGTGTCCTCTACTGCAAATGGGGACAGTAAGAACATGCACTTTCACGATAATTGTGAGGAATAATGAGTCAATACGTGTAAAACACTGAGTGCCTGGCAAGAGTTGAGTTCTCAATTAGTTATTATCTATCATTTAAAAAGCAACAGACAAGAAAAAAGAAAGGTCTGGCAATTGAATAACATTGTCATTTATAAAGCCCAGTTGTAGACATTCTCATGAAACCCTTCTGCTGAGGTATCATAATTCCCCCATTTTATAGAAATTGGTTTGGAAGTTTAGTGATTTGCCCAGGATCTCACAGCTGGTAAGTTGTGGGGCCATAAATACAAATGTCACCAAGCTTTGTCTTACTGAACCACATGGCCTCTAAGGACAGCAACCTCAGGATTCCAGCAAAACAAAACTCAAGAACACTAGTTCATTTCACACTTGTTTTCCCCAAAAGCCAGGCCATTTTGTTACTGGTTTCCCAGTTAACTCCACTGATCACCACTTAGCTGCCTCAGGTCAGAAACAAAGGAAAGGGCCCGCACCACCCCCCCCCCAACCGGCTGAGCCGTCGCCCCCAGGCTACAGCTGGGGCTGCTGACCAGGAGGTGGAGGCTGGGGAGGGGCATGCTCATCAATAAATACCAGAGGGACTACCGTACATCCAGGAGTCGTGAAAACTGAGTGCAGTGTGTGGACCTTATTTTGATCCTGATTCAAACAAGCCAATTATTAAAGACAAACAAAAAAAACACCTTTGAGAAAACCAGGAGAAATTGACTCTGGGCTGAATATTAGGGGATGTTATGAAATCACTGTTCATTTAAGTGATATTGACATAGTGATTATGAAAAAAAGAAGTCAACACACACAAATATTCCCCCCACATAAACTAATTTATGACAAAAGTACAACTGTAATCTGATGGAGGAAGGGTAGCTTTCCAACAAAGGCTGCTGGACCAACTGGACATCCACGGGCAAAATAATGAACTCAACCTAAACCTCACACCTTACAAAAAATTTTACTCAAAATAGATCAAGGACTGAAATGTACAAGATAAATCTATAAAAATGTTAGGAAAAATATAGAAAAAGATCTTCAGGACGTAGAGTTAGGTGGAGTTTTTAGACCTGACACTAAAAACACAATCCAAAAAAGAAAAAATTGATAAATTGGACTTCATCAAAATTAAAAACTTTTTGGGGCTGGCTCTATGGCCGAGCAGTTAAGTTCACATGCTCCACTTTGGCGGCCCAGGTTTTCACTGGTTTGGATCCCAGTGTGGACATGGCACTGCTCATCAGGCCATGTTGAGGTGGCGCCTCACGTAGCACACCCAGAGGCACTCATGACTAGAATATACAACTATATACCAGGGGACTTTGGGGAGAAAAAGGAAAAAAAAAAAAATTGGCAACAGATATTAACTCAGGTGCCAATCTTTAAGACAAAAAAAAGGAAAAAAAGGTTGATTAAAAAAAAATTAAAAACTGTTCGCCCTGCAAAAGATCCTATGAAGAGCCAGCCCTGATGGCTGAGTGTTTAAAGTTCGGCTCACTCTACTTCAGCAGCCCAGGTTTTCTCCCTGGATGCAGAACCATGCCACTTGTCTGTCAGTAGCCATGCTGTGGCAGCAGCTCACATAAGAACTAGAAAGACTCACAACCAAAATATACAACTATGTACTGGGGTTTGGGGAGGAAAAAAAAAAGAGAGAGAGGAATATTGGCAACAGATGTTAGCTCAGGACGAATCTTTCCCAGCAAAAAAAAAAAAGATCCTGTGAAAAGGATGAAAAGAGAAGCTACAGAGTGGGAGAAAGTATTTGCAAACCACACATCTGACAAAGTTCTTGTACCTAGAATATATAAAGAAATCTCAAAACAAAGAAACAATCCAATTAGAAAATGTGTGAAAGACTCAAATGGACATTTCACCAAAGAGGATATACAGACAGCAAACAAGCACATGAAAAGATGTTCAGCATCTAGTCCTGAGGAAAACGCAAATCAAGATGAAAATGAGATATTACCACACACTATTAGAATGGCTAAATTAAACAAAATAATGATAACACCAAATATTGGTGAGGATGTAGAGAAACTGAATCACTCATACATTGCTAGCAGGAATGCAAAATGGTACACTAGTCTGGAAAAGTTTGTTTCTTTTAAAATTAAACCTGTAGGGGCCGGCCCAGTGGTGCAGCAGTTAGGGCGCACGTTCTGATTCCCAGCGGCCCAGGGTTCGCCAGTTCGGATCCCAGGTGCAGACATGGCACCGCTTGGCAAGCCATGCTGTGGTAGGCATCCCATGTATAAAGTAGAGGAAGACGGGCACGATGTTAGCTCAGGGCCAGGCTTCCTCAGCAAAAAGAGGAGGACCGGCAGTAGGTAGCTCAGGGCTAATCTTCCTCAAAAAAATAAATAAATAAATAAATAAAATGAAATTAAACCTGTAGTTACCATAGGACTCAGCAATTGCATTCTTAGGCATTTATTGCAGAAAAACAAAAACTTATGTTTACAGAAAAACCTATACACAAATGTTCATAGCTGCTTTATTCATAGTAGCCCCAAACTGGAAATAGCCTAGATGTCCCTCAGTGTGTGAATGGTTAAACAGACTGGTGCATCCATCTCATGGATATGACTCAGCCACAGGAAGACAGGAACTAGTTGGCTCTCACTCACTGATACTGAAAAAAGCCAACCTCAAAAGGTGACCAACTTTATGATGCATTTACATAATATTCTGTAAATAAAATGACAGAGATGGAGAACGGCGCGGTGGTCGCCTGGAGTTAGGGAAGGGGAGGAGAGCAGTGGATGCGGTTACAAAGAGATAGCCCGAGGGAGACTTGTGACGGAAATGTTCTGTATCTTGATGGTGGTGGTGGTTACAGGAATCTATGGGACAAAATTGCATATAACTACACACATGAAAGGGTGAAATCTGAATAAGCTTTGTGGACTGTGCCAGTGTCAACCTGCTGGTTTCGGTACTGCCCGACAGTTACGTGAGATGCTACTGCCGGGAACTGAGTGCAGCGTACATTCAGGGACCTCCCTGAACACCTTTTTTCCAACATCCTGTGAATCTATGATTATTTCAAAATTATCTTAAAAAGTCTATCAGAGGGGCTGGCCCCGTGGCCGAGTGGTTAAGTTCGTGCGCTCCGCTGCAGGCGGCCCAGTGTTTTGTTGGTTTGAATCCTGGGCGTGGACATGGCACTGCTCATCAAACCACGCTGAGGCAGCGTCCCACATACCACAACTAGAAGAATCCACAACGAAGAATATACAACTATGTACCGGGGGTGTTGGGGAGAAAAAGGAAATAATAAAATCTTTAAAAAAAAAAAAAAAGTCTATCAGAGATGCATAATGACATATTAACAGATTAAATGACACAGCTCTGAGATTTGCTTTAACAAATACTCCAGGAAGTAAAAATAAAGGAAAAAAAGTGGGAGAAACAGATGAAACAGAAATGAAAAGATGTTGGTAAGTGTTGAAGCTGGGAGAAGGATTTATAAAGAAAGTACATATACTTTGCTCTTTAATTTTGTGTTTGAAAACTTCCAAAATAAAAAGTTTTAGACAGTCCCAGGAGTTTTTAGTTCAAGAGAAGGGCTAAGCTTTACTTTTCTGTCTACAGCCTTATGCTTTGCTGAAAGGTTTGAATACAAACTAAGTTCAAAGCTTATAATTCTGTTTCATTTGCAAAGTTTTTATTATGACCTTTTATTAAGAGCTCATAAATGACACTTTTAATCTGGCTCTGTTTACTACTTTTTCCCTCCAGGAATTCCCCCAAAGTTATAAAAAATAAAAATCTATAAATATACATTGAGCATTATGCAGTTTTTACACAATAGTGGGGTCAGCGTTTCAGTGTCTCTCATCCAGAACAGAATGACGGCAGTGCAGCCTCCGAAATCTCGACAGCAGAAACGTCCCCTCTTCCAAACCTTTAGCATGAGGCCTTCGACAGGGGTTTGCTCTGGATGGTGACGGCCAAAGAGGACCTGCAGAGATGCTGACTGGGATGGCCGCTCCCGAGAGCAGTGTGAACAGCAAGCCGGGAAGGCTCCAGCCCTGCATGTGCCATGGCTCAAACCCGGGTTTAAACTCAGCAGGCCAAGAATCGCCAAGAGCCAAATCACAGACTCTGAGGGCTCAGCACAGGCTCAATCCGACTGCTTTCAACCGGAAGAATTTCACGTCACTACCAACATGAAAAACTCTTATTTGGTGCAGAGTCGGGGAATCTGATTTTCTCACTAGCATCCCCTCTTCAGTTGCTGACACGCAGCTCTCTCCTTCCAGGCGATGGGATGGAGCGCCCTAGAGAACAGTGAGGCCAGAGGAACACGGAGCCTGCTGTCTAGTCACCAAGTTTTTTGAGTTTTCAAATTCACCAGGAGGATGGAAGATCAGGAAATGACTGTGGAAGCTGAGTGTAAGGAGGTTCAATACGGACCGTCGGATGCTAACCTAGGGAACTCCCCGTTTATCCTGCAGGAACCTCCAGGTATCGCCGGCATATTTCTCCCTTGGACTTGGTTTTAAAATCTCTTCCTTTGGGGACCAGCCAAAGTGTATCAGCTCGCCCAGCATCTTCCTTAAACACTTGTACTTTGGTTTGTAGGGTACATCAGGGATGAAGCCGTCTTCCCCCAAGAAGCAAGGAGGCTGAACAGATTCAGACCTGCTCCTGGAAGCAGACCTTGGCTTGGCCTGCAGGCTCCCCTCAGCCCACTTCCACCATAAGGTGGGAACATGGCCTCCCCTCCACGCCAGCCTTCCAGCAGACTGGCCAGGTTACAAAGCCAGGCCCAGCTCTCAAAATCTCATCCCTCCCCCCACCCCTATCAAATCCTTTTCCTGTTTAAAATCAATGATTCCTCTATCAAGTCACAGCATGATATATCCACCGATCTAGGCTCTTGTCAGAGAAAACCTCTTTCCCAGGATGGGGCAGGACTTGGTAGTTCCCCAGCACACATCCCACCGAGGGACAAATCTGTCAGGAGAGTGCTGCCCGGCTTTAGGGAGCTTTCATCAGACGCTGAGAGAACCCTTACGAGTCACTCTCCTCCACATGAAGGTCTCTGCTCCCGCCTCCTGACTCCTGCCAGCCCTAGGTCAGGGCTGTGGTGTGTGGCCTCCTGTTTCCAACATGATGATGGAGGGCAAAGTCACCTCCGATCAGCTCAACAGGGCACTTGGAGCCCATGTGAGGAGAGAAACAAGAATGAGGTTCTAGGATGATAAATTGGTGCCATAAATTATTTGTGAGTCAATAAAAGGGGTCTAGACATCCTGAAAAACAAACCAGGCAAACAGTCTTTCTGGCAGGAGGCAAAGCAGGCCCAGAACCCTCTCTTTCCTACCGCCTTCCCAGGTCGGTCTTCCAGGTCTCCAAGGAATCAAGTCCCATGACAGTGAATGAAGTCACCGGCTGCTCCTATACCCCACAGTATGGCCTGGTTGATTAAGAAAGCCTCATTATTACCATCATAGCTTTCTCACCCCAAACATCCAGTGGCAATAGGTCATCTTTATATAGAGTTTGCTATTAAAATCATGCCCGGTCACACTCTGGCAGCCTGGGCATGACCACGAGGAGGCCACCCTCTCTTCTTCCCTTGAGTGGCTTTAACTCCCCAAGGAGGGTGGTGTCCACGTTCCTGTACAAGGCAGGCTTCCTTTCAGCTCACGAGAGGGACCTAGAAAGAAGAGGAATCCATGGAGCCTGCCTGGTGGAGGCCCCACCTGCTCTCCTTCTAGAGGGGAACTCCAGGGCCGTGAGGGTTGGTCCCCAAGCTGCAGGACACTCAACCTCCATGGAATGAGAGGTACATACGGGAGATGAGGAAGGAGAAGAGAAGGGAAAATACTTCCTCTCCCCAACGTGCAGACCCACTGTGAGCCTCTCCTTTCCGCCAAGGAGCAGAGAAGACCACCTCGGTTGGCCGGAGATGCCTCTCAGCACCCCAGCCTCCAACTCACTTCTTCCTGCGGATCTTGGGTTTCTTCACGGGCCGTAGATAGGGGTTATCGATGATGTTCTCCTCCCCGTTCCGGCTCCCCGGCAAGGAGGGGTTCTGCTGCAGGACGGAGGTGTTCTCCTTCTCGGCTCCAGAATCATCCTTTGAGCAAAAACCGAAACAAAGCAAAAACACCAATGGCATGAGGAAAGAGATCATGCCCATAATAAGAAGCACGATCAGCATCCCTTTCATTGAGAAATTTGAAGCCCAGGGACCAGCTTCTCTGCAACATGCCTATCTCTGCCCTGGAAGAAATGAGGCCCAGGCCCGCCTGGCTCTCAGAGGAAGACGCAACCAACCGCTTTGACACAGTCGGGCACAGAAAACAAAGCCTTGAAGCTCTTGAGAAGGCAGGGACATGAGTGAGAAAGGACAGAGACCCAGGAGCGGCAGGGAGTCAGGGGCTAAAATTTAGATGCCTCAGGGAGGACGCCTGGCCTGTGGGGTGATAAAGAAAAAGAGAAGTGACTCTGATGCCTCACAGGACTGAGACACAGGGCCAGAACAAATCACGTGCACGGGGCGTCTCCCGGACTGAAGCTGATGTAAATCATAACAGACCCCCCACGCTGTTCTCAAATATCTGCTACTTGCAACATGGTACCGACAATCATATTGCAGCAGAGGCCAGAAACTTCTCGAGCCCTGAGGGTGCCCACCAAGGCAAAGCAGAGCATGCAGAAGCCAACACTGAACGCCACTGATCGCCCCATCTGTGAGCTGTGAGCAGGTCTTTCAGTGTTTATTTTTTGAGGAAAGTGATTTTGGAGAAAAGTTTATAAGTTTACATATATTCAATATCCCACTTCAGAGTTTTTTTTAAATCACAACTGTGTATAGACATAGAAACAAGTAATATGTTGAAATTTTACAAACTGGTTCCAGGAATAGGGATGACTGACTCTCCTTCCCTTATTTATATTTTTGTCTATTTTCCAAGTTCTTTACAATGAGCAGAAGCTGCAAGGGAAGGAGGGTAAAGTCACATGAAGAACTTGACCTAGAAGCTCAGGCCTAGGTGACTGTGACCAGAAGAAGCTGGTTGGGCTGCGCCCCCTGGTGACAGGCCAAGGGTTCTGTCACTGAGATTCCTGTTCTGTAACTTGAGGCAAAAGAGGACCTCAACCAGGAGATTCTGCTGTCAAAAGACAGCAGGCTGAGGAGGCTGTGACCAGATGGCACGAAACGAACAGCAGGCTCTCCCACAGAGACCGCTGGCCCAGGATGCTGACACGAGCCTCAGGCTTAATGAACCTGAAGGAATCGCATCACTTCCAAGTTCCACCACACGCCCTCTCGCTGTCTCATCGATTCTGTTCTCCCCAAAGACCCAGTTCCATCCAGGGTCCCCGTGCTGACCCTCTCCAACACCAGAGCCGGTTGGACCACAAGGCAACCTAGAGCCATTGTGGACCTTCTGGAGGCTCTCTTGAAAGAGGATGGCTCCAGATCCACCTAGCTCATGCCAGACACGACGTCTGACCACAACCAGACCTGTTGGGTATCTGGCTCCCAACCTTTCTGAAGTTCTTGACGGCTGGATTTAGTCACTCACTCCCACCTCCCTCCTGTAACTTCTCTGTGGTGAACACCCTATCTTCGAAGTTACTGAAAGTTTACTTCAGCCGTGCCTTAAGTGTTTTCTGAGATATAAGGATGGAGGCAACATGGTCGGGGTGCTGAAAGGCCCACCTGGGACCACAGCTGGAGGGCACTGAGGTTCCCTCGATTCAATCACTATGCCTCACAAAGCCGGGATGTGGGTCCCGAGTCATGGACAACAGCTTCTCTTCTCCCAAGTAGAGCTTCTGGAAATGTCCCTTCAGGCACTGACAGCCTTGAGATGGGGAGGGGTAGATAAAGGAAGTACTAAACTGACAGATTTGCAAAAAAAAAAAAAAAAAAAAAAAAAAAACGTGGGAGAAGAGTCGTCCAGAGCTCCTTGAGCCTGGCAGGCCAGACTTAGCAACACATGGAACACATGTGGGCTCTAACGGACTCCACGCGCCTGGGGTGACTGCATCCAGTCTCACGGCTTTCAGTGCCATTTCCACACCCACAACTCCCACATGTACCGCTCCAGCCCTCACCTCTCCTGACTTCCAGGCTCACAGAGCCAACTGCTCCCTCAACATCCTCACCTGGGTGTCAAGTAAGCATCTCAAACTTAACGTGCCTGAAATGAACTCCGGACCTTCCCTATGCGTAAACAGCTCTGCTCGAGGTCCTCTGGGTCTCAGGTGATGGCAACTGCATCTTTCCAGGTGTTCAAGCCAAAACCTCCACAGTCATCCTTGCTTCTTTTCTTTCTCTGACATCTCACATCCAATCTGTTAGGAAAACTTCCTGGCCTTACCTTCAAAATACGGGCAGAATCTGACCACTTCCACTGCCTCTACTGTGACCACCCTGGTCGGACCTACCACTGTCTCTCGCCTAGCCTACTGCAGCAGCTTCCTAACGGCCCTCCCTCCACAGTCCATTCTCATCACAGCAGCCAGCGATCCCTGAAGAAGCTCAGCTATGTCCCTCTTCTGCTCCACACCCTTCCACGACTCCCATCTCACCCAGTTAAGAACTAGTTAAGAACCTAGTTCTAAAATCTGCCTATCAGGCTCTACCTGATCCGACCCCTCTCTCTCCCTCCCTGCTTGCCTGAGCCACAGCCACATTCGCCTTGGTGCTGTTCCTCAGGGCCTTTGCACCAGCTGTTCCCTTTCCAGAACACTCTTCCCCAGATATCCACATGGCTCACTTCCCCACCTCCTTCAAGTCTCTGCTCACGTCACCTTCTCAGTGATGTCCACCCTGAGCACCCGATTTAAAACTGAACCCTCCACCCTGCACCCTGGGTCTTCCCCTATGCAGTCCCCTCCCACACCACTTTCATCTTTAATATACTATATAATGAATTATTTATAGATTATATTTATTGTTGTTCCCCCACTGCCAATACGCAGGCTCCCAAAAGGCAGATATTTTGTTTCTTCTCGTTAGTGATGTGTCCTGAGCACCCAGAAAAGTGTCTGGCACAGGCCAGACACTAAATAATACTTGCTGAATAAATGAACGGTATACGGTTCATAAGAGAGTAAAAATTTAGGCACTGGGATTGCCCGCAGGAAGTAGCTAGCTCAAATGGATGAGAAAAAAAATTCTATTATACGCTAATTTTAAATAAATAGTCCCTTTATGTTCAAGTAGATGGAGAAACCAGAACCAGGTTAACCAAGTAACTACCTGGCAACAGTCCTTGAGGAAGGTGCTGTCATCTACAGATAAAGAGTAATTTAAAATAGCAGCTATTCAACTCACTGTAACAATGTCTGTAAATGCTAAAGATAGAAAACATCTAAATGTCCCAAAGGGACTGGTTAAATTCAATTGTTAACATCCATACGATGGAATCTGAGGAAACTGTGACGCATGAAGAAAAACTCCTTATATACAGACATGGAATGATCACCAAGATATATCAATAAGGGAAAAAAGCAAGGGGAAAACCATTTTGTGATTTGCTGTTCGTGTTTAAAACAGTAAAAAAACAATGTCTCTAGAAGACACACAAGAGGCTGGGGACACGGGTTGCTTTGGAAGAGGGAAAGTGGATGACAGGGAGTAAGGATGAGAGAAAGAATTGTCACCACACATCTTTTTGTACATTCTGAATTTTGAAACACATGGTTACATTTGCCAGTTCAACAAAATAACATGAACAAGTCCAATTGATCGTACATATGTTGTTGCTCTAAGTCTTTCTATTCATTTATTTTTTCACAGAAGAGCATGTGGTTGTATAGCCTAAAACAGCAGGGGTGGGAACAATGGGCGCCGTGAGCTGCCACGTGCCAGGCACCTGGTCTGCATCAGCTCATTTTACCTCAGGCTTCTTGCTTCCCATTGAGGTAGGAGTTCCTAATCCAATTTGTGCTTGTGAGGAAGCAGACTCAGAAGTTAGATAACGCAACCAAAGTCACATTGTCTGGAAGTACATGAGTCCGCATTTGAAGCCAGGCTAGTCTGACTCCGAGCGTCAGGTCTTTCTACTCCCTGCTGTCTGCTTTGGCCTCTCGGCATCCAGGAATCCTCGGGCAGCTCCTGGCATTCTTTCAGCCTTGGTTCACTCACCACCATGACCTCACCTATGTCCTTCCCTGGATGTTAGATAACATATCTGCAGGCCCTTTAACAACTTTGTACTTACAAAGGGATGGTGATGTTTGCTTAGAAGATTCCTCCTTCTCATAAGGTGAACCTCATCTTAGTCCATGACCCAATCACCATATCTCAGACCAAATTAACTGAGTCCAAAACAGAAGTGGAGAATAACAAGTTCCTCTGCTTTATGGAAAGCCATGGGCTCCCAGCCCTAATTCTGGAAGGAATAATCAACATTAAAGAAACGTGTGTTCAAGCAGGGAAGACCTGCAGCAATGTTAGAGACAGCACTGGCACTCCCCACCCGCACGCTGGAGCTGCTGGCTGCCACCTGGTGCACTGCACCTTAGAGAACAGGAGGAACACCTGGTCCAACTGCAATCACTAAGGCATCCTTTGCTTAAAAGCTAGGGCCAATCTTAAAGGATGGAAGGTGGTAACCTGACTATAAGGGTCCCGTAAGCCTTAAAGGCATTAGAGCTTCCAGCAGCTCTGTGGCTCTACTCGGCACTTTCTCCCAAGAAGCAGGATCAAGAGCAGAGCCTTATTCTTTTACTTGCCAAGCACAACACACTGATAACCGGAAAAGAACATCCACAAGTCCCAACGAGCGCATCTCACCCACCTTTGTCTCTGTGCCCCCACACTCTACCTCCTGCCCTGGGTATGAAATGTCCACGATAAGCCAAACCTTCCCTCTGGGCACTAGCTCCCGCGCCCTCTCACCTATCAAAGAACATCATTTCCAAACGATGCCTCCTCTCCTGCATCAATTTTCCCTCTCTACCAGATCATTCCCGCCAGCATACAGACCATATAAATCCTGTTATTCCTCTTATCTTAAAAAACAAACACAAAGAAAAAATAAAAACACCTCTCTTAACTGCTCAACTTCTCCCCTTTAGTTACTATTCCATTTTTCTCCACTTTACAGCAGAATTCCTTGAAACAACTCTCTATATAAGCACTGCCCACTGGAACTTTCCGCAGTGATATGTTCATATCTGCACTGCCCAGGGTGGTAGCCACTCGCCGTACATGGCTATTGGACACTTGATATGTGGCTAGGGTGACTAAGGAACTGCGTTTTTAGTTTATTCAATTTTAATTAATTTACATCTAAATAGCCACGTGTGGTTAGTGCCTACCATAATGGACAACTAAGTCTATACTCACTGACTACAGTTTCTCTTCTCCGATCACTCTGAATTCACTCCAGAAACCTTGCTCTTATGCTTACTGAAATCGCTCTTGTCAAGGTCACAAATTACATTCCCATTGCCGAATCGAATGGACAAATTCTCAGTCCTCATATTACTGGAACTAACTGCAGCTTTTTTTTTTTTCCTGAGGAAGACTGGCCCTGAGCTAACACCCGTGCCCATCTTCCTCTACTTTATATGTGGGACGCCTGCCACAGCGTGGCTTGACGAGCAGTGCTAGGCCCGCACTCCGGATCCGAACTGGCGAACCCCAGGCTGCCAAAGTGCAGCGTGTAAACTTACCCGCTGCGCCACTGGGCCGGCCCCTAACTGGAGCTTTTGACACAGCCGATCACTCTTTTCTCCCTGAAACACTTCCTTCCCTTGGTCTCCAGAACAGCACACCCTCCCAGTTCTCCCACCGCTCCGGCTGTGCCTTCTCCATCTCCTTGGCTGGTTCCTCCTCATCTCCTCACCCTCTGAACGTGGAGAGCTCCAGGGCTCAGTCCTGCCCCTCTTCTCTTTTGCATCCTCACTCACTCCCCAGGAGAGCTCATCTAGACTCACGGTGTTAGACACTGTCCACACGCTGATGACTCCCCAGTTTGCATCGCTAGCCCTAAGACTCCTCCAACTCCAGCTCCTACATCCTTCTCTCTACCTGACATCGCTGCCTGCCTGTCTAATAAGCATCTCAAACTTACCTCATCTAAACCTGAGCTCCTGGCTTTCCCTCATACACCTGTTCCACCCAACCACCTTTCCTATCTTGGCTGAAGGCAATTCCACCTTTCCTGTTGCTCAGGCAAAAAACCTTGCATTTATTTTTGACTCTTTCTCTCCCATCCACTCCATCAGTTGGCTCTGCTCTGAAAATAATCTAGAATTTGACCAAATAATCTACCTGACAATGTCTCATTATCTCCATTTCTACCACCATCTCGAAGTTTACTGCGACAGCCTCCTAAGTGGTCTCTGAACTTCTGCCCTTACCCTCTATAGTCTATTCTCAGCACAGCAACCTGACTGATCCTGCTCACAAACCGACCTCACATCCCGACCCACCTCTGTTCAGCATTTCCAATGGCTTCCACCTTACTGAGAAAAAGCCCAAGTGTTTAATACAGCCTTTAATATTTGACTCCCCCCAGGAGCTCTCTGACTTCATACCCTGCTTCTCTCCCCCTTGTTCACACCACTCTGGTGACCCTGATGGCCTTGTTGTTCTTTAACACAACAGCTCCCACCTCAGGGCCTTTGCATCTGCTGTTCCCTCTGCGAGAAATGCTCTACTCCGAGATATGTGCAAGCCTTCTTCTCTTCGGGTCTTTACTCAAATGTCACCTTCTCAGTCACCCTATCTAATACCACATCCCCTCAGGCCCATAGCTACTTCCTATCTCCTAATTTATTATATTTCCTTAGCTCCATGAAAGCAGGAAACTTTGTCTATTTTGTCTCCTACTAATTCCCCAGCACCTGGAACTTGCCTGGCTCTGGCAGGCCTTCATTCAATGTTTGCTGAATGAATGGATGAATCCCCAGGGCATGGGCTTATCTCTCAAGCTGGAGATCACGTCACACTGGGATCATTACAAACCCATCATGCAAAGCCTAACACAAAGCCAGAGACCCAGGGTAGGTCATGTCCAATTGCCATGGTGACCAGCTGCGGGCAGTATGGGCTAGTGTGGGGGGCCGCTGAAGCAGGCAGAAGGCAGGACCCACCGTGCTGATGTGAAGAGGGAGGTTCTCGGTGTCCGTCTGCTCATCCTGCTCCGAGGAATCCGTCTCCTCCATTTGTTGCATCTCCAGCTCAGACGGCAGAAGAGCCGTCAGGTAGGGGATGGTGAAGGGCCTGGCAGCAATCACTGGGGAATTGGAAGAGAGGCACGGTTCCACTGTCATGGAGTTCCGGCAGCTGGCCTGGAGCCTTCCAACAGATCAGTGAGCAGCACCGAGTGACAGTAATGGCACTGCACTCTGAGCACTTACCACGGGCCAGGCCATGTCCCTCAGGCTTTACATGTTATCTTTAATCCTCGCCGCCATCCTATTAAGTAAGTACAATTACCAACCCCATTTTATAGATGAGGAACCTGAGGCACGGAGAGGTTAAGTGGCTTGCTCAGGCACACAGAAAGTGGCAGAGCAGGATTTGAACTCGGGCAATATGACTTCAGAGCCCACTTTTACCAAGTACAGCTGAAATCAGACAGAACTGGGGCTAAAGCCTAGCAAAGCATCAGCTTAGTAATCTTGTACCCAGGGCCAGTTAACCCCTCTGGCCTCATTTCTAGAGCAAGGATATTGATCCTTTCAGCATGAAGGACTCAAGTCCAAATGCTGGACTTGAGAACTCCCCATGTAGGCATATTCAGTGATCTAGAGGGCATGTCAGGTAAGAGAGCGTTCCAGTTCTTCCAAAAAGCATTGCGGATGAGAAAAAGAAACTATTGATTAAAAAAATGAAAAGAAAATCTCACGTACACTTCTACGGCAGAACGTGATTATCAAGAGACACTCTAAGATTATTTTTAGATGTGGCTCGGATGTGGGGTCCTGTGGTCAGAAAGAGCTGGGTTTGAATGCTACCTACTCGCTGTGTGACCTTGGGTGAGCGTCTTCATTTCTCTTCTCTCTAAGCCTCGGCTTCCTATAATGATGGTGATAATGGCTCCTAACACAGGCTCACGTGAGGATTTAATTACAGTGTATGGGAAACAATTAGCACAGTGCCTGGCACTTAATAACTCTTAGCTGCTATTACTGCAGGGCCAGACACACAGCAAGCATTCAATAGGAACTTAATGACTGAATCACCCAAACCAAACTCCCTCTACCTTTGGAGAAACTGAGGCCTATGGAGATGAAGTAACTGATCACATGGCCAAATGGTAGTGCTGAGATGACAAATAAAATGAGATGGTACCTGTGAGAGGACATCGTGAAGGGCAAAGCCCGGCAGATGTTCCGTAACTGCCCTGTCCCCTGATGCCAGTGTCCCTTCTCCTACCAGGGCTGCCACTTCTACTGTCTGAACCTCTCTGGTATGAGCCTAGGGCTCAGTCACCCTTGAGGTAACCTAAACTCAGTGCACCTCAAGCGGCCAATCCTGATAGAGGCCGTTAGTGTTTTGGAGTTATCAGTTAGAGACAGGCCCTTAAGACCTGGGAAAAGAAGCCAGAAGTCTGAAGAACAAGCTAAAACCCAAGACAAGGACCAAGCTTATTCGTCTCTTCCTACCCTGCTGAGAGAAAGGGGAGATGGTGTGATTATCACAAAAGACAAGACAGAATCTACAGAGGGGAGAGACTCTCACGTGGAAACGTGCTGACGTCATCTTTGAAAAGACTCTGGGTCTCGCCTGTCTTGGCCATGAAACGGGTGAGTGCCCGCTCCACATCTCGCCTCTGGGATGCAGCCTTCTCCCGCAGGACCTGGTAGTCTGACACGGGCTCACGGTACGTCTAAAAGAGAAGAGCAAAGACACCAGAGTAGCATCAACGGGTCATTCTGCTCTCCCAGGGTCCCTGCCTTGGTGATGCCAGGTCCTTCCACCCTTTTGTGGATTGTACTGTCTTGTTTTGTCAAACCAACCCTCACAAAATGGACACATTGTCACAAAAGATCCCCTCAAAGAAATATAGACTGAAGACGCTAATGTAAGTGCAAGTGAACAAGAAAATGGCAGGCCTGACACTCCTCCTGCTCCTAATTACAAGCTTTTCAGCAATCATGTTAATGGAGAGAAAAACGATCAAGAGCTAATCAGAATGAGAAGTTGGCCAAAACAATCTTAAATTGTAATGGTAAGGGTGACATTTTACAAATGACCAAAAAAGAGCCAGTCCTGATGGCCTAGTGGTTAAAGTTCATCACGTTCTGCTTCAGTGGCCCGGGTTCAGTTCCCGGGTGTGGAGCCACACCACTGGTGTGTCAGCGGCCATGCTGTGGCAGCAGCTCACAGAGAACTAGAAGGACTGACAACTAGGATATATAACTATGTACTGGGGCTTTGGGGAGGGAAAAAAAGGAGAGGAAGATTGGTAACAGATGTTAGCTCAGGGCGAATCTTTCCCAGCAAATTAAAAAAAAGAAGGTATTACTGCATTTAAAAAAGAAATAAGTAATAAAATGACCAAAGAAGTAAATATTCTTCACGATACAGAGAGGATTTCTTTTTTTTTTTTTTTTTTTTAAAGATTTTATTTTTTCCTTTTTCTCCCCAAAGCCCCCCGGTACATTGTTGTGTATTCTTCGTTGTGGGTTCTTCTAGTTGTGGCATGTGGGACGCTGCCTCAGCGTGGTCTGATGAGCAGTGCCATGTCCACGCCCAGGATTCGAACTGACGAAACACTGGGCCGCCTGCAGCGGAGTGCGCGAACTTAACCACTCGGCCACGGGGCCAGCCCCCAGAGAGGATTTCTAAAGGAGGTACTTGGAAACATTTCCACTGCTATCAATGTTCATTCCAATGTGTTACCTATACAGTTCCCATATCTACATTTAAACAAAGTAACAGGATTTTATGACATGTTTAAAATCCCCAAATAAAGAATTTGAGTGGATTTTCAACATACTTGTTAAAAACTTTAAAATGCAAGATCTTACAATTATTTTTAAACTAAATGTTTGACACTCAAGAAGTTAGAAGTTTAATAGAAAATTTTAAACAAAATTCTTCGAATAACTGGTAGATGAGAATGAAAAAAATTAATTAATTTTATGAGTTATTATGGGCTACCAATGATGCCACATTTCTTTGTAATATACCTTTTTCAATTCTGAGAGCTATTAAAGGATCGAAATAAATTGATCTGAGAATCAAATCTCCAACCTATTATTCCATCAAGTATTAAACTAAGATTTTAAAACATAAAAAAAGCAGAGGCAATCACACAGCTGCCACCAAAAAGGAGCAAACAGGTTTCCTGAACCTTCAATAAGGGTCACACTATCTTTTAATGTACATTAGTTGAGTATAGTGTTACACTATAGAATTCATGTAAATAAGCAAACAAATATTAAAGTATGGGCTTAATATTTTTACTGATAGAGACACACTATAAAAGAGTCAGAGACTCTTGTGGGTTGAATTGTGTTGCCTAAAAAAAGATATGTTGAAGTCCTAACCCCCAGCACGTCAGAATATGATCCTATTTGGAAATAGGGTCACTGTAGGATATACTCAGTTAACATGAGATCATACTGGAACAGGGAGACGTTAAGCCAACGTGACTGGTGCCCTTGTAAGAAAACAGCCATGTGAAGACAGAAGACTGGAGTGTGGCATCTCTAAGCCAAGGAATGCCACAGACTGCCAACCACCCACCCAAAGCTGGGAAGAGGCAAGGAAGGGTTCTTCTACAGCTTTCAGAGGGAGTCTGCCAACACCCTGATCTTGGACATCTAGCCTCTGGAACTATAAGACAATAAGTTTCTGTTGTTCTAAGCCACCTACTTTGTTCTGGCAGCATTAGGACGCTAATTACAGACACAATGGTCAAGGGCAATGGCTGTGTTGCAATGGTGGGTGACCGTCTATTCCTCTCCCCCGTATCCACGTATCCATCACTACTCTGATAATAGACAGTGTTTCACTGTCAAATATAGGGTTTCTGGCCATGGCGAGTAGGATGTACATCCAGTACCTTGTATCAGTTTTAATATCTGCATTACGAATATATTTCTCAGCTGCTAAAATAGAACGCCATGTATTATTTCTCTGAATTTTATAGTTTATCATTGTTGACTTCTGAAATTTGTTATAAGTTACATATAAAAGAATTTGGATTGGATTTAATTTCAAATGTTTGAATATAGAGATGGGTGTGGGGAAATGTCCTGAAGGACTTGTTCCAACAGCCTGCGTGATGGCCATATTCGCACCAGTACGTGGTGTGGAGCCAGCCCTGGTGCTCTAGTGGTTAAGACTCGGTGTTCTCCCCACCTGGGCCCGGGTTCCTTTCCCGGACAGGGAACCACACCACTCGTCTGTCAGTTGTCATACTGTGGTGGCTGCGTGTTGCTGCCAGGCTGAAAGTTACGCCAGTGATATTTCAAATACCAGTGGGGTCACTCATGGTGGACAGATTTCAGTGGGACTTTCAGACGAAGACAGACTAGGAGGAAGGACCTGGCCACCCATTTCTGAAAAAACTGGCCATGAAAACCCTAAGAATAGCAGCAGAGCATCATCTGATACAGTGCCGGAAGGTGAGAGGACGGCGCAGAAAGACCGGGTAGAGTTCTGCTCTGCTGTACACAGGGCTGCTAGGAGTCAGAACTGACTCCACCGGACTAACAACAAAAATGTGGTGTAGACAAAGGAAGCGTGTGGAAGAACCGTGGGGACGCCTCTGCACACCCCTTCCCAAGGGAGGTGAAACTGCTAGTCCAGCAAATGAGAACACATTTGAACCACAGAGGACAACTTGACTTGTCCTCATACAGACCCAGAACTCAGTTACAAAAACTTCCTTTTCATGATATTACCAAGTATGTTTTAAATAAGTTTTCCTCCTTAATTTCAAAAGTAACTCTTTTCTATTATGGAAAATTTGGAAAATCTAGAAAAGCACACACAAAACAACAAAAGTTACCTATAATTCCACCAAGAATTGCTAAGAACATTTTGTGGAATACGTCTTTTCTCTGTGTGGCCAGGTAATTTTGTGTTTTGGTGGGACAGGTAAAATTGCACCAGCTTCCATTTCTTCGTTCACTATACTTTTGTCAGCAAACTGGAGAACATAATTCTCCATTGCCTAATTGTTTTTCAATGAGGAAAGACATTCTGGGTTCTGAACTACCCTTTTACCAACAAACTTTTGGACTCCAGTCTGAGAGTCCGTAGGAATTGACTCTGCTTTTGCATCCCTCACAGTCCTCAGCGCGGCCTCATCACTCACCGGAGTTTTGATGTAGGTGTGGGGGTCGGGGAACTCGGGAAAGTGGCTGGGGATGTGTGGTGGGTGGGGCCGGTTCTGCCCTGCCGTGAGGGCCTTGGGGGTCACTGGCTGGTTGGTCACTGGAGCTGCAACAGAGTCACAAGTGGTTACTCCTTCACCCAAAGCCCTGGGTCTCTACCCATACCCTCCTTTTCTCCAAGTCAATCCTGCACTTTAATGTTCTATACAACAGGCACCTTGTATTTCTATCGATAAAAGGCCTTTAATGGCTTGAGGATATGAGCAGGCCACCTCCACCATGCCCAGTCCTGCTGATGACCCAGGGTGACATTTCCATCTATGACAACCTGCTTGCATGCTTCTTAGGTAAGTGAGTGGATGGCGGTGCCAAGTTAACTACATGAAAGAGCATGCTGAGCAGCTAAGGAGGTGGGTGGGCTGCCAACTCTCTTTTCTTAGAACCCAGATAACAGAGACCTACAGTCAGCCACATAAGGAAGTGTGGGCTAATGACAGCAACAGGTGATTGAGAATGGTACCTTCTACTGCTACTTCGAGAGGGAAGTTCTTAAAAAAGATGCCAGCACGAAAAAAGTGAAAAAAAAAAAAAAATCTAGTGAATTCTCTCCAGGTCCTTTAGGCCCAAACTAGCTACTCCCAACCCAGTTTATGGCACTCAGTTTATCTACGGCAGAGGTCATCAAACTTTTTGTGTAAGAGAACAGAGAGTAAATATCTCAGGTTTTGAAAGCCACACAGTCTGTCACAACTACTCAATTCTACCATTAGTGTGAAAGTACCCAGAGATAGTAAGTAAACATGGCTGTGTTCCAATAAAACTTTATTTATAAAAACAAGCAGTGGCCTGCATTAGGCCTCCAGGCCTTAGTTTACTGACCCTTGATCTAAAGAACAAGAAGTTTCACATTTTTCAAGCAGCATCAATTGCTCTTCTGGGGAGGAAGCACAAGAACCACAGCAACAGCTCAGAGATGGTTTACTTTCTGGTGACCGAACTTCACATCCTAATCCTATGAGCCCAAATAAAGATTATATCGCAAGGAGCCCCAAATAATGGAAGGAAGCCTGCAGCAAGGAAGCAGCTACAAACCAATCCCTGCCCCATTCAGTTAGTTCATCCCACAGGCATTAATTGAGCACTTACTGAGTATCTCAGTTCAAAGTCACTTACGGGCAGTGATGACCATCCTCTGAGAGCGTTTTGCATAAGCAGGGAGAGTGTCCACATTAAAACCTAAGAAGCAGGAAAACAAAAATCACTGCCAAGACTACTGGATATTGAACACAGAAAGGGGAATAATACTGTGGTGAAATAGCTTAAATTCCTAACTCAAGTGCTTTGCAGCCACTCAAAAGAAGTTTCAGCAGAATCCCCCAACAGGGAGTTAGGAGGTCTCTCAAAGGGGTTCAGAGGGACCCTCTTTTGATAACTCTCTCAAGCTAAAAGCAAACCAGGAGACTCATGAGGGAATTCCACGGCTGACTGCTGGGGACTCCTCTGTCCCATAACTCCAACTCAGCTGCATCGAAGAATTGGAAACTGGAGGCGTACTCACCCATCTCGACAAGTGTGACCACAATATCTGACAGTGTGGGCTGGGTCCGGGCTGTGTGCTCACAGTAAGACTTGGCACTCCTCCCAATTTCTGAAATGTCTAGGGAAGGATCACAGCATAAAGTCTCATTCTCGGTTCAAGAAAAGTTAAACACAGAATTACCATATGAGCCAGCAATTCCACTCCTAGGTACACACCCAAGCAAACTGAAAACAGGGACTCAAACGGATACTTGTACACCAATGTTCACAGCAGCATTGTTCACAATAGCCAAAAGGTGGAAACAACACCGTGCCACCAACAGATGAATGGATAAACAAGACGTGGTCTATACGTGCAATGGAATATCATTCAGCTTTCAAAAGGAATGAAATTCTGACACACGCTACAACATGGGTGAACTATGAAAACATTATGTTAAGTGAAATGAACCAGACACAGAAAGCCAAATATTTTAAGATTCTACTTATATGAAGTACTTAGAAAAAAGAAAATTCATAGAGAGGAAAAGTAGATTGAGGCTACCAGGGGCTGAGGGGAGAGGAAACGGGGAGTCATCGTTTACGGATTCATAGTTTCTGTTTAGAATGATGAAAAAGTTCTGGAAATGGATAGTGTTGATGGTTGCAGAACATTGTGAACGTATTTAATGCTGCTAAATTCTACACTTAAAATTGGTTAAATTTGGGGGCCAGCCCCATGGCCTAATGGTTAAGTTTGGCATGCTCCACTTTGGCAGCCTGAGCTCAGTTTCTGGGCACAGACCTATGCCACTTGTCAGCAGCCATGCTGTGGTGGTGACGCACATACAAAACAGAGGAAGACTGGCACAGATGTTAGCTCAGGGCGAATCTTCCTCAAGCAAAAAGAGGAAGATTGGCAATAGATGTTAGCTCAGGGTGAATCCTTCTCAGCAAAAAAAAAAAAAAAAGGTGAAATTGGTAAATGTTATGTTATGTATATCTTGCCACACGCACACAAAAAGTCTTATTCTCTAGAGGGCAAGTTTTTGTTTCTTCTGCCTGAAGCTGAACCTCTATTTAAGAGGTATGTTAAAGTCCTTCAGGGGAAAGAAGAAGTATGAAGCTGGGGGCCATGAACGGGCTTCAGAGGTGGATGGGCAGTTCCATGAAGGCTCTGAAATTGTGCTGAATTTTCCATACAAAAAAAGCCTTTTTCTGGGGATGGGATCACAGAGTTCATCAGATGTAAAAGGGGCCCAAAAAGGTAAGGGGCCTAATGGCTCAGAAGCTAAGAGCGAGTGGTGCTTCAGAGGGAAGGCGTCTACCTGAAGACCTACCACCAACACGCCACGCTGCTCTGAGCAGGTCATTAACATCGGCCTCTACATAGGAAAACGGTGGGCAGTATCTGTTTACTGTGGGGAAATCTAATTAGAATCCTGGTAGAACATCTTAGAAATAAGCCAGGGGGCGGTTAAAATATCTTCACCTATTTGGCTTTTTTCATGCCAGCAGGTGCCAGGATGTCAAAGGATACGTACAAGAAATGTAGAAAACAACACGGAGACTTTGCTCTGAACCCAGTCTAAGATTGGGGTCCCTAGAAACAAAGCAATTGTAGTCAACAAGCACAATTCTGTCCGATGCTTATAACTAACACGAATCCTAAAACTTTGCTATCCAGAGCTCTGGACAACATGGAGGTGCTCAAGTCTTAGCAAGCCCTCAGTTTAAGCCGTCCATCCTTGGCGTTCCTTTGGCTGAAGGGGCCGACTTTTATACTGTTTTCAAATCTCTTAGTTCTAATACTCACCTTTCCAACACAAGTATTTCAGCTCCATCCCCTTTAGTGGCAACCATTTCTTCTGAGAGAAAAAAGGCCTCATCCAGCGGCATGAGAAAGAACCGCCTCAACCATGAGGCCCTTTACACTCCGAATGGTGAGATCTTTTCAAGGACTGTATTCTTATCTGTTGGGAACTATGAGTCCATTCCTTTAGGACAAACATTCTCAGGGCGTTCCAGGAATCCCAGGGCCTCCCTGAAATCCTTTCCAAAGTCCACAGGTCAAAACTATTTTCATAATAAAATTAAGACATTCTTTGAGTTTTTCCTTCTCATTCTCTCATGTAGTTTTCTGGAGGCTATATGACCTGTGATGACATCACAGCTCTGCTGGATAATGGAATGTGTGCTTGTGCATTCTTATGTTTAAAAATATTCTCAGTTTTCTTTTCTGATGTGGCAAATATCTGTATAGCATATAAAGCCCATGTATACAAAACTCTTCAGGGTCCTCAATATTTAAGAGTCTAAAGGGGTTCTGAGACCAAAAAGGTTCAGATCGCTGCTTTAGGAAAACATTTGGTATTTAAACGTCTAAACATCAGCTGCAGAGAGCATCCCATGTCATGCCCTCCCTGGGGAACCCACATCTAGTGACTGATGAAGAACTGGAGTACAAACGCAGGGCCTTTGTGGCCTGATGTGGGATACTGATGGGTAATAAGCTATTCAGAGCTCCCCAGGGAGTTGCCTAATTCTTTGCTTGGCCTGAATTGCAGTTCAGCTTCTCCCTCTGCCTAAACCTTTCTCTCACTTCCACTCATAGGTGTTGATCCCCTTAAAAACACCTTACAGGGCCTGGCCCCGTGGCTGAGTGGTTAAGTTCCTGTTCTCCACTTCAGCGGCCCAGGGTTTCACCGGTTCGAATCCTGGGTGCAGACATGGCACTGCTCATCAGGCCATGCTGAAGTGGCATCCCACATGCCACAACTAGAAGGACCCACAACTAAGAATACATGACTATGTACAGGGGGGCTTTGGGGAGAAAAAGGAAATAAATAAAATCTTTAAAAAAAAAAGGAACAAATGTTCACTTTAAAAAAAAACAAAAACAACTTACATACACTCATCCCCATGCCATCCTACTCAAAAAAAATAAGGTCCAAACAGGGAAACATGTTGTATATGCAGCAAAGCCTAGGTGAGACTATTCTACGTCCCTAAACCTTAAGACACTTCCTTTTAAAAGTGGTTTCTTCAGGGCTGGCTCGATGGCCGAGTGGTTAAGTTCGTGGCTCTGCTTTGGCAGCCTGGGGTTTCACCGGCTTGGATCCCAGGCGCAGACATGGCACCGCTCATCAGGCCATGCTGAGGCAGCGTCCCATATAGCACAACCAGAGGCACTCACAACTAGAATAGACAACGAAGTACTGGGGCTTTGGGGAGAAGAAGAAGAAAAACAAAGGAGTGGCAACAGATGTTAGCTCAGGTGCTAATCTTAAAAAAAAAAAGTGTTTTTTTCCATTCTATAAAACTTATTCACCCTCACTCTTTGTATCACATAATATAACATTTGGTTATATAATGTGTGGCATCTATTTCATGGGAATTAATCCAGACTCTCCAGCAAACTGTAAGTTCTTTGAGTATAGAGAGCAAAAAGCACTAAGAACAGCACCCACAAGTCATCGAGGTTACAATGTTCCCAGCATCGATTGCTTTATAAAGATATGTCTCACTTATATCCACAACTCCATTAGATGTAAATTATTAACCCATTGCACAAATGAGGAAACTGAGGTTCAGGAGGTTTAGTGAAAGAGTGTTAAGTGACAGAGTAACGACTTACACCCAGGTCTATCTGATTCTAAAGCCTGTAAGTCACTTTACTATACTCTCCTCTTCCTTCTTCAATCCTCTCTAACACTATCACAACGCACGAGACAGAACAGACGTTTGGTTGCCTCGAAGAAGGCCTAATGTTTGCCAGTACTCACAGCTCTGCAGCATCTCTGTCAATGTTTCCACAGATGCTTTCTCAGCGCTCTCAAACCCTGCCTCTGTCAGCAAGGAGCTCACAACCACTTGCAGGGTTCGCCTCCGAGCCAGATGGTAGTTATCAGCAGGGTTAGTAGACTGTTTACTTCCTGATCTCTGTGAATCAGCAGCCCAGAAAGAGAGAAGATTTTCATCCACAGGACAGGGAGGAAATCACATGTTTCACACATCGTCAATGACAAGCAAAGGTTCTTTTGCTAAATATTTAACAGTGCTTAAGAAAATGTGGTAGCCCCCGATGTTTAGACTTCCAGATCTTGACTGAGTGATAAGTGAACACCCAAGGGACTCTAAATACAGAGAAAGCCTTTCTGTTTACCTAAAACTTAAAATTCCAGTAACACAAATTGGTTGTTTTTTACTTTTTATTTTAACAGATTATCAGAATATATTACATAACTAAAGAAACACTCATGATGGGAGTGAATTCATGTCTACCTCTCAGAAAAAAAAATCTCTCGTTCCTCCCCTCTCTACACCATTTCACTAACAAGAAAATTAAAACAACACACGATGCAGAGGAGAGGAGGGCGAAGGATAACGAGAAAAGCAAGAGAGCTAAATATTTTGAAACAGGAATCCCGCCCAACTTTGGCTGGCCAATAAGGAGGCGAAAACGGCCTCTTCGGACCAATCAGGAGGTGTTCCGGGTTCCCAACACCCACCAGGGAACGAGCCAATCAGTACACAGGTCCACCAACTCAGGAGGCCGCCGCCAAGTCCCAAGGAGGGGGGGCACGTACGGCCTGAAAGACCCTCCTCCACTCGGAGCTTATGGTGGGGCTGGATTTCTGGGTATGAGCTTGTTACCCAGGCTAGAGGAAAGTTACAGAATGCCCAGACACTCTCGGCTTCGGCCCCGCGCCTCCCGCCCTTACCGTTCCGGAGCTGCCGGCCCCGGCAGTGGCCGCCGTGTCGGCCATCTTGCTCGGCGTAATGTGCGCAAGCGCAGGGCAGGATGGGACTTGTAGTCGCGGGGCGGGGCGGCACGGCGAGGCGGCGGGGCGGCGCGAGCCCTCAAGCCCAGAAGGGGGTGCACCTGATGACCCCGGCTCACGTGACCTTCTGTGAGCAACGGGTTCCTGGGGCCCCGAATTGGCCAGGAAGATGCGCCATCGGTTTCACACCTCTTTCAAGATGAAATCGTTTCTCTTAAAGAGCACACCCCTGGAACGCTCCAAACTTGCCTGTTAGCAACACCTAGCTGGGTCCCGCCCAGTCCCAGTGACACTCTCTGGGATGGGGTCTGGGAATCTGTATTGTTAAGCTCTCCGGGTGATTCTCCTGAGCGGGAAACTTGGGAAACCTTATTTTGTGCTGACAGCTCCGCAGTTCCAAAGTCCAACTTGGAACCAGAGCCTAACGAACACCTAGTGCAGGTCTTCCTCTGCATCCCGCTACCTTCTTGCCCTCAGTCAATCCGCAGGTATTTGCGGGGCGAACCGGGAGGCGCAGGCGGCGGGAGGCTGTCCCTTGCCTGCCTCACTCCCAGGGCGTGGCGTCCACGCGGCGCCTGTGGTTTTCCGCTGTCACTCGCCCGTCAGTCCCTTTGGATGGGGTTCTTCGTGCGGTGACAGCACCGCGCCTCATTCGTCTCCGTTTGCGGGCGCCTGGCGGGACGCAGACGCTGGGTTTGAATCCCAACACTCGCCAGCTGTGGGACTTCGGGCACGTTAACCTTACTGTGCCTCAGTTTCCCCTTTTGTGAAACTGGGCTGGGATTGAAAGCAGGGGGGAAAATGAGCTAATTTACACAAAGGGTCTGCCACGGTGCCAGAGTTGGAGTAAGAGGTCAAGAAACAGCGCCTAACGTTGTTGTTTATTTCCCGGAAAGCGCGCGGATGGACGCGGAATGCCCAGAAGGCAGAAGTCTGGGAACCTGCGCCGCGACTGCCCTGCAGCGCGCACCTGAGCCTGGGGGCTCCCCCGCCCCTCGTCTAGGGCACGGGGGGCGGGGCCTGCAGGCGGGGGGCGCGGCGCAGGGTGAGCCGCGGGGCCGCGCCAGGAGGAGTCGGGGCCCAAACTTTAGCTGAGTCGAGCACCCAGCCCCTTTGTCTCCCCCGCCCCCTCTTCCCCACTTCCTGCCCAGCTTTAAACTCGGGATCTGCGGCGCGGAGCGCACTTTGTAAACACGCCGCGCCTGCGGGGGTGGAGACTGGTTCGGTTTGGGCGCTTGCGGGAGGGGTGCACACCCCCCCCCCCCCGCGGCTGGAAGTTGCGACCCCCCCACCCCCCACCTGCCCAAAGACAGAAGACAGAGGCGGCGGGAGAGAGTGTCTGCGGCCACAATCGGTGCTCCGGGGGGCTCACCTGCCGTGAAGGTAGGCTTGAGGGCTGGAGAAACCAAGACAGAGGGAGTGTCAGCATCTCCCTCCTTCGCTGAGGCCTCCAGCTCAGGCTGGTCACTCGGGGTAGGGGGGTCGGAGATGGGTGGGTTAAGGAGGTCACCGCACCCTCATCACCTCCCCGTTGTCCCCCGAAGCTCGGCTCATTTTCTCTCTGAGTGAGGTGTTTGCAAGTAGCTGAAGGACAGAGAAGCCCCTTAAAGTCCTCAGCCCGCTATATCCACACAGTGTGCCTCCAAGCTGACCTGGAAGCCTAGTGGCTTCGCTGGGCTATTGTTCTTCATACTTCGGATGCGGGGGCGGGGAGGCTAGTAGGAGGGCAGAACCAGTGTGGGCAAGGAGACTTCGGGTCCTCCTGCCAGCCAGGGCAGAGGGAGGAGGCCAGAGGATGGGATGGAAGGAGGGACCCCTCAGTGTTGGTGCCTCTGGTGTCTGATGGATACACAAGTGATGGCCTTAGTCTCTTCTGTGTCTTTTAATGTGTCAGCAAGAGAAATAACTGAAGAAATAGGTTGCTGCTACTAAGGGAGCATTAACGTATTCATTTGCAAACATTAATTGGGCACTTACTATGTGTCTGGGATGGTATGGGATGCTGAGGGTGCAGTGATGTTCATCATCGACAGCTAGTGTGGGTCATAGACTGACAAAGATAGGGTACCAAGTTGGAGTGGCCGGGAATGCTTCAGAGGGAAGACGACTTTTGAGCTGGATTCTGAATGATGAAAGTCACTGGGCAGAGAAGTGGTGGGAAGTCATTGGGGGTACTTGTTTGTTCTACGGAGCTGTGCTGAAGCCTGACAGTGTTGTGGGGCACTGGGATACAATGAGGACCCAGATGCGGTTCCTGCTCTCTCTAACCCAATATCTAGGCATGAAAAAGAGGTGGGAATGAACAAGATGAATTCCGGGAAAGGCAAGTTTCTGGGCTGATCCCTAAGAACTCAGAAGTTCCCAGCTGGGTGCAACTGGGAGAGTCCACCCGAGGGTGATGTGACAGTGCACACAATCTTGGAGCACCCACAGCCCATCTCTGGACTCTAGGACTGTTTCCTCTAACAAATGCTTGCTCTGTGCCCCCCAACTCAGTATTCTTTGGGACCAGACCATGGGTGATGAGAACAGGAGCCCCCTTTGCTTTCCTGCAGATTCTTCTGCTCTTTCAATTCTGGGGCTGCTTTGAGAGTTGATGGACACATCACCTGTTTGCTGTGGCCTTACTCCGCCTGCACAGGCTAGATGTTGGGGATGTAATGGAAAACAAGTCAGAGCTTCTACCCCCCTGCAATTCGGAATCGAAAGGATCTCTGAGAATTCCAGGAGGGTCCCAGTCTATGTCCAGTCCTTGAGACCATGACCTCCGTGGTCCCAAGCGCCTTCTCTTTCCTGTTTCCTTCCTTTGAGAGCTCAGAATATTAGCTAACACTATATAGCACTGGCAGGTGCTCTTCTAAATGTTGTAGGTGTAATGTCTCATTTGATCCTCCCAGCAGTCCTATGAGGTAAGCACTAGGCTTATCTCCACTTTGTAGGTGAGGCAGCTCAGGCACAGAGGAGATGTGTGATTTTCCTAAAGAGGACATCAGAAATAAATGGCAGAGCTGCGATTTAAACCCAGGTCACTTGATTTGGGGGGCCCTGTTCTTAACCATTAGGCTAGCCTGCTTCCATGACTGACCACATAGAATGTGCACTTGAGCCAGGGGCTTAAGAATTTCCGAAAGGGAGTCCACGGTCCTGTATCTTGGGTGATAAAGAGGACAGCAATCTGTTAGCTGAGTGTGGGTGCTGGTACTGTTTGCAAGGAGCCCCACCAGGCCCGGGGGCCATAGGGTTATGGCGACTGTACAGAGCTTGTATCCTTTCTGAATGGCCCTGTGTGTGTGTGTGTGTGTGTGTGTGTGTGTGTTTTCCTGAGTAAGCCTCACTCACTAAGAGGAACAAACCAAGGTTTGATGCAAGAAAGAACACAGCATGAATGTCATGTGCCAGCATCTGGGGTTGTGGAAAACCAAGACACCTCTTTTGTTGGGAATCTTTAAGAATCACGCAGACCCTCATATTCTAGATTCCAAGAGGAACAGTCCAACTTGGTAGCTAAGGAAGGAAGATGGTCAAGGAGTGGAAGCAATCTTAAGTTGCTCACTCCTCTTCCCAAAGGTGCACCTGTGTGTCTAACCCCATCCCTCCAAGCAGGCTGGGACACTGCTTATGATGTGAGCCAGGCCTCAGCAGAGGTTCCATGGGAACCCATTTTTCCATTGCCTCTCTGAAACTCTAGGTTTCTCACAAGAGCCTTCTGCACTGATCTGGGGAGGCCCCAAGACGGTCCCTCTCTGCCAGCAATCAAACCACCTCGTGCCTCCGTCTTTGAGAAAGGGGGGGTGTGTTGGGGGGATGGGTGTTGATGCTGGAAGTTACGGGTACAGGTGGCCACACCGAGATAACAGGTAAGCCCGATGTACCAGGCTGCTCCTCTGCCACACACACACAGCCCTTCCTCCCTCAGCATAGGGTGGGGTGCAGTGGAACCCTTGGCATGCCCCGGCCCCCTACCCAGGCGCTGGGGAGAACAGGTTGTACTCTTGAGAAAACCACAAGAGGAAGTTTAGGGAGGGCTGGGGGTGGGGAAAGTTCTGGGGCCCCTGCCAAGTTTCCCTTTCTCTGCTGAGTGGTGGTAGGTGTGTTTATTTTGGTGTGTTTCTCT
Source organism: Equus caballus (assembly GCF_041296265.1). Taxonomy (NCBI): domain Eukaryota; kingdom Metazoa; phylum Chordata; class Mammalia; order Perissodactyla; family Equidae; genus Equus; species Equus caballus. The sequence goes on along the minus strand of NC_091703.1, from coordinate 44,704,624 downwards.
TGCCCTCAAAGACATTTAAATTTTAAACTCTCTTGAGTTTCAAAGAGCCGTCAAGCCCTGCCCCATTGCAGCAGGGGGCCAAAGACACCCTGGAAAAGGGATTGGAACAAGGTACCTCTTTGTTGATTTCCCCCTGGATTCCTACCGGTTGGGAAAGGCTGATTAACCCTAGAAGGTCTCCCTTTCTCCTTCTCTCTGCCCTTTCACCTTTCTCTTCCCCGAAGCATTCCCTACAGCCCTTAATCTCAGAGGCATGTGGTTATAATGGCCATTTAGGAGCTGAATGATATTGCCAGGAGCAACACATCTTGCTACGTATTTTACCTGCCTTATCTCAGTTAATAGTCACCACAACTCCAGGTAGTAAATACCTCTACCCTCAATTTACAGATGAGGGAACAGGCTCAGAAAGGCTAAGAAACTTCCCTGAGGTCACGCAGCTAGTCATTAGAAGAGCCCAGCTTTGAACACTTGTCTGCCTGATTTCAAAGCCAGTGCCCTTGACATCTAAATTAACCCCCAAATCAGAGCATCAGCTTCCCCAACATATCAGACCCTGAACAATAGGGACATTGAGATCCAAAGGCGTTTTAAAAGTGATGCTGCAGGTGTGGGGAGAGGATGAGCTTTGGGCACAGAATTAGCAGGGATTCCTTGAAAGTTCATCTATTTAAAAAGGATAACCGAGTGAGAAAAAGATGCAGTGGGTGAAAGGTTGAAGTCAGACTCTGGAAGTTTGAAGCAAATGGGGAGAAAGTTCAAGAGGAATATTATAACGGTGCTCAAATATTTGAAAGGTTGCCTTTGGAAGCCCTCAGGTGGCGGGCCGGGGGGGGCGGGGGGGGGGGCTGCGAGGGGGCGACACTGGTGGAGGCAGATTTCCAAAAAGCGTGAGAACTTCCTGACAAATAATTGCCTAGTCCCCTGCTGAGGAAGTGAGTCCTCGTCTAGGGGAGTCTAGAGGACGTGCTTAGGAGGGGTTCTGCCAGCGAGAAGACCTCCAAGCCCCGTCCCTCTTGAAACCCCCCATATGATTATTCACCCGCACTCCCCTTCCACGTGGTCCCCTGGCTCCTCCGCGCTCCCTGGCGGATGGTGGTCCTCATCTGTCCACCAGGTGGGGCTGTTGCCCAGTGTGTTGCTCCAGGGGCTGCTGGATGGGGTGAAGAGCGCCGCCTATCCTTCAGCTGCCAGCTGGTTTCCTGGTGCCTGTTGCCCACCCCATCCCCAGCTGTCTACACACCAGGGCCCAGAGCACCACTTTTGACCCAGCACGGCCCCCATAAAATGTGCTCCAGGTCTCCTCCCGGCTCAGGCCCGAACATGCTGGCCTCTGCCCCTGGGGCAGGCTGCCTTCTCCAGGTCAGGGACCTCCTCCCTCCCGCACCTTCTCTTTCTCCTCCCTGACCTTCCTTTGCCCTTGAGATAGAAGGACCCATGTGTTGGGAGCACAGGGTAAGGCCGGCAGCCCCTGTGAGCATGGCATCGTACCTAATGTGGCACGGCCTTTCTTACCCTTCAAAGGCATGACACCCATGTCATCTCCTTTAAGGGGCCTCAGAAGACACACCTCTCTGAAACTATTTGCCCTCAGCAGCCTGACCAGTTCCTCCACCCTGGTTGAAATTCCCCAGGATCAGCCACTCCTAAGGAGAGAAAGCAGGGGCCCAGGCACTGTCTCTAGGAAAGATGGGGGTGGGAGGACTTGGTGCCCCGTTTCTTGGCCCAGATCTGCTTGCTGCCACCCAGACCCTTAGAAAGGCACAGAGCTGCTGGGGCCCCAGGGACACAGCAGGCAGGGCCCAGCTTGAGCAAGGACAGAGAGGGCAGTTCCAAGGCCTGTGGCCAGAGGGCATCATGAAGGACAGGCCCAGAGAAAGAGGCCAGCCATAGTAGTGTTCCAAGCGCTTAGTAACCCACGTATTCCCCCCAGCAGCAGGCTGCCCATTTTATAGATGGGCAAACCAAGGCACCAAGGGTTAGGCAGTTGGCTTCCATTTACACAACTGGTGAGTGGCTGAGCTGGGAGTCTGATTTGGCCATTTGGCTGTAAACTTTGTGCACTTCACCCCTCATCTGAGCTTTCTCTCATGGAGTGGTCGAGAGAGCCTGTGTTCAGTAGAGAAACTGCCCTGGTCTACGTCCTAGCTTGGCTCCTTCCTGGCTGTGTGACACTGCATTTCCTCATCTGTAAAGTGGGCGTAACGGTAGTCCCTACCTCAAGGGTCATTGTGAGGATTAACAATGGTTAATAGTCATTGAATGCTTACCTTACGACGGACGGTTATTATCTTTTTGTGTCCTCACAACAGCTCTATGAGGGGGGCACTGTTATGCCTTTACGGAGGAGGAAACTGAGGCACAGAGTGGTTACAGAGAAAGAGACTGAGGCTTCAGAGCCCACCCTCCTCACTTAACACATATGAAGCCCCACCGAGTGCCAAGCGTGTCCTAAGTCCTTATACGTGATCCCTTTGTCATCATCATATCATCGTCATAATCGTCTCCCAGATGGAGCTCCTCAGGGCGGGCATGGGGCTGTCCAAAAACAAGGAGGCAGCCCTTGTTTCTTTCCTCACCATCCCACCTATGACTTCATTTCATCCTTTTGTCTAAAAGAAAAATCGGCCCACAAGTTCTGGCCTGTGGTCAGACAGTTGGACAGAATCCTCGAAATTGGGACTGTCCCAGAAACTCCCAGTTCTGGCCCCAGCTTTGTCTGCTCTAACTCACCCTCCCTCCTGTTCCCTGCTCTCTTTCCTCCAGGCGGCTCCTCCTGCCCCCTCCCTTGGGGGCCCTGAGTTCTGGGAAAGGAAGCCCGAGCAGGGCCTCAGGCAGATGCAAACCTTGGGCTCTGACTTGGGCTCCAGCTGGAGGTGTTAGAGGCTGTGGGAGGAGGAGTGGACGCCCAGGGAAGGGAGGCTGGGGCACAGAGGGCCCCCAGGCCGCCATGCCCAGGAAGGCATCTGTCTAGCCTTCACAGACTCTTTCCTAAGCTGTGTTTATTAAGCTTCCTCTGCTGGGTGCTGAGGAAGCAGCTCTGAAGAGGACCCAGGGGAGGGTTTATTCTGCTCTGGCAAGTGGATATCACAAGCTGGGGGGAGGAGTGCTGTTTCTTCCCAACACCAGGCCCCTGAGAGTCAAGGCTGCTTTTTCCTTTCCTCTCAGCTCCAATCCTTTTCTCTCAGCAGTATCTACTACAGAACCGTAAACTTGGAGACTGTTCAGATGTGGACTCTATTTTCATCACAGTGAGAGAGGATCTTGGGGTTACAAACTCTTAGATGTACTGCGTGACTGAGCATGGGCCAGGGTGTGGAACATTCTAGTTTCTTCTAGGCCTCTTTTTTCCTTCTAGTCAGTCAGTTCTTGCTGGTCCTGGGGCAGCCTCCATCTTTTCTTCACATTGACTTGACTTCCTCCTCTAGGACCAGGCTGAGTTTTTCTCTCAGGTTTCTTGGTCTCTGAGGAAACTGAGTCTTCTTCAGCCTGGGCCCAGCCCCTTGGGTTCTAACTCAAAACTCTCTTTACAGCTACTGGGTGTGAGCTTGGTGCCGCCTGGGTGGTCCTCAGAAAGTCTTGCTTCTTCCCTGCCTTTCCTCTGACACAGCTTCTGGAAGTCATTTTCGGTATTCTTTGTAGGAATCTATTGTGTGGATTTCCTCTGAACCCTCATTTCTTCCCAGGCACATGGCAGCGAAGATGTTGAGGATAATCATAGCGTATATTTGCACAATACTTCCATGTGCTGGGGACTGTTGTAAACGCCTACACACAGTATATACCATTTGTAGATACGTAAGTTTATAATAAACATGTATATTTATTAACTTGTTTCTTATTTATTCCTCACAAGAATCCTATGAGGTTCCCTCATTTTCCAGAGGAAACAGGGTTAAATAACTTGGGTTAACTAACTTATTTAAACAGGGTTAAATAAGGCACAGAGGTTAAATAACTTGCCCGAGGTCATACAGCGGGTCGGTATTGAGAGCCTGGTGGCTGGAAGAACTCTGACCCGTCAGACTTTCTGCGCACATCATGTGTGTATGCCCACCCACCAGGGGGAGTGTGAGATGACCCAGGTTCCCTGTTGAGACGTCCTGAACACAGCGTCAGGACAGGTGGAGCAGGCTGGGAGGCCCCTGGGCTCCTTCTCCGTGTGACGGTGTATTGGTGGTGACTTGCACATCTGTGCGGAGGTGTGGTAGTGTAGATACAAGTTCCCCAGGGAAGCCCAGAGCCACCTCCATCTCTCAGAGCTTTGGGGTTGTCCAGTAAGCCAAGCAAGAAGGAAGGGAAGGAGCGAGGGTGGCCCAGCCCTGCCCTAGCAGGCAGATCAGGTGTTGCACACGACCCAGGAAGCGGGAGTGGGTGGTGGCGATGTGAGCTTTGCTAGGTGGGGCTGGGGCCCTGACCTATCTGGGGAGCCCTGGATGAATCAGCCCGACCACAGCCGCCCCAATCGCGGTGGTGGTGCAAACAAGCTTTTCCTCCAGCTCTCCCTCCAACGCTCATTTTCCTTCCCTTTGTCTCCCCCAGACTCAGGCTTTGGCAGGGGTGTGGCACCAGAGCAGTGGCAGAGGGCATGCCTCTGGAGTTGGTGGTTAAACTGGATTCTAGTGCTGGACCTGTAACCTTCACCTACAAGATATTCCACCCAGAAACAGCTACATACCCTGTCCAGAGGACAGGACGTATGGGTCTAGGATTCCTGGGCTCACCCACCTGGTATATCCTTCCAGTAATGTCTGTAAGTCCTAGAGGTCTTGTCCGTTCCTCATTTCCAGTAGAGCCACATTTTATGCAGTGTTGGCTTAAGGCAGTGTAAAAACAAAACACACATCAAAATTACTGTTAAAGGGGGCCAGGCCGGTGGCACAGCGTTAAGGTCACACGTTCTGCTTTAGCTGCCTGGGGTCCACCGGTTTGGATCCCGGGTGCAGACCTGTGCACTGCTTGTTGAGCTGTGCTGTGGCGGGCATCCCACATATAAAAAGTAGAGGAAGATGGACACGGATGTTACCTCAGGGCTAATCTTCCTCAAAAAAAAAATTACTGTTGAAGTCTCCTTAAACTGCTCATTAAACACAGTATACATAGTTTGGGCATCCTCTTCCATCTCTAAGAATCTCCAGCATAGCTAGTTTTCACTGGGACAGTCGGCTGAGTCTTTGGTTGAACATTGTGTTGAGCTGGGGTTAAGGGACCACGTTGTATAAACAATGCGTAGATTTCTGTGCTTCCTTGGTATCTCCTCCAGGAGGTATAGTTGAATTTGTGATCAGTTCAATCAATTCAGTTAAATGTGCACATTTGGGAATTCAGCCTGCATTCGCTCACGGGCTCTTACGGACTCCCTGGGCCACAAGAAAGGTCTGAGTGACAGTTCTGGGGGAATCTGGAGGAAGGAGCAGTTGCCTTCGGATGGATTACCAGGAATTTCTTCTCAAAGGTACCATTTGAGAAAATAAAAGAAGAGTGGACTTTATGAGAAATTATCGAGGAGCAGTTTTAAATGGCGGTTACTTTTGTATCTTTTTACTTTTCTGAATATCTGAGTTTTTTTACTGAAAGCCATGTTATAGAAATAATCGCTTTTCTATTCTTGTTTCTATGGAAATTATTAGGCTTACTTATTCTTTATTATTCTTTCTGAAATAGGTAGTGGCTGTTTCTATAATGATTATTATTTGTGTAACAATAATTGTTCTTAATATGACCACTTGTTTTTTTAATGGTTTAAAATTTCCAGCAACACACTGGAGCAGGGGGTAAAACGTGAATAATGAATTAAACTGACGTGTGAAGTCTAAGGCAGCAGTTCTCAAACTCGCTGGTCTCAGGAGCACTTTACACCCTTAAAAATTATTGACGATCCTGGGGGCTGGCCCCGTGGCCGAGTGGTTAAGTTCGCGCGCTCCGCTGCAGGTGGCCCAGTGTTTCGTCGGTTCGAATCCTGGGCGCGGACATGGCACTGCTCATCAGACCACGCTGAGGCAGCGTCCCACATGCCACAACTAGAAGAACCCACAACGAAGAATACACAACTATGTACCGGGGGACTTTGGGGAGAAAAAGGAAAAAAATAAAATCTTTAAAAAAAAAAAAAATTATTGACGATCCCAAAGGACTTTTGTTTTTGAAACTTCTCGCTATTGACGTTTAATTGCTATTAAAAAATTTTAAGTGAGAAGTTTAAAAAATATTCATTAATTCCTTTAACCATAAAAACCTCATTGCATGGTAACATAGCATATTTTTTATAAAATAATAACTGAATTTTCCAAAAGAAGTATTACTGAGAAGGGTGGCGTTGTTTTCTATTTTTGTAAATCTCTTTATTGGCTGGCTTACTAGACGGCAGCTGGATTATCATATCTGCTTCTGCTTCAGTCTGTTGCGATATGTTGTTTCGGTTGACATATGTGAAGAAAATCTGGCCTCAGACTGACATTTCGTTGGAAAGGGAGAACTTTTTGGACTGGTCTAGAGGATAGCTGGTGTAGTGGGACATAGAACTGGAAAAAACCTTTTGGGCAATGGTGAAGAAGCCAAACCAACAGTGTTGAGTTGGCGAGTTAGCACTTTATTTGGTAGGTAATGGGGAGCCATCGAAGGCTTTTGAGCAAGGAGGTGGCAGGATCAGAACTGTTTTAAGATGATTTCTAGAGCAGTAGTTGAATGATAGAGTTGGCAAGAGAGTGTCTATACTAAATATAAAGAGGATTGAAACTAGGGTGACGCCAGTAGAAATGGAAATGAGGGGGTAATTTGGCAAAATACTTTGAAGGTAGAAGCAATAGAACTTAGTAATTATTTGGTAGGAAGTCATGAAGGATTATCTGCCCTGCGAGATTGCTCTGCCTTTGCCCGGTTAGGCACCATTCACACTTCTAAGATGGAGTATGTTGCCATGTGTTGTAGCGTGTGCTTGTATGCCTTCTCTCCTGCTGCAATCCAGTGGGTGCTCAGTAGATGAATGAATGAGACTAATTAAGGACTACTCCAGAATATTTCAGCCTGGGTGGCTGGAAGAATATTGGTGTCATTAACAGAAATTTAAAGACCAGGAGGAAAATTTGTCCCTTATCATTAAGTATCATTAGGTAAAGGGTAGGAGGAGATGTCCAGCTGTGAACAGGAAGAAGATAGTGGGTAGACCTTGAAATATACCATTCTTTTGGCAAGGAAGTACATTTTCCTAGGTACTAAAGATTTAGGGAGAAATAGAAAAAACGCTTAGGAGACATGATCTGTTCTTTATTCTCAAGTAACTCCAATTCAGTCAGGGCAGTGTTTTGCAAAACTAGAAATATTTTCATTTTATACACACACACACATAAACACACATGTATATGTATATATAAAACAAACTGGTTTCACCAAACAATACTTACCCTCACTCCAGATGATGTACTTTTTATATTTTCTTTTTCATTCTGTTGTTTGGTTTTTAAAAAATGCTGATCATGATTAGCTTCATGACTTCATGACCCAGTAAAGCGTCCTGACTTGCATTTTGAAAAGCACTAAGTTGGCAAGGCATTGGTGTTCTCAAGGTTCTGTTAGCGACAGAGACAGATTGTCCAATATAAGGCAAAGGGAATTTGTTGGAAGAAGGTCGGGAACACACAGTCTCACCAGAAAGACTGGAAAACCAGGTTTGGAAATGGGCAGAAACTGACAAAGTGCCCGAGAACTGGGCAGAGGGACCTACAGGCAGATGACAGTAGCTGGCCAGTCACCTCTGCATGGCCAGGCATGGTGGGAATGGCTGGGCTGGGCCCACCAGTTTCCGCGGAGCAATTCAGGCAGGCTGGCTCCTGGATTTGCACCAGGGAAGAGGGAATCTGCAAAGAGGAAGTGGGAGCACTGCTGGAAAAGGAACTGGATGCTCAGCAGCCAAAAAGAATAGTTTACGAAAGGTACCGTGACTTAGACACGTAAAAAGATTTCTAACAGTGAGTGGCGTCCTCACACGATAGTGGATCTGAATGGGCATGTTCTTGCGCTGCTGGTGGCCTTGTCATGTGGTAAAGTCTCACTTCAGAAAGCAGTTTGGTTCTAAGTATCAAAATCAAATGCCTCCAAAATATTCTGACCCTCTGCCTTGGTAATTCCACTTTCCTAATTTAAATTTCCTAATTTAAATAATTCTAGCTGTAGAAAACCTTTGTCCATGATGATTTTCATCAAACTGTTTTGTACAGTGACAACAATTTGGAACAACGGAAATGCCTGGCAATAGAGAATGGTTAAGTCAAGTATAGTACGTCTGTTAAATGGAGTATTAGATAGCCATTAAAAATGTCAATTGCAAAAGTGTGTGATATCACAAGAATTAATTCTATGGTAATATTAAAGAAAAAATCAGGATGCAAAATTGTGCATACAATATATTTACAACTATATATTTTACACATGCACACACACATACATAGAGAAAAAACCGGAAGAAAATATATCAAAATGTTAGCAGTGCTTGTTTTTTGGGTAGTAGAACTGTGAGTGATCTTTTTTTTTCTGTTTTTTTTCTCTTTTTCTAAATGTTCCAGTTCTGCAATAACATGAAAAATGCGAAACAAGTCATGAGTCGTGTTTCCATAAGTATATAGAAAATCAGTTCTTATTATTTTCATAGCATCTCATTGGAGACAGTAGGCGCCAAGTAAAAAGCTGGCGTGAGGACTACAGTGTGTCAGCCCAGAGAAGAGCCTGGTGTGGTCTGGGAGGTAACAGCTGCCTCTGTCCCAAGTTCCAAACTAAGCTGGCACTATTTGCCGGCCCTTCAAGTCCTGTGGCACCGATAAAACTGAAATATACACACAACGCCAGGCTGACCAGCTCAGGTTGTCATGGCAGGTGGGCGTGGGCCTTGACGTGAATTGACTTGCTTTCGAAACCCAGTTACCCGTGGATGGGTGCAGAGTGGGTCTGAAGTGTGGAGCAGGCATTTCTTTTGGGGGCCTGCTCTCTCCTTGTCCCTTTTAGTGCCTGGAGCAGCAAGGACCCTAAGGTGGTGAGAGCAGGGAGCAGGACTGTATCCCACAGTATCTGCCCTCCCCAGCTCAGCAACAGAGAAGGGGGTGGAGTCTGGATTGAGCCCGAAGATAAGGAATATGCCGCAGCTGACGGGAAGATCAAAATAAACAGCTGTGCCCCCAGGAGAATGAACTCCACATTCCATTCTCTGGTCCCACCCCCAATTTCCACTTCTCCCCAGTGCCTTCCCCTACCCCCACCCCTTGTACATGCACACTCAGCATCCCCATCAGCTAGCAGGGCCTCCCCTTGGCCTTGGCTCAGCTCCCTTAGAACCTTCCCACACCCACCCCCTCCCTTAACCAGAGGCTCCGGGGCCGTTCTCCAGCTGTCTGGAAGGGAGTGAGTACTCAGGACAGGTGGCCGGAGGCGGATGGAGAGGGGCCTTATCCAGGGCCAGGCTCCACCTGCCAGACCGGGCCACCCTCAGACTCACACGTGGGCTACCCCAGGAAGGCCCAGGAACAGAAGAGGGCCGGGCTGTGGTGGCGAGGCTGGGGAACATGGGACAGGACCTGGGGCAGTGTGGGGTGTTGGGGAGGAGGGTGTCTGCAAACATCTGGTCAGCTCTCACTGTGGGTGGGCCCTGCCCTCCAGGAACTCAGAATCCAGTAGGGGAGACAGACAGCAGGTACCAGATGTGCCTCCCGAGGTGGCTTATGGCAGTTCTGGGGGGTCATTCCTCGTCATAGTGCTGTGGGGTACCCCCAACTCCAAGGAACCACCCCTGCAAGGCTCCATGTCTCCTGAGGGTTCAAGTCACCGCCCCAATCACCTCAGACTGCTTTCTAGACGTGCTAACCTGGGGTTTAAGGTCAAGGAGATAGAAGGAGCAGACATTTTCTGTCTCCTGGGGCTGGGCCAACCCTTGGGCCACCAGCAGTAGTAGTTAACGATGTCCCTTCTTCTGCGTGACTCTCATCCCGGGTCCAACCTGAACAGCAAGACTGAGTTGGACCTGGGCACTGAGGGGCTTCAGGGCAGCACTGGTTCCCGCCATGAAGTACTTCCATGTCCCAAAGATGTAGGGGCTCTGGACGTAACTCCTGTACTCCTGACTTGTACATGGCCTCTGTCCTGGGCATACAGAGGATCAGATCCAGGGGGCAGATGGGTGGGTGTTTGCCCAGGCACCTTTGCCCTTGGTGGGAGGCGAGTTGAAAGAGGAAGGTAGTGGTGGGCTCTGGAGGCCGCCTATTAGCCTGGCTGTCTGAGGGGAAGGCACCCCCATCTATCCCCAGTGTCCTGTGCGGGTGTGCATGGGGGTCTCACTACCCTCTCAGTCCCTAACTGGAAACCTGGCAAGGACCCACATCACTGTACTTAAAGGACTCCCTTGAGGTCCCCAAGGCGCTCTAATGTCTCACATCTCCAGCAGACTGCTGGGTATCTCCTCCCTTACATAGCCACCCCCCAGCCAGCAGACTCAAAAATGCATGCTAATAATAGCCAGGACCGACTACATGGTTTACAGCACCCCTTGTTCAAAAATTATTAAGAATTTCAAGATGATGACCAGAGAGCATTAAACCAAGCGCAGGGTCCTTCTGAGCACGGGGCTGTGTGACTGCACAGGTCATGTGCCCAGGAAGACAGCTCTGGTGATAGCTAACATTTATGGAACCCTTGCTGTGCGCCAGACACCATGCTGGGGGCTCACTGTGCATGATCTCACGCCTTCCTCTCCGTGGCCCTATTCTCCCTGTTGCGCAGACGAGGAAATTGAAGGATTAGACAAGCCACATAACTTGCTGAGATCACCAGCTCTTAAGGGCTGGAGCGGGGGATGGAACCCAGACCGTCTGTCTACAGAGCCTGGGCTCCCCACCACCACCCTGGGCTGCTCTAGCCTATAGAGGTAGGGAGGTTGCTGGGCAAGGCAGCTGCTTCCCGTCCCCTTCTTCTGCCCTATCAAGGGCAGGAAGGAAGATGAGGCAAGAAACAGCAGCTGACAGTGCGGCAACAATGGTAATGGTGGTGAGGGTGGCCAACCCAGACAGAAGTGCAGGGTGGGGAGGTGAGATGGGCGAGGAATTGTGTGAGCTGGAGACAGCTGATAGACACCACAGCTGTGCCCTCCACCCTCTCCCCCAGTGTGGGTATCTCTGAGCCCTCTCTTCTCCTCTCCCCTGATAGCACCTTCAGCTCTGCCTCCCTCTTCCTCTTTATGGCTGCAGTCTCTTCCCCCCAACTCTCTCCTCCACCCCATCACTGCAGAGGTCATTCAGTGCTCTCCTCCAGCTGTGTCCTCGAGATTCCCACACTTATCTGCATAGTGATAACAGCCACGGTTTAGTGAGCACCGACTGTGTGCCGGCCAGGCTACTAGGGACTTTACAAGTGTATAATCTTGAATTCCCTCCACAAACCTGTAAGCAATTAATATTATCTTCCTTTTCTAAAGGAAGAAATGGAAGCTTAGAGAGACTAAGAGATTTGTCCAGGCTTACAGGGCTGGGACGTGGTAAAGAGGAGATGCGGGCTCAGATCTGAAGCCCGCGTGCTTTCTGTCCCCCCCGACCCTCTCCCCGTAGGGCGGGGTTGGCCTGGCAAGGTCCCTGAGCATGGAAGGGCCTTTTCTCACGAAGGAGATGAATCCTTTGAGAAATGGTCAATTGAAGGGAAGACTAAACTGTGTATTGTGAGGGAGGGGGACCTTTACGTCCTGCCGCAATTTTGCCTTAGTTGGCGGGGAGGGCGGTTCAGGGGGTGTCTTATCTACCTGGAAGGCCTCTCCGACACTTGGGGAAGCAGATCTGAAGGAGTCAGGTGGTAGGGAACTGAGAGCTGAGGACCCAAATAAGGAGGAAGGCCCCTCCCACACACCACTACCCATCGGCATCCCGTCTCTGCCTCCAGAGAACGGCCGTGCCAGGCATTGGGAGAAGTTAGACTGCTGTCACAGAGACCCCAAAATCAGGGACTGAAACCAAAGGGAAGTTTCTCACGTACAAGTCTGGGTGGGTGATCTGCACCCTACAGGGTTGAGGACCCGAGCTCCTCCTGTAATGTTGCTGCTCCATGCCGTCGCGTGTGGGAGCAGCACACCACACATCTCCTGCGTCTGTGACCCTGCCAGTGGGAAGGGAGAAAAAGGAAGGAGGGGACACTGCCTCCCTTTTCAGGACACGGCCTCAAAATTGCCAGATCACTTGTCTTTTTGGCTGAAAATTGATCACCCGCCACACTCAGCTGCAAGGGAGTTTGGGGGTCATACGTGCTGGGCCTTCTAGTTCGCAAGGTGTTAGAAGGGGAAATGGATTCTGGGGGGCAATTATCAATCTCTGCCACAGGATCCAGATGGGCAGGGACCAAGAGAGCCTGTGTCATGTGCCTGAGGATGGCTTTTCTATGTGAAACTTTTGAGAGGGGAAGTGTTCTCAGATGGACTTCTCTCTGGGGGAGGCCCAGGGCAGAGGGGCCGGCACCCCCCTTGGCTAATGCCCTCTTCCCTGGGCTGCCTCATCTCTGGTCAAAGGTAGAGGTTTGCTTCTCCCTCGCCTCGACCAGAAGCCGTTGGAGGTCCTCATGGAGCCCTTGTCCCATGAGCACCGTAGGCTCAGGGTGGGGTCCATTGGAGAGCACCGTATGCACCCTTTGGGGAGGCCTGCCCTTCTGTGATGGGGTAGAAGGGGTCACGACCCGCACCTCAGTGAGGGTGTAATCATCTCGAGCATCAGGAGGTAGAGACACCGAGAAGGTGGGAGACAGATGGAGAGTTCTAGAGCTCTGGGGGCCAGTCTCAGTCTCAGAGACAGAAAGTGAGCAGAGTTAAAGCAGGAGGTCCAGCTTTGTCAAAAATGAAGGGAACGGTCCTCCTCTGGCGATGTGAGTCTCCGGGTGGCTAGATGCTGACGGGCAGTCTTCTGGGTCCAGCGCTCGCTCACTGGCTTGCTCATTCATGCACTCATACATCCACTCAGTGTCTGTTTGTTGAATGCCTTCTGTGGTTGCGCCAGGCACCGTGCTCAGTCTAGGAGGCAGAGAAAAGAACAGGACAGGCCCAGTCCTTTACCTCATGGAGCTTCGAAGCCCTCAGTTTTCCCCCGTCCCCTTTCTGCCTCCCTGTAGAGGCCAGGCCAGGCCGTCGCAGCTCTGAGAGAGCCAACCTTGTGGCTCAGAGCTCAAAAGGCCCAGCGGGGGCCTGTGAAAGCATGCGGCAGGCCCTCACCTCGGAGCCGGATGCCTGCCATCTTGGGGTGGCGGGGTGCAGTGCGGGCTGGGGGTGGGGGGTGCTAGTGGGGAGGGGGGGCAGCAGGCATGGAGTGGCAGTTTCACTTCTCTCTCACATACCAGGCGTGGAATCTGCCTTGTCTCGGTGGGTGAGGTTTGTGACTTCTCATCTGAGCCCAGGGGAGATGTCTCCTCTCACACCCTCCTCTGGCCCTGGCTCCCTCCGCTGCTCTGGTTCAGGTGGGATCCCTGCCTCCCACTACCCGTGACCCCGGTGCCCCAACTGTACCTCTTTGCTCCAGGGAAGGGGGTGGTGTGGGAAGTGGAAATCTCTGTGGGGACACGTCCTCCAGTATGGCCCTTGCTCTCTGAGGCTCCTCTCTGGGCCCCTCTTGGCCTTGCAGTTCCCCAGCTAGTCCAAGAAGAGAGGCACCGTGCCCTCACCACCCCAGAGAGCCGCCCTGGCCCCTGTTTCCTCCCTCAGCATATCCCAGACCCTCTGTGCCTGCGTGCGTCTGCTTTTCTCTCTTGAGTCCCTGAGGCCTGGCCTGGTTCAGCCTCCTCACTCCTTCCTGGACCTCTGAGTGGCTCCCAGTGCCACTTCATGCTCTCTTGCTGCTGAACAATGCCGGTGGCCTGGCTAAGGGGAGGGACCCCTCCTCCTCCGAGGGAGGGCTGAGATCCTCACAAGATGCAGTCTGTCCTCTTTCCTTTCATGTCAATGGCGGTGGCACAAACCCTCTGTCTCTCCCACCCAGCAGCTGTGTGGTCCCAGCCTCTCTGTGCCTCAGTACCCGTCTGTAAGATGAGGATAACAGTAGTACCCGCCTTTCAGGGTCGTTAGGAGGCCTCGTGTACACAAGCCCACAGAACGATGCGCGGCACAGAGCAAGTGTTAAGCTATTATTATAACACAGGTGTTTGCCTTTATGATGAAAACACTGGCAAAGGTGTTAGGCCCCAACACTGGTATATAAACTCAGGGATCTAGGCCAGAAAAGTAAAAAAAAACCTTCAGAGTCACGTGTCCCCATCTCTGTGGTTAAGATGGTCATTCCATCTTCTGGTTTTTTTATTAAGATTTTATTTTTCCCTTTTCTCCCAAAGTCCCCCGGTACATAGTTGTGCATTTTTAGTTGTGGGTCCTTCCAGTTGCAGCATGCAGGACGCCACCTCAGCATGGCCTGATGAGCGGCGCCATGTCTGCGCCCAGGATTCGAACCAGTGAAACCCTGGGCTGCTGAAGTGGAGCGTGTGAACCCAACCACTCAGCCACAGGGCCGGCCCCCCATCTTCTGGTTTTTAATGTAGGATTTTGCACTTAGCAGGTGCTCAGTAGATGGTGGGTGGTGGATGGATGGGTAGATGCAGACTGGTGTTCACGAGTACCCAGAGATACAGCGGCCCGAGTATCATAATAACGCAATTCAGTTGATTCTCGTTATTCCCAGTAGTTATGTTCTATAAACTTGCTGTGAACACCGAACCATTGCTTCTAGGGGAACACGGCGTCAGGTTCCTTTGAGCCTCTGGTCACGACATTTTCATCAGCTGAGCGATATAACACCTTGTCTTATGTGTGTTTCTGTTTAAAGACATGTTATTTAATATATCTTGTTGATTCATTAATACTGAACTCATGGCCGACGGCACTGTAACTCATCCTGCACGAAGCTTATCTAACACGCGTATTTTCTGTGTGAGGCACGTCACAGCCCTTCTGCACTTCGGAATGTTGGATAGTACCTCAGCCCTACGTTTGGGGCCATTTTAAACAGTGAAATCAGCAGAAAGACCAAAAATGCAGGAAAGGCGGCACTAAATAGACTGAAAGGATACTTATTTGCGGCATGAGAGCTGAAACAAGGAGGCAGAGCGTGCCTCGTTGGACCTCAGTGAAGAGCATGCACGTCAGATGACTCAAATTTTTCATGGCTCTGTGCATGTCCACAAATGACCGTGAAAATGGTATGAGTATTGATTTGGGGGTTGCAAATACATTTGAGTGAGTAGGCAAGTTTGCAAATACAGAATCCGCGAATAATGAGGGTCGACTATACTTCCACATGGGGTTGGTGTATGCCTGCTGCCCAGAGATGCCCCTTGGTCCAGCCCTTCCCCTAAGATTCAGCAATCTAAGGGTTGGCTGCCTGGCCCAGCAGGGGCTCCAGCACCCTGTGCTGACTCTTGGGCTGGCACCCGTGCCATCTTGCTTGTTGACTCTTTTAGGTGGGTGGGTGAATTTTGCTGCCCTGGCCCACACTGGAGGAGGGGTAAGGAAGCCTTGCTCTTCCTCCCTCTCCCCTCTGCTACTTCCCCCACTGAACATGAGGCCTCCCTGGTGAAGCAGACCCACACATGCACAAAGGGAGGTGGGGTGACATGAGCAGGCAGCCACCTGTGACCTCCCTAGGCCAAGGGCTGCATCGACACCTGGGGAAGACCCCCTAGCGGTTTGGGAGCCTGTTTTGACCTGAGCTTTATTTACCCCCCACAAAGGAAGTAAATAAATAGCTCTTTGTGTGTCTTTGTGGATGTGCGCGTGCCAGACTGTATGTGCCTGCTGCACACCGTTAAAAACCATGACCCGGCCCCAGAGGAAGTGGTAACAAAACGATTGTTTGTTTTATTTTCCATTTACCCTTGCATCTCTTCCCCACCTCCACCCCTGTGATGTGTGCTGAGAGGCCTTCTTTGCCAGGCTGGGATCCAATCACCTGTTCATTCATTTCTTCCTTCACTCGTTCTAGTGTGTACTGAATCAACATAGTGCCAGATGCTGGCAAATATAAAGATCCTATAGAAGAAAGAGAGATGAGGAATGGGCGCTTTGGCCTTTGGATTCAGGCCAACATGGCTTCACGTCACTTGGACTGCTTACTAGCAAGATGACCATGGGCAAGTTAATTTGTAGGATCAGGCTATCTCATTTCACAGGACCGTTTCAAGGATTGATGTCAATAGAATAGGGATTTGCTCATGGTCAGTGCTCAGTGCGTGTTAATGTCTTCCTTTAAGGACATCCTCTGCACTTGGGAACAAGGTTTGCAATTTCCTCTCTGCCTCTCTTCCCTGCTCCTGTGGCTGCCTGCCTACCTACCCCAGACCTTTATGAGCAAGCACCAGCCTGGATTACTGTGTGTTTCTACAGCACCAGCACGCAAAGACCAGCAGGGGCTTCCCAGGGCCTGTGAAATCAGATCCGACTTACCATGGTGCTCTGGTTCTCCTAGCATCTGGGCTCAACCCACCTTTCCAGCCCTTTGACCCACGATCAACCTTTATGCCCTATTCCTGCCACCGAGAGTACCTGATACATCCTGGGGTGGTCTTGTTTCCCTCACTTTGCTCACACTGTCCCCCTTCCTGGAAGGCCCTTCATCCTCCTCCCATCCACCCTGCCTTGTCCAAACTTGGCCACTCTTCAAGGCTCAGTTTAGATCCACTCAGCGGCTGCTCCTCCCACATATCCCGCTTCCTGGGTAGTTGTCCTAGTGTGTGTTATGTGTGGGTCCAGTTTATTGTCCTTACTAGACTGTGAGCCCCTTGACGACAGGGTCTCCTTCTTCGTTGGCCTCCACCCTTCTTTCACTCATTCAGCCCATATGAAGGATGGCTGTTCTATGACTGATGCCTTTGGGCCCCAGTCCTTGTTTCCAACAGTGCCCATCACTGCATATGATACTCTCTCGATAAGTGTTGGTCCAACAAATGAGTGAGGGGAGACAGTGAGAATGAAGACTGCAAGTATGAAGTCTTGGGGTACAGGCTTTCTATGCTGTGGGCATTCCGAGGCAAGGAAGAGTAGGGAAGTGAGGAATGAGGGAAGGCTTCTGGGAGAGCTGAGTGGTCTTTGGAGGTGAACAGGTGGAGTTTGGAGGGTTGGGAAGTGGAGGCGAGAGCAGGGCAGGAGCCATGACCATCTTGGACCACTTGGACCAGAGTCAGGGATTCTTGCTTCAGCCCCTCACCACCATGCAGGTGTCCAGACGTGGGGAGGGCACTGTGGATGGAGGCTTGAACCATGCACATCCGTGGACAGGGTCCTTCTGAGGACCTGATCCACATAGTGAAGCAAAGGACAGAGAGACAGCCAAGAATTTCCTGCAGGTTGCGTCAGATTCAAGCACAGAGCAGGGCTTGGGAAAGTCATGCGTTCATTCATTCATTCAGCCTTTATTTTTAAGGCTTTTAAAAAATTATAAAATGGGTGCTGGCCCCGTGGCCGAGTGGTTGAATTTGTGCGCTCTGCTTCGGCAGCCCAGGATTTTGCCGGTTCAGATCCTGGGCACAGACCTAGCACCACTCATCAAGCCGTGCTGAGGCGGTGTCCCACATAGCAGAACTAGAAGGACCTACAATTAGAATATACAACTATGTACTGCGGGGCTTTGGCGAGAAGAAGGGGAAAAAAAATTATAAAACGAATACTTGGGGCTGGCCTGGTGGCACAGTGGTTAAGTTCGCACATTTTGCTTCTCGGTGGCCCTGGGTTCGCCAGTTCGGATCCCGGGTGCGGACATGGCACCACTTGGCATGCCATGCTATGGCAGGCATCCCAAATCTAAAGTAGAGGAAGATGGGCATGGATGTTAGCTCAGGGCCAGGCTTCCTCAGCAAAAAGAGGAGGACTGGCAGTAGTTAGCTCAGGGCTAATCTTCCTAAAAAAAAAAAAAATGAATACTTGTTCAGTATAAGAAATTTGGACATATAGAAAAATAGGAAAAAGTTAGAAAAATTGTTCCTAGTCCTTACCACCCAAAGACAGCCCTGGTTTATATTTTGTGTGGTTCCTTCTAGTCTTACGTCTTTATTATTTAAATAATGGTCATGCAGTTATTTAAACAGCTGTTTAAATGATTGTTAATTTTTATATTTAACTTTTTAATTCAATTCATTAAATTGAATGATAAAAAATTGTAATTATAAAAGTAAAACAAACTTTATTGTTCTAAAAACACATTACAGACAGGAAGAAAATAAAGGTACAAATTCCACCCCACCCGCCAAGTCCCATCCCCCAGGGAAAACCAGTGTTCAGGGTTGGTATGTGTCCTGAACCTGTTTTCTGTGCCTATACACTCATAGTTTTATTCTTTTAAAAGAAGATCAGAGAATACTGTTCACATGCCATCATTTTTATTTTTACAAAGTTAGGGTCATTTTGTGTGCCCAGTGTTGCATTTCCCTTTTTTTACATAACATTTTTTATCCTATGTAAATTTACTTAAGTTTCTGACATTATACAAAACAAATCCATCCCCTTAGTGCACGACACAGTTATAGACTCCAGTTTACAACACCTGTTTGAAAATATGTAGTTTGCCAGAAAACACAGAAATATCTAATTTGTACATTTTAGAACATGACTGAAGTATCTCATTGATTAATCAAAATGATTTTATTTTATTTATTTATTTTTTTGAGGAAGATTAGCCCTGAGCTAACTACTGCCAGTCCTTCTCTTTCTGCTGAGGAAGCCTGGCCCTGAACTAACATCCGTGCCCATCTTCCTCTAATTTATATGTGGGACGCCTACCACAGCATGGTGTGCCAAGCGGTGCCATGTCCGCACCCAGGATCTGAACCTGTGAATCCCGGGCTTCCGAGAAGCGGAACGTATGAACTTAACCACTGCGCCACCAGGCCGGCCCCCAAAATGATTTTAAAACATTAACATTTAATATCTAGGTAAAGTATCTTTAAAAGTCATGGGAGATATCTTTTTTATTTTGTTTTGGGCATATAAAACTAAAGGAAAAATGCATATTCTTTAGATCTCTCAAGTGAAATGAAAAATGCCCTCTCCAGTGAATATGTTGTGGCTAAAATAGAAAATACTCATTATTATTTTGGAATAATTAGAAATTCCCAGGCCTTGACTTCTACCTACATAACATTGTAACAGTTTTTTCTATCAATATCTGGATATTTGAATGCCTGTATAATAGTCCACCCATATTTTACTCAGTCGTTGCAGGATTTCCATGGACGTTTCCTTAGCTTTGTGCCAGGCCCATGAGACAAAATGCCTGCCTTCTGGTGCTCCCAGGCTGCTTGGGCTCCTGACACCTGAGCAGTTTCCACTTAGTGTAATAAATGGCAGGAATGGATTCTGTGCTGTGTGCAGTGGGAGCTTGCAAAGCATGGGGGGCAGGGGGTGCAGTCAAGGAAGGCTTTATGGAGAGGAGACATTGTTGCACTGAGTCTTGAAGGACAAACAGGAGGTCCCAGATGCAGAGGCTGTACGACAGAGGGGAGGGGCCCCTAGAGCAACGTGACTTATTATCAACCGTCCCCCCTTGGCTCTGGTGGTTTGTTTCTGCTTTTCCTTTGGAGATGACAGATTCTGCGACCAAAGGCTCCAGCTGTTTATCAGGGGCCATCCCAGGGCCAGGGGCTCCCACTCCCTGCTGCAAAGCCTGTGGGGCCCTGATTAAGGAAACAGCTGAGACAAGGGACCCCGGGCAGAGGGGGGTGGGGGAGAAGCGGAAGGAAGGCTACAGTGAGGAACAGAGGTGGAAAGCCGCCAGAGAGGAGCAGCGTGCAGTGCAGAGAGAGTCAGGGCGAGGGACAGGAGCAAACCTTGCCCCTTTGTGCTTCCAGGGCGTGCCGCTGCCCTACTCCATCTAGTGAAACAGGCTCCATCAAGGCCCTTCAGATGGCACCTCGTCTGTGACTCCATTCATGCATCAGACGTTTCCGATGGCTCAGAATTAACACCTCTCCTTTGCTCACTTAGCAAGTCAACCTGTTGCAGTTGAAAGAGTGTGAACTTTGGCATCAAGAATCGTAGTAGCAGGAGCTAACATTTATGAAACATTTAACATATGCCAGGCACCGTGATGAGTGTTTTGAATCTATTTTCTCCCTTAATACTTCCCAACAATGAGGTAGGAACTATTATTATCCTCATGTTGAAGAGGAGGAAACTGAAGGGCAAAGGTGTTAGGAAGCTTGAAGTATCACAGCAGAGGTTCAAACACTTGAGTATCAGTTTCCTCGTTCCTAACCGGGAGATAAAAATAATATCTTTGGGCCGACCCCGTGGCCGAGTGGTTAAGTTCACGTGCTCTGCTTTGGTGGCCCAGGGTTTCACCGGTTCGAATCCTGGGTGAGGACATGGCACTGCTTGTCAAGCCATGCTGAGGCAGCATCCCACATAACACAACTATAAGCACCCACAACTAAAAACACACAACTATGTACCAATGGGCTTTGAGAGAAAAAGGAAAAATAAAAAAATCTTTAAAAAAAATCTTTGTCCCAGGGTAGTGGCAAGAACTAAATGAAGTAGTATATATCAAGCACCTGGTACCTCCAATTAATGTCACCTCCCACCCTCCCGTTTACAGCCCTCAGCACCACGGTGTCCTCATTCCTTGGGAGCTGCTAGTTTGAGTTTATACGGCACGGTGGAGTGGTGAAGAGCGTCCATTCTGGTGCTGGACTACCTGGGTTCAAAATCCGGGCTCCGATCCATGACTGGGCTCAGATATGTGACCTTGAGCAAGTTGCTTTAACCTCTTTGAGCCTCAGTTCCTTCATCTATAATCTGGAGGTGATAATGGTCCTTTCCTCATAAAGTTGTTTTGGGATTAAAATGAGTATGTATGTGTATGTATTTGCTACTGATATTAAGTAGATTAGAAACTTTCTAAGGGTGGAGTGAATTTCAGGAAGTATCACCTGGGTTCTCTCTGCCTTAGTGAGGACAAGTGTGGCTGCATGGTCCAGATAATGGTATATGGTCAGGACAACAGGTACCCATATATTGCAGGTCTTCTCACAGTAAGAGAAATACTTGGATGTTGTAGACACTTTGAAAAATATAAAGAAGAAAATGAACCATAATCCCACTACTCAGAAATAATCCCTGTTAACACTTTAGTGTATTTCTTTCCAGTCTTGTTTCTGTCTAGACAGCTATCTTCCTATAATTGGGATCAGATGCTATATTATGGTTTTATGTCCTCCGCTGATCTAGTTGTATATAAGATGCACATTTTCCACTGCCATTAAAATATTTTTTGAAATAGGGTCATTATGGTGTTTTGTTTTGTTTGACTGACTGAAAGACTGTGCACTGACGGAGTTGATTAATAGACTGATGCTGCTCTGGGGCCGGCCCCGAATGGTGAAGTTCGCATGCTCTG
This sequence comes from Equus caballus, assembly GCF_041296265.1. NCBI lineage: Eukaryota > Metazoa > Chordata > Mammalia > Perissodactyla > Equidae > Equus > Equus caballus. The sequence continues at coordinate 44,683,250 of NC_091703.1, read as the reverse complement.
CTTCAGCGGCCCAGGGTTTCACGGGTTCGGATCCTGGGCACGGACCTCACACTGCTCGTCAAGGCATGCTGAGGCGGCGTGCCACATAGCACAGTCAGAAGGACCTACAACTAGAATATACAACTATGTACTGGGGGGCTTTGGGGAGAAGAATTAAAAAAAAAGAAAAAAGATTGGCAACAGATGTTACCTCAGTTGCCAATCTTTAAAAAAGAAAATAGATTGATGCTGTTCTGGAGGGGAAGAGGTCTGTCTCACTGCATATTTTTACCAATGACTTGGGAGGTAACATGGGTGGTGTGTGATCAGCTGGCACCTTTGTGTCTTACTCATCTTGGTGTCACACGCATTCCTGGGCCCAGAGCAGTTGTCCATTCATTCGTTCAGCAAACGTTTATGGAGTATCTATTATGTACCAGGCATTGTTCTGTGTACTTGGGATACACTGGTGAAAAAGACAGGCAAAACTTCCTTCCCTTGTATAGCAAGGGACTGGTAGGACAGACAGCAAGTAGTATACACAACAAATGAGCAAAATTATAAGGCTCGTTAAAAGATGAAAAGCACTGTAGACAAAACAAAAATAAATACAGAGCTGGGTAAGGGGGACGGTACTGTAGAGGAGGACATTTTGCAGTTTTAAATAGGGTGACCAGTGGTAGCCTCACTGAGAAGGTAGCATTTGAACAGTGACTCGAAGGTGGGGCATTGGCAGTGTAGCTCTCTGGATGGTGGGAGGCTGTGTCCCGCAGCAGAGGGAACAACCAAAGCAAAGATCCTGGAACTAGAAGCTTCCTGGAGTATTTGAGGAACAGCAAGGAGACCAGTGTGGCTGCAGGAGAGAGTCATTCTTGAATGAATGGCTTGACGCTGGGAGGGAGAGCCCGCTATGTTGATTAAGAGAACCAGGAATTAGATCTCAACAGGCTGTAACTAACGATGTAAATTTAATAGAATATAAATTGCAACAAGAACAAAGTTTGCTCAGAAGTTAAGAGAAAATCTTCTACAAAGCAAGTCACCTCAAAACCTTCTTGTTAGTAGACTGGGTGTGAATTATAAATAAATTACACAAGTACAGGATAAGCAAGATATGGCTTAACAGTCTCATTTCTTCAGCATGTATTTATTGAATGCATGCAGTGGGCTCGGACTTGTTCTGGGTGTTGGGGATTCAGAAGAAGACAAAGCCCCGGCCTTCATGAAGCTTACATTCTCATGGGCAGAGACTGACACTGAGCAAACAAATGTAGAACATGATGTCGGGTGGTGATAACTGCCGAAACAAGCAGCAGTTAACCATGGTTCACAAGAGAAAACTGTGGTTTAAGTTGGGTCTAAATTCATTATGAGTCAACTGTGTGATGCAGTTGCCAAAAACCCTAATTCCATCTGAGGCTGTGTGAACAGAATGCCCAGGACTAAAAAGGTCGTGTTCCTCCGGCTTTCTAATTGTCAAGCTGGACCTGGAGCATTGCAAATACATTCTAGAAGGACATTGACAAACCTGAACTTGTTTAGGGGAGAATAACTAAGATCATGTTGGTGGTGGTGGAAGGGTTGTCCTGTGACATCATCCAGAAGACAAGACCAGGATCGGTGGATAGAGGTTAGTTCTGGCTCAGTAGGTTGAGGAACTTTCTAATGGTCAGAACTGACCAGTAATGGAATGAACTGTGAAAGAGGATGAGATTCCCTTCTCCGAGAGTGTTTAAAAAGAGCCTGGATTCACCTGTCACAGGATATTAATGAGGATATAACGAATCTGGTAGACAGTTGGATTACGAATGTATGGCTCCTTCTAGTTCCAGGTCATAATGTGCACGAGAAGAAGAAGAAAGGATTTTCTGCAAATATCTTGTAGATAATTCCACATTAACCACATTTTAGTAGCCAGCCACCACCAAGGGCATAAGTAGAATCCTAGTACGTAGAAATCAGAAGTTCTCAGAATTCTTTCAGTGACCACTTTAGTTTGGTGGCCAGATCTGGGCTCCAGAAACTTCAGAGGGTTAGAGAAAGTTCAGCAGGAGAGCTGTGGGCTGGTCAGTGGACTGTCCCTCATTACCTTTTTCTTTTGATAATTTTAGGTAGAGAAGACTTGCAAGAATTCTACAGAAAATCCTCATATAGTCTTCACCCAGATTCCCCAAATGTTATCATTTTATCACATTTGCTTTATCATTTTTCTCTCTAATATAGATATACATTGTTTGAATGTAAGTTGCAGACGTAATGTCCCTTTACTCCTAAATACTTTGGTGTATATTCTTAAAACAAGGTCTTCTCTCACATAACCCCAATAGAATGATCAAAATCAGGAAATTAACATTGATACAATGCTAGTATCTAATCTACAGTCAAATGTCACAATAGTCCCAGTGATATGCTTCATAACCAAAGCCAAAAAAAAGGTCCCAGATCACAGGTTATAGTCAGTTGTCATGTCTCTGTAATTTTCCTTTAACCTGAAATGGTTCTTTAGTGTTTCTTTGTCTTTGATGACATCAACATTTTTGTTGGGTGGGAAAAGGACTTTTAAGCAGTCTCTTTTAAAAATGGGCTAAGACTAGTAGAAGATTTTGATATGGATCCTCAGGTTCCTTTGGTTTACTCATCAAGAATGAGTTCCCTGTTGAGATGCCACAGTGGCTCCATGTTGCCCATCACAAAGAATCCAAATGCCCCTGCATTCATTTCCTGGGGCTGCCATAATGAAGGACCACAGACTGGGGGGCTCAAAACAGCAGAAATGTATGTTCTCGCAGTTCTGGAAGCCAAGAACTCGAAATCAAGGTGTCAGCAGGCCCTCCGAGGCCTGTAGGAGAGGATCCTTCCTTATTTCTTCCATCTTCTCGGAACCGCCTGTGTCCCTTGCCCTGTAGCTGGATCGGTCCAGTCTGCCTCTGTCTTCCCATGGCCGTCTTCCCTCTATGTCTCTTCTCTTCTTCTTATAAGGACACCAGTCATATTGGATTTATGACACCAGTCATACCCTACTCCCTTATGACCTCATCGCAATTACATCTGTTTCCACCTTATTTCCAAATAAGGTCACATTCTGAGGTACTGGGGGTTAGAACGTCAACATATCATTTTGGGGGACACAGCTCAACCCTTTACACCCCCTACCTCATCTTTGCAGCCTAATCCTGCATTTCCTCATATGTGGTCCCTCTGCTGAAACCACGCTAATCGTCCTTAAGAGGACTCTTGCTTTCTCCCAGACTCAAGGCTTGCTTCCGGCCCTCTCCACTCCCTTTTGCCATTTGGGGCTCCTCTTTTCCCTGGCAATGACAACTTTCGTTTACCTAGCTCTTATGTGCCAGGCACTGTTCTGAACTCTTTATACATAGCACTCTTTTTAACCCTCTCTGGTAGGGACCATCATGATCCCCATTTTACAGATGAAGAAATGGAGGCACAGAAAGATTGACTTGCTCAAGGTCTCACAACACGACGATTCTCCGACATTTATCTGGCTTATTTCCTCCTCACTCTTGAGTCCTTGCTGGTTGCTGTAGAAGGGATCTCAGTGCTGGTGAGCATTCTAGTCAGTGGCCTCCCCCTCTGAGATTGTCAGGGTCTTTGAGTGCCCATCTTCCCCCCCCCCCCCCACTGCCTCAGTTTACATTGATCCATACGTGTGGCCTCAGTTCTGGGGTGGGCAGGGGGGATAGGATTTGGGGCTTTTATCTTCATTGCTTCCTCCCTTCCCACCAGAGCCTCTGGATCCTTGTACCTTTACGTCAAGCCTTAGTGTCTCAGAGTGAGACCCAGTGTGTCAACTGTACCAACATCTCCTGCAGAGAGTGTCAAAACACACACAATCCAGTGCCCCGCTCCACACCTCCTGAAGCAGAATCTCTGGTGGGGAGGTTCAGAGCCTGCTTCTTTAATAAACTTCCCAGGGGCCGGCCCCGTGGCTGAGTGGTTAAGTTCACATGCTCCGCTTTGGTGGCTCAGGGTTTCGCTGGTTCAGATCCTGGGTGCGGACATGGCACCGCTTGTAAGGCCGCGCTGAGGCAGCGTCCCACATGCCACAACTAGAAGGACCCACAACTAAAATATGCAACTGTGTACTGGGGGGATTTGGGGAGAAAAGGCAGAAGAAAATAAAATAAAATAAACTTCCCAGTGATTCTTACAGGTTCGAGGATTGATGTTGAAAGCCTTCACTGGATGCTTATAAAATGATAATTGACTGGCCAATCGACTGCTTGGGTGAACTGCCGTGTGTTTCTATGGGGGACGGACTAAGCGGAAACTTTTAAAATTTCCTGTCAATTTTCACAGCTCAATTTTTCTGTGAACCTAAAACTGCTCTAAAAATAAAGTCTTTGTTTCTTTTTAAATGAAGGTTATTGTCCAAAGAATAACTAAAGAATGTTGTGGAATGTTGTAGGGCTTAACAATGGGGAACCTCCTTAGTATTCTGGTGTGGACTATTTCTACTCAAGCTTCCCTGTCTGCATTGGTGTCCCATTCAGAATCAGAGAGAAAATGGTGGGTCTTTGACCTGGTCCCCGCTCACCCGCTCCCCCCCCCCCCACCTCTGAGAGCCTGGGGGGTGACAGAAGGCAGTTGCTGCACCCCCCAGAGGAGCCCAGCTGTTTCCCCTAGCCCCTCATTTCAGCCACCTGAACCCATTCACAGTTTTCCTGTCAGTTAACCTGGGCCCCACTGCAGTGTGGGAAGGCGCCCCTCTAGACGGGGTGGGGCTGCGTTTCATTTACTGTTGTCGTTCCTCGGGCCTCAGCGGAACAGGTGCAGGCAGAAGCAGCTGGGTGAAATGAGGACATTCTTCCTCTCCCTTCCTTTCTCCTCTCCCTCCAGCTCCCTCCCCAACCCAGCCACACTGAAGCCACATCCCATTTCCTCCCCAACATCCAAAGACTTCTCCCCTCCTCCGCCCTGCCCTCAGATGCTGCCAAGAGGAGTTGCTTCAAACTGGGAGGGGACACCGTTCAGGGAAAGTGGAAAGCAGTGGGTCAGCGCTGCCTCCCTCACTTTCTGTTGTGGTGCCTTTTTTTTAGAAGGGGAGGTGGAGAGAGGGAAGTGGTGTCATTGGAAGAGATGGGAGGGCTGTTCCAGGGACTACCTAGGGGGCTGATTTTGCCTACAAACTCTAAGGTGCTGAAGAAGACCAATTATGAAGTTGGCCAACCTATGCCCTTCAGGGCTGACTCCTCCTGGTCTCCTAAGAGAATGGGGGTGGGGTGGGGATGGGGATCAGACTCAAATCCACATTCCAGAACAAAGGTACTAAGAGTTGAGCTACACTGCATCCCCTGGAGGGCTAGTTAAACAGGGATCTCTGAGTCCCACCCCCAGAGATTCTGGTTCCCTAGGATTGAGGTGAGGCCTCCCAGTCATGCCCCTCCTGATGGCAGAGGGTCCACACCTAGAGAACCATTGTTCTAGGGCTCCCTTAAGATTTCCGACAAGTGTGCTCTGCCTAACCACCCCTAGGGGAGGAACAGGTCACTCAAGGAAGTCGGGGCCCCCAACGTGGCCTTATCACCCAGGCTCAAATCACAACCCTCCCTCTCGCAGTCCTGTGCGATTTAGCTCAGTTTGGTTGGGGCTATGGTTTTCAGAGAAGAGGGAAGGAAGAGGAAGGACCCACTGCCTGCTCCCCACGCCCATGGCCAGTCCCCCTCCAAGCAATGCCTCTTGCCATCTTGAATCTTCTGTCTTTGTATCTCCTTCCCTGCCAAGTGTAGGGAAAGAGATGCCCCTGTGTTCTCTGAAGCTTACCTTTCAACCATATGCTATGGAATATTAAGTAGCTATTCAGAAGCGTGAAGTTAATCTCTATGTAGTGACTTGGATGTGAGCCACCATGACATACTGTAGAGTGAAACTGCTCAACTCTAGGTAGAAAATGTTCCTATAAAAACAACCAACCATAAAGCTATACATGAATATATACACAATTATTTACATGCACACAGACAAAAAAGTCTGGAAGGACCCTTTCCAGACCACCAACAGAAGTTAGCTCTGGAGGGTGGGAGATTTTGTGTACATTCTCTAATCCTGTATTTTAACAAGCCCATCTCACTCCGTGATTAAAAGCCAATAAATGGCAAATAGAAAGTGATACAGCTCTGGAAAGCTAAACTCTGAACTGTTAGCAGTAGGGAGTAGAGGGTGGGGCTGAGGGTTCTGTCGCTACACACACACACACACACTCTGGACTGTTTGAATTTGTTACAAGGAGGGTTATTAGTTTTTTAATTTGTTAATAAAGGAAATATAAGCAGTAAAGGAAATTGACGGGCTCCCCTTCTCCTCCACCCTTTCCCGGGCAGCCCCTTGCTGGCCCCCACCAGCTGCTGGCGCAAGCCTTGCACGCTCCTCCAGCTGCTCCGCTGTCTCATTCCTTCCTGTCACTGTCAGATTTCTCCACTGAGTGGCCTTCCCTTGCTGCCTCCATTTCTTCAACAGCCATTCTTTTTATTTTAAAGAAACATTACATGTTTTTGTTTGCCAATTGCCAGCATTCCAAAAAAGAAAAAAGAAAATCCCAGAGCCTTACAGCGGTGCCCACCAACACGACTTGATCTTGTAGATCCTATCGGCTTCTCCCTGCGCCCTCGTGTCCTTTCATAATTGTTATCTGCACAAACGCTATTTTGTGTCCTGAGATTTTTTACGTCACCTAATTTTGTAGGCCCATCTGTGTATGGACACAGCATCATTTCTTCTATGAATGGCACTATGGTTGTTTCACCAGGCCCTGATTGTTAGGCCTTTGGGTGGTATCCAGTTTTTTGCTATTTATTCATTCATGATTTCACCCCCTCCTTTTGGGCCCCGCCTCCTGCCAGCCTATAAAAACTGCCCTCTTAAAGGTCACTGCTATCGGTCTTCCCTCCAAATCTACCAGCCTCTTCTCCATCCTTGGCCAAGCCCTTGTCCTGACTTTAATGGAACTTGGTATTATGAGCCACCCTCACTGCCACCCACCAGCCCATCCATCAAACCCTTCGTGAAAGTTCAGCCTCCCTTCGTTCGCTTTTGCTTTTATATTTCTTTAGTCTTTTTTTCTTCCAAATATAGACATTTTTACGTTTTCGTTGTAAAAGAATAAAGCAACTAATAAATGGGTAATATAGAAAGTAAAATACATTTTTTAAATTTTTAAGTTGAATTATGAATTAGATGAGACAAAAGAATATAAATGCATATATATGAATATATATGTATATATATAAAAATTATGAAGCAGATAATAAAACAAAACCAGTTACGTACCCACCCCCCAACGCAAGAAATACATCATCACCAGTTCCGTGGAAGCTCAGCCTTCTAGTAAACTCCATTGAGACTCTCTGAATTTTGTTTATTTTATCATTCTTCTGGTTAATTTTCATAATTTGTGGATTTGAAGGGGTTCTATCTAGACAAGCATATCATCCTTGAACACGGACATTGTTTCTTTCCAATTCGATACCTTTAATTCATTTTCCTTTGCTTTCTGCTTTTGCTAGGACCTCCAATATAACGCTAACTAGAAACAGGAATAGCAAGCATCCTTGACTTGTTCCCGAAGTTGAAGGAGATGCTTCTAATGGTTTCTCACCAATGATAATGATTGCTGTAGGTTTTTGATGAATGCTCTTTAATGGGTTAAGCAAGTTTCTTTTCATTTCTAATTTATGGTTAAATTTTATCAAATGTATTTTCTACATCTGTTGAAATAATATTATGGGTTTTTTTTCATCTGTGAATGCTATAAAGTACATTAATATTTTTATACTAAACTTCCTTTGCATTTCTAGGATAAACTTAATTGGGCCATGATATATTATCTTTTTTATATACCTCTGGGTTTGGTTTGCTTATATTTTAAACAAGGGATTAGCATCTATGCTCATAAGTGATATTAACCTGTAATTTATCTTTTTCATGCTCTATTTGGCTGGTTTGGAATTAAGATTTTACTAATCTCATTAAATAAGTTGAGAGTGTTTCTTCCTTTTTTTTTAATTGAGGTCATAGTAGTTTACAACATTGTGAAATTTCAGTTTTACATTATTATTTGTCAGTCACCATGTAAGTGCTCCCCTTTACCCTTTGTGCCCACCCCTCAACCTACTTCCCCTGGTAATCACTGAACTGTTCTCTTTTTTAAAGATTTTTTTATTTTTCCTTCTCCCCAAAACTCCCCGGTATATAGTTGTATATTTTAGTTATGGGTCCTTCTAGTTGTGGCATGTGGGATGCCACCTCAGCGTGAACTGATAAGCGGTGCCATGTCTGCACCCAGGATCCGAACTGGTGAAACCCTGGGCTGCTGAAGCAGAGCACACGAACTTAACAACTTGGCCACGGGGCCGGCCCCAGAACTATTCTCTTTGTCCATGTGTTTGTTTATCTTCCACATATGAGTGAAATCGTATGGTGTTTGTCTTTCTCTGTCTGGCTTATTTCGCTTAACTTAGTACCCTCAAGTTCCATGCATGTTGTTGCAAATGGGACGATTTTGTCTTTTTTTATGGCTGAGTAGTATCCCATTGTGTATATATACTACATTGTCTTTATCCAATCATCAGTGAATGGGCATTTGGGTTGCTTCCACATCTTGGCTATTGTGAATAATGCTGCAGTGAACATAGGAGTGCGTAAGTCTCTTTGAATTGTTTATTTCAAGTTCTTTGGATAAATACCCAGTAGCAGGATAGGGGGGTCATATGGTATTTCTATTTTTAGTTTTTTGAGGGATCTCCACACTGTTTTCCATAGTGGCTGCACCAGTTTGCATTCCCACCTGCAGTGTATGAGGGTTCCCCTTCCTCCACAACCTCTCCAACATTTGTTATTTTTTCTCTCAGTGATTATAGCCATTCTAACAGGTGTAAGGTGATATCTTAGTGTAGTTTTTATTTGCATTTCCCTGATGAGTAGTGATGTTGAACATCTTTTTATGTGCCTCTTGGCCATCTGTATATCCTCTTTGGAGAAATGTCTGTTCATATCCTCTGCCCATTTTTTGATTGGGTTGTTTGGTTTTTTGTTTGTTCAGTTGTATGAGTTCTTTATATATTATGGGGATTAACTCCCTGTTGGATATATAATTTGCAAATATTTTCTCCCAATTGGTGGGTTGTCTTTTTGTTTTGATCCTAGTTTCCTTTGCCTTGCAGAAGCTCTTTAGTCTGATGATGTCCCACTTGTTTATTTTTTCTTTTGCTTGCCTTGTCTGAGTAGACATGGTATTCAAAAAGATCCTTTTAAGACCAATGTCAAAGAGTATACTATGTATATTTTCTTCTAGAAGTTTTGTTTTGTTTTGTTTTGTTTTTCTGCTTTATCCTCCCAAAGGCCCCCTGTACATAGTTGTATATCTTAGTTGCAGGTCCTTCCAGTTGTGGCATGTGGGACGCCGCCTCAACGTGGCCTGACGAGTGGTGCCATGTCCGAGCCCAGGATCCGAACCCTGGGCCACCGCAGTGGAGCGTGCGAACTTAACAACTCGGCCATGGAGCCAGCCCCCTCTTCTAGAAGTTTTATGGTTTCAGGTCTTACCTTCAAGTCTTTGATCCATTTTGAGTTTAGTTTTGTGTATGGCGAAAGATAATGGTCTACTTTCATTCTTTTACATGTGGCTGTCCAGTTTTCCCAACACCATTTATTGAAGAGACTTTTTCCATTTTATGTTCTTAGCACCTTTGTCGAAGATTGTCTGTAGATGTGTAGTTTTATTTTTGGGCTTTCAATTCTGTTCCATTGATCTCTGTCCCTGTTTTTGGACCAGTACCATGCTGTTTTGATTACTATAGCTTTGTAGTATATATTAAAGTCAGGGATTGTGATGCCTCCAGCTTTGTTCTTTTTTCTCAGGATTGCTTTAGTTATTTGGGGTCTTTTGTTGCCCCATATGAATTTTAGCATTCTTTGTTCTATTTCTGTGGAGAATGTCATTGGGATTCTGATTGGGATAGCATTGAATCTGTAGATTGCGTTGGGTAGTATGGACATTTTAACTATGTTTATTCTTCCAATCCATGTGCATGAAATATCTTTCCATTTCTTTATGTCGTCTTCAATTTCTTTCAGTAATATCTTATAGTTTTCATTGTATAGGTCTTTTGCCTCCTTGGTTAATTTATTCCTAGATATTTTGTTCTTTTTGTTGTGATTATAAGTAGGATTGTATTCTTGAGTTCTCTTTAGCTCATTATTAGAGTATAGAAATGCAACTGATTTTTGTGAGTTGATTGTTTCTTCCTTTTTTTAATCTCTAAGAAACGGTGGCATAAAATTGCAATTGATGCTTCCTTGAATGTGTGGTTGAAGAGTCCTAGAAAACTTTCTGGGCCTGATAATCATCTTTGTAGGAAGATTTTAAATTTTGTTATGGCTACAAGAAAAGCGACCATACATCCTGGTTTGCTTGGGCTAGTGCTGGGTTATGCCTGTTCCCTGGCATGTTTGTTAATGCCCCCTTTCACTTTCAAAGATGTTCTGCTTTGGATAATAAAACATGGTTATTCTGTGTATAGGACTATATAGGTTTTCTCTTTCTTTTTGAGTTCATTATGGTAGGTTATATTTTTCTATAATATTGTCCAATTGGTCTGCTTCAAATTTATTAACATAAAGTTATTCATAGTTTTCTCATTTTTAAAACTCTGCTGTAGCTTTTTAAAAAGATTTTATTTTTTCTTTTTCTCCCAAAGCCCCCAGTACATAGTTGTGTATTTTTAGTTGTGGGTCCTTCTAGTTGTGGCATGTGGGATGCCGCCTCAGCATGGCTTGATGAGCGGTGCCATGTCCACGCCCAGGACTCGAACTGGCGAAACCCTGGGCTGCCAAAGCAGAGCACGCGAACTTAACCACTCAGCCATGGGGCCGGCCCCCAGCTGTAGCTTTAAATATATCACTTTTTAAATCTCTAACATTGTTTATTTGTATCTTTTTTGATCAATATTACCTAAGTCTTGTCTAGTTTGTCTTTTTAACATGAAATTTTGACTTTATTGATTTTCTCTACTGTTTATTTTCTTTTGCTTTCTTTTTTGTAGTGAGGAAGGTTGGCCCTAAGCTAACATCTGTTGCCAATCTTCCTCTGTTTTGCTTGAGGAAAATTGTCCTTGAACTAACATCTGTGCCAGTCTTCCTCTATTTTGTATGTGGGACACCACCACAACTTGGCTTGATGAGCTGTGTATAGGTCCACACCCGGGATCCAAACCTGTGAACCCTGGGCTGCCAAAGTGGAGAGTATGAACTTAACCACTATGCCACTGGGCTGGCCCCACTACTGTTTACTTTCTATTTCATTAATTTTTGCTCTTATTTGGTTGTTTCCTTCTTTCTACTTTTTTAGGATTTATTCTGCTGCTCTTTTTAACTTCCTAGCTTCTGTGCTTGATTTATCAATTTTGAATCTTTTTTCTTTTCTAATATAGGCAGTTAAGGCTATATATTTCCTTAGGTGTTGTTTAATTTACATCCTATAAAGTTTTTTTTCTTTATTGAATATACATGTCATAAAATGCACAGATCATAAGTTTAAAGTTTTATGAGTTTTGGCAAATGTAAACAGCCATGTTACCGTCATCCAAATCAGGATATAGGACATTTCCATCATCCTGGGAAGTTCCATGGGGCCCATTTTGGATCACTCTCCCCTTCTCCTCCAGAGTTAATCAGTGTGGAGCTAGACTTGGCTAGGAGTTCATCTGAGTGGAATCATATAGTATATTCTCTTTTGTATTCGGCTTCTTTCAGTCACTTTCAGCACGTTTGTTTATTAGTTAATTTGTTCCTTTTATTGCCAAGTTTATCCCATTATATGGATGGATAGACACTATTTGTTTATCCATATTCTGTTCATAGATGTTTGGATGTTTTCAGGTTTCGGCTGTTTTGCACCTATAAACGTCTTTGTACAAGTCTTTTATGGACATAAGCTTTCATTTCTCTTGGGTAGGTACCTAGAAGTACAAAACCTGGGTCTTAGTGTAGGCATCCCATAAGTTTTATGATATGGTATTTTCATTATCATTTAGTTCTAGTTCTTAAAAAATTTCCATTAAAAGGTTTTTTTCTTTGACCTATAAGTTGTTTGGCAGTGTGTTTTAAAATTTCCACGTGTGGGACTTTTTGTAGTTATTAATGGTGATTTCTAACTTAATTGCATTTTGGCCAATTAATATATTCTTTATAACACTAACTTTTTGAAATGTTTGGGGACTTGCTTTATGATCTAATATGTTGTAAATTTGTACACTTAAAAAGAATGTGTATTCTCTAATACACACACATGCATACACACATGTATATTTATTTAACAAGCTTGATATACGTACACACATACATATACATATACTGGTTTTTGTCTGCTGAATCTGTCAATTACTAAAAAAGATGTATTAAAATCTTCTACCCTGATGGGGGATTTATCGGTTTCTCCTAATAGTTTTCTGAAGTTTAGCTTTGTATATATATTTTTTGTTTTTTTGAGGAAGATTAGCCCTGAACTAACTGCTGCCAGTCCTCCTCCTTTTGCTGAGGAAGCCTGGCCCTGAGCTAACATCCGTGCCCATCTTCCTCCACTTTATATGTGGGACGCCTACCACAGCATGGCGTGCCAAGCGGTGCCATGTCCGCACCCGGGATCCGAACCGGGGAACCCTGGGCCACCAAAGCAGAACATGTGCACTTAACCGTTGTGCCACCGGGCCAGCCCCTAGCTTTATATATTTTGAGCCTTTGTTGTTTGGGCTGTACATATTTAGAATTATTGTGTTATTCTACCAAATTATTATTGTAGCAAATTTTCAAATCATCATACAGTGACTCTCTCTTAGAATGCTTTTTGCCTTAGCACCTACTTTATCTCCTTTAATATTTGGGGTCAGCTTCCTTTCAGTTAGTATTTATTTAGTATATTTTTTCCATCATTTAGCTTTTAGTGTCTCTATGTATTGTTTCTTTTCTACCTATGCTTTTAATGAGGCCTGGATTAGCAGTCAGAAGACCTTCGTTATAGTGTTTTTTTTTATTGAAGTATAATTGATATACAATATCTTATTAGTTCCAGGTGTACATCATAATGATTCGATATTTATATACATTACAAAATGATCACCGCAATAAGGCTAGTTACCATCTGTCATTGTACAAAGTTATTACAATATTATTGACTATATTCCCTATGTTCTGCATTACATTCCCACGACTTATTAATTTTATAAACCTCTATTCTAGTCTTGATTGTATCCTGGAGTCCCTTATCTTTCATTTGGGTGTAAAAACTCTTACCTTGCCCATCCCCCTTCACCATGTTGTGAGAATCAAATGAGATGAGATATGTGAAATCACTTTGCAACTGTGAAGTATTTTGCAAATTATTATTATTCTAGCCATTTCACAGTGAGTGTCCCCAAAAGCTTACTTAAAACCGTAGTGGTTAAGAGCTTAGTCGGTTAATAGAGCTATGCTTTTGCATTTTGCATTTGCAAATACTGTTTCATTGGGTGGTTGCAAGATGTGAATGTATTAAAAGTACTAAATTATCTGGGGCATGGTAAGTATTCAATAAATAGTAACTGAACATTTTTATGATTATGATTATGGTTATGGTGTTGCTGTTGCTTTTACCTGAATTCTAGCTCTTCAACTTACCAGTGTATGACCATACATCACCTCTCTAAGCCTCAGCTTCCTCAGCTTTGAAGCTGGAATAATAATAACTACTTCATAGAGTTGTTCTGAGAATCAAGTAAAATAACCATGAAAAGCGCTCGGCACAGTGCCCGGTTACCATGATCTTGATCTCAAGGATCTCTTATGCTATTAAAGTTCTAAACGTTGGCACTTTTCTGAAATCTAAATCATCTCAGGTTAGTTATCTAATCATTTACCTGATCTTGAAGCCCTTATTTAAAATGCTAGCAGAGGAGGACTACTTGAATATCTTTCCATCAATTTAAAACATTCTGTCCAAAGCTAAATTCTTCATCCTTTCTCCCCACCAAATCTTTTCAGCTTCTTGAGCACCTAAGTGATGGGCTTATGCTAAGCCCTATCCTTAAGGAGCTCACCATCTAATAGGAGACTGACCCTAAAACAGCCACTGGCAGTGCTCTTGTAGAAATTTATACAAGGTGCTTCAGGAGACCCTGCAGAAGAGGTGAGCCCTGTGCGGGGGAGGGTGACCAAGTCAGGGAAAACTTGCAGACCAGGGGAAGCCCATTTTCCCATTGCCACCAAACATATGAGAACCATTGTCTATCATTCTCCCAACACAACAGACTGGATTACATAAAATTGTTTCACATTATGACCTCCAAGCAGTGACTCAGGGATCCAGGCTCTTTACGTCTTCTGGTGACACAGTGTCTGGAGCCTGGAAGCCCTCTCTTAGCTTCTTCTGCATTCTGCTCTCAGATTAGCTGAGAGAGTATGAGAACTATGCCAGGCATTTTATGGCTAAGCCTGAAGAGGCACATCATCGCTGCTCACATTCCACCAGTCAGACCCAGTGGTATGGCCCCAGCCTAACTGCAAGGGAAGCTGGGAATTGTAGTTTACCTGTGTACCAGGAAGAGGAAAAGGGATTCTTGGGCTTCTAACCACTTTTGGCCATGGCTGCCTCAGGGACGTTTTTGACATCAGCCACTCCTGATTCCTGTTGCTGCTGTTCTTGTAAAGGCCTGGGCCGCAGAGCAGAGGGGAATCACCTCAGCAGTCCCATGTGTTCTGTTCCTGTTCCATGAGAGCCTCAAGTCTTCCTGCCATCTTGTTCACTTTAATAATCCTTCCAGCCAAGGAAAAATTATTTTGGTAACTAGACCAGTGCTTGGCACATAGTAGGTATACAATAAGTATTTTTTTAAATGCATGAATTCCCTCATTCTCAAGAGTTGCTTAGAGGTCATTTGCAAGGCTACATAAAACTCAGCACTTGGGTGAGCTAAGAGAGACACACATACACACACAGGAGGGAGCTTTTGAATGCTGCACAGTCGGATAGGAGAATCTCCTTTTTTTTAAAAAAAAAATCATTTTATTGAGGTCGCATTGGTTTATAACATTGTGTAAATTTCAGGTGTACATCTTTATATTTCGGCTTCTCTATAGACTGCCTCGTGTTCACCACCAAATCCTTTTTTTTTTTTTTTTAACGACTTGTTTATTGGTCACCTCTAAACTGCCCCTGCAGGCAAGTGAAAATCCCCTCAGTGCTCGAGGATTTCTGACACTTCTGCTTCCTCCTGTAGAACCAGAAAGGAAAAGTGACAGGGCTGGGCAGAGACCCCAAGGGACTGGAGCTAGAAGGGAAGATCTCGTTGCGCCCTCTTCACAGTTAGGAGCCAGCAGAGCATGGCTGAGTGCAAATTCTGATGGGGTCACCCTCCAGCTGGGCCACTTCTAGCTGCGGGAACTTGAGGAGGTTATTTAATCTTTTTGTGCCAGTTTCCTCATCTGTAATATAAGGAACATAATACCCACCTCCTCTGGCTGTTAGATTAAGCAAGTTAATATCCTAAAAAGCATAGACCAGTGACTGGCACAATGTAAGTGCTACATAATTGCAGTTATTGTCACCATTAGGGACAGAAAAGAAATGGTTGCCTGTAATCCTGAAATGACAGACTGGAAAGGCCCTTAGAGGTGACCTACAGCACCATGTGTCTGCTCTTGGTGTTCAGCCAGATTCTCATGCTGCACCTGATTTTCAGCTCACACTTTGACTCTAAGCTCTCTGGTAAAGTAGGTGACATCTATTTTAACGGCCTCCTGAATCCCGGCCGCCCCAGCCTCATCCCTGCCCCCTTGTCTGTTTTACCCCTAGTCTGCCTTTTCCACCCCAGAACACTCACCCTTTTCCCCACCACCGAGATCTTCAGCTCTGCCACCCCCTCACCACCCCACCTTAGTTTTCCTGTATCTCTGTCCCTGGGTCACATCTGCATGTCGGTGCCAACTGGTTAATCTGATAAACGGATTCCTTTGAAAGTACTAATTGGAGCCAGTGCAAAGGTTGCTGCTGCATACAAAGGTGCATTATGACTGGAGAGAATGCCCCGCCCTTTGTGTCCTGATCTGTGCGAGGGAGAGATGGAGCAGCATTCAAACTAGGAAGTTGGGAGAGATTTAGGCTGGCAACCTCCTCTAAAAGAAGACAGATCCTCTCTGAGCATCCATCATGCTGGCTGGGGAAGGGGCAGACGAGGATACTGGCAGGGACGTGGCAGGGGAACATGGCAGGGACATTTACTCAATAAATTTCTAGACACAGGGCTAGGTGCTGGAGGGGGTGGGGCAGGACATCAAAATGAGTAAGACTTGTCCCTGCCTGTAAGGAGCGAGGGAAATTCAAGTACATAATTAATAAGCATGCAGAGTAAACTATGTCACGGGCTAAAACAGACATGAATCAGAGTATCAACTAGGATGAGAGATCCGTTCAAACTCAAGGTTTCGAAAGATTCCATGGAGGGCTGGCCTGGTGGCGCAGCAGTTAACTTCACTCGTTCCGCTTCTCGGCGGCCCGGGGTTTGCCAGTTCGGATCCTGGGTGTGGGCATGGCACCACTTGGCAAAAGCCATGCTGTGGTAGGTGTCCCACGTATAAAGTGGAGGAGGATGGGCATGGATGTTAGCTCAGGGCCAGTCTTCCTCAGCAAAAAGAAGAGGATTGGCACTGGTTAGCTCAGGGCTAATCTTCCTCAAAAAAAAAAAGAAAGAAAGAAAAATTCCGTGGAAAGGCTGACAGTGGCCTTAGAACTGACTCCTGAAGAGGATTTTACAGTATAAAAGTATATATTGAATTTTCTACTAATATTAGAAAAATCTACAAATACTAGAACACAGAAAGAAAAGAAAGTCACCCAGTCTCACAATTGAAGGTGACCTCTGTTATCTCCAGATGATGGGATTCTGAGTGGTTTCTGTTTGCTATGTATTTCTGTATTTTAAAGTTTTCTATCATGAGTTTTACAATAAAAAGAATACACATTTACAAAACAAAATTTAAAACCCAAAGACAACTCAGTGCTAACATCTCAGTATGTTATCCTCCTAGTCATTCTGCAATACATAATTTTATCTTTCCATTCATACCATTATATATACCTACTCTTTTCAACTTTCCTGCATTTGCCCTGCTTTTTATAAATGCTTCGTAAATATAACTAGTGGTCATGGGATGTAATTCGTATAGTCATGTCCCTTCCATTGGACTGTAAGGTTGTCTACAAGATTTTGCTATTATAAATAACCCTTTGTATATTGTTATGCATAAGTAAGTTTTTAAATTAATAAACTTTAGTTTTCACAGCAAAACTGAGCGGAAAGTGTGGAGAGTTCTCCTATACCCCTGTTCCCACACATGTACAGCCTCTCCCACTATCCACTCTACTATTGACATCCGGCACCAGAGTGGTACATTTGTTAGAATTGATGAACCTACGTTGTGACGTCATTATCGTCCAAAGTCCGCAGTTTACACTGGGGCTCACTCTTGGTGTTGTATATTCTGTGGGTTTTGTCAAATGTAAATGACATATATCCACCACTGTAGTGTCATACAGAGTAGTTTTGCTGCCCTGAAAATCCTCTGTGCTCCATCAATTCATCCCTCCCTCCTCCATAGCCCCTGGCAACTGCTGATCTTTTCTCTCTGCAGTTTTGCATTTTCCAGAATGTCATCTAGTTGGAATCATACAGTATGTAACCTTTTCAGATTGGCTTCTTTCGCTTAGTAATATACATTCAAGTTTCCTCCACGTCTTTTCATGGCTTGATAGCTTTTTTTTTAAGTTGTGATTAATATTCCGTTGTCTGGATGTACTACAGTTTATTTATTCATTCGCCTACTGAAGGACATCTTGGTGGCTTCCACATTTTGGTAATTATGAATAAAGCTTCTGTAAACATCCATGGGCAGGTTTTTGTGTGGACGTGTTTTCAGTTCATTTGGGTAAATAGCAAGGAGCACAGCTGCCAGATCATATGGTCAGAGTATGTTTAGTTTTGTAAGACACTACCAAACTGCTTCAAAGGGGCTGTACCGTTATGCATGTCCAACAGCAGTGAATGAGAGTTCCTGTTGCTCCACATTCTGGCCAGCATTTAGTGTTGTCAATGTTCTGGATATTGGCCATTCTAATAGGTGTGTAGTGGTGTGAAATAATAGAAAAAATACATATTGGCCTCTGCCCCCGGTTCCTGGCGCAGAGCTTCTAAAACCCTTATAATTTCCTAAGTGATAAGAGCTCTAGGAGCATCTTTTGTTCTCATATTTGGTCTTTGACCCTGATTCCTGACACAAGCCTCTTAAATCTGTTGGAATTTCCTGGGTGGTAGGAGTGGCTTTTGTTCTAATGAGGCAACTCTGGATGGGTTCCTGTGTGGCTCCTGGGTGGGGGCTGGTCACCGGAAAGACCATGATTAGAGGCTTGGAATTTTCAGCCCTGTCCCTTGACTCTGTAGAAAGGGAAGAAGGGCTGCAAATGGAGTTAATAATCAATCATGCCTATGTAGGGAAGCCTCCATAAAAATCCCAATAGAATGGGGTTTGGAGAGCTGCCAGGTGAGTGAACACATCTACGTACTGGGAGGGTGATGCACCCCAACTCCCTGGGGACAGAAGCTCCTGCCCTTGGGACCCTCCCAGACCTGGCTCTATGTACATCTTCATCTAGCTGTTCATTTGTATCCTTTATCATATCCTTTAATAGACTGGAAAACGTAAGTAAATGTTTTCCTGAGTTCTGTGAGCCGCTCTAGCAAATTAATCAAATCCAAGGGGGAGGAGGTCATGAGAACCTCTGATTTGTAGACAAGTTGGACAGACGTTGTGGGTTACCGGGGGCCTGCTGCTTGCGATTGGCATCTGAAGTGGAGGGCAGTCTCATGGGACTGAGCCCTTAACTTGTGGGATCTAAAGCTATCTCCAGGTAGATAGTGTCAGAATTCAGTTAAATTGTAGGACGCGCATCTAGTGTTGCACAATTGCTTGGTGTGGGAAAAACCTCTATTCATCTGGTGTCAGAAGTGTTGTGAGTGTGGTAGTAGCGTGAGAATAAAGGAGAAAGGAGGAGGACTGTGAGGTTTTTCCTATACAAGTGGTATCTCATTTTTGTTTTAATTTGCAATTCCCTAATGACATATGATGTTGAACATCTTTTCGTATACTTATTTGCCATCTGTATGTCTTCTTTGGTGAGGTATCTGTTCAGGACTTTTGCCCATTTTTTAATCAGATTGTTAATTTTCATATTGTTGAGCTCTAAGAAGTCTTTGTATATTTTGGATAACTGCTCTTTATCAGCTATATCTTTTGCAAATATTTTATCCCAATCTGCAGCTTATCTTCTCATTCTCTTAACATTGTCTTTCACAGAGCAGAAGGTTTTAATGTTAATGAAGTCCAGCTTATCAATTATTTCTTTCATGCATCGTACTTTTGGTGTTGTATCTACAAAGTCGTCAGCATACCCAAGGTCATTGAGGTTTTCTCCTCTGTTATCTTCTAGGAGTTTTATAGTTTTGCATTTTATGTTTACAGCTATGATCTATTTTGAGTTAATTTTTGTGAAGTGTGTAGGGCTATGTCTATATTCATTTTTTTGCACGTAGATGTCCAATTGTTCCAGCACTATTTATTGAAAAGAGTATCTTTGTTCCATTGTATTGCTTTTGCTCCTTTGTCAAAGATCAGTTGATTATACTTATATGGCTCTATTTCTAGGCTCTCTGTTCTGTTCCACTGACCTATTTGTGTACTCTTTCATTAATATCACACTGTCTTGAAGTTGGGTAGTGTCAGCTCCTTGGTTTTGTTCTTCTCCTTCAATACTGAATTGACTATTCTGGGTCTTTTGTGTCCCTATATAGACTTAAGAATCAGTTTGTCAAATATCCACCCTAGTACCAAAACCAGACAAAAACATTACAGGAAAACTACAAATCTCTCACAAACATAGATACAAAAATCATCAACAAAATATTAGCAAACTGAATCCAAAAATGTATAAAAATTATACACCATGATCAAGTGGGATTTATTCCTACTTGTAAAAGTCCTGGTAAAGGACTTTTACTAGGATTAAGTTGAATATGTAGATCAAGCTGGGAAAAACTGACATCTTGATAAAATTGAGTCTTCCTATCCATGAACATGGAATATCTCTCTATTTCTTTAGTTCTTCTTTGATGTCTTTCATCAGAGTTTTGTAGTTTTCCTCATTTAGTTCTTGTACATATTTTGTTAGATGTGTACCTAAGTATATATCTAGCAAAAATAAAAAAATATTTCATTTTTGGGAGGTTGCTAGTGTAAATGGTAATTTCAAATTCCGTTTCTTCATTGCTGATATATAGAAAAGCAGTCGGCTTTGGTATATTAACTTTGTATCCTGTAACCTTGCTATAATCGTTTATTAGTTTCAGAAATCTTTTTATTGTAAACAAATACAGTTTTATTTCTTCCTTCCCAATCTGTATACCTTTTATTTCCTTTTCTTATCTTATTGCCTTATCTAGGACTTCCAGTACAATGTTGAAAAGAGTGATGAGAAGGGACATCCTTGCCTTGTTCCTGATGTTAACGGGAAAACTTAGAGTTCCTCACCATTAAGTATGATATTAGCTGTAGGTTTTTGGTAGATTTTTTTTTTTTTATTGAGTTGAGGAAGTTCCCCTCTATTCCTAGTTTGCTGAGACTTTTTATCATGAATGGATGTTGGATTTTGTCAGATGGTTTTTCTGCATCTATTGATATCATGTGATTTTTCTTCTTTAACCTGTTGATGTGATGGACTACATTAGTTGATTTTTTAATGTTAAACTAGCCTTGCATACTTGGAATAAACCCCACTTGATCATAGTGTCTAATTTTTGTATATTTTTTTGCTAATATTTTGTTGATGATTTTTGTATCTATGTTCATGAGAGATCTGTAGTTTTCTTGTAATGTTTTTGTCTGGTTTTGGTATTAGGGTAATGCTGGCCTCATAGAATAAATTAGGAAGTATTCCTTCTGCCTCTATCTTCTGAAAAAGATTGTAGAGAATTGGTATAATTTCTTCCTTTAATGTTTGGCAGAATTCACCAGTGAACCCATCTGGGCCTGATTCTTTCTCTTTTGGAAGGTTATCAATTATCGATTCAATGTCTTTAATAGATATAGGCCTATTCAAATTGTCTGTTAGTAAATTTTTTTAAGGATAGATTTCTAGAGATAGGATTCCTGGTCAAGGGTTTGATTTGTGTGTGTGTGTGTGTATGAGATTCTGAAAGTAGCACATGCTCATTGCTAAATAAATAAACTGTACTGAAATATACCAAGTAAAGAAGGAAAAATTTCCCAACATCCTCCTTCCCTAATCAGACTCCCCAGAAGTGATCAGTGTTAATGGTTTGCTATGGATTTTTCCAACTTTTTTCTATGTCTGGTTTGAATATATTTAAAGGCCCTGATACCTATTGATAAATTACTTTCCATGCCTGTAATAAGGCATGATCATTTATAATCAGAGTGAGGTTTAAAATTTTTTTCACTTTTTTTCTAAGTATGGAAATAACATTATTGTAGAAAATAACGTTTTTAAAGGAAAATATTAAATCAACCATAATTCCACTATGTAGGCATGACCAATAGTAATATTTTAGAGTATTTCTCTCAGGGCGTAAAACAGGGGCACAAATCACAGGTGTCATATGACAAGCACAAAGCATCAAATCCAGAGCTAGAAGGTCAGCACTCCCCCCACCCTGCATCAGGCATTGATACTTTCATGTGGTGGGAATCATCTCCTCTAGCCAGGTTTTTCGTTTGTTTGTTTTTGTTTTTAACCGTTTTTCTCTGCTCAAATTTGTTTATCATTTTTTCTGACTTAATATGGTGAGCATTTCTCCATATCTTTAAAAGTTCTATATAATCTTGAGATGATTATCCAAGTATATGTAAATATTTATATCCTTCTCTGCTTCCTTAGACTAGGTTCCTAGAAGAATATGAGTATTTTTTAAGCGTTTTGTACTTATTGTCCAATTGTCTTCCAGAAACATATCAAATTTACACTCTAGAAGTAATATTTTAATGGAAAGGAAGTGTGGGAGGGAAGGACAGAGGGAGAAAGCTAGGGGATGCCCAGCACATGGCCATTATTTATGGTGAGTTGCTGAGAAGTGGCCAGCTGGATGGCTGGTGGCTCCTTCCAGCAGCTGGGGCCCTCAACTTCATGGGTCGATGGCCTGAACATTCATTTATTCATTCAACAAATACTTATTAAGTACGTTCTCCTCGCTCTGCATTGTTCTAGGTGATACTAGGTGGAGAAGATACTGCAGGGATAAGGCAAACTTTCTGCCTTGGAAAGCTTACAAGCTCTGACGGGGGGTTAGACTATAAGCATATAAACAAATGAGTATGTAATATAATGTCTGCTGGTGAAGAAATCATGAAGGAGGATGAAGCAGGGGCTGGGCATAGAGAGCGAAAGCCTGGGCATGATGGTGCCATTTTAATTGGGCTGGTCAAGGAAGGCCTTTCTGAGGTGGTGACATTAGAGCTGAGACCTGCGCGAGGAGCCGTAAGAAAATCTAGAGTTGTGGTGGTTCTCAGGCCTGGCTGGACATTAGAATCACCTGGGAGACCTTTGAAAAAATCCCAAAGCCCTGGCCACACTCTGGGCCAATTGAATCAGAATCTCTGGAGATGGAACCCAGGCAGCAGTATTTTTCAGGTTCCTCAGGCGATTCTGAGGTGCACCCAGGGTAGAGAACCAGTGCTCTAGGGCAACTCTGTCCAACAGGAATGCAATTCAAACCACGCTGGGAATTTTAAATATTCTAGTAGTTTCATTTGGGAAGTCAAAAGAAACAGGTGACATTAATTTTAATAATATATTTTACTTTAATAGTCTAAAATATTATTTCATCATATAACCAATATAAAAACTGTTAATGTGATATTTTACATCTTTTGCACTAAGTCTTTGAGATCTGGTGTGCATTTTACATTCAGAAGCACATCTCAGTTCAGACCAACCAGATTTCAAGTGCTCAGTAGACACCTGTGGCCACCATATTGGACAGCGCAGATCTTAGTGGAACAGCTTTCCAGGCAAAGGAAACAGCAGGTACAAAAGTGTTAAGACCTGAATGGATTCTTGAGTTTGAGGTACCACTGGAGGCAAGTGTAGTTGGAGGGGAGTAAAGGAAGGTGGGAGTGGTAATAAGTGAGGTCAAAGAGATAGTCATGGTCTAGCATTTTCGTTTTATTCTAAATGTGATGGAAATCCATTGTAAGGCAAGAAGTGGTTTGTTCTAATTTACTTTTTTAACGGACCATTTGGCTGCTGCATTGCAAACAGTCTGAATGGAGGCCAGAGTGAAGCCGGGAGGTCCAACCATGGGCTGTTACATTAGCACGGGTGAGAAATACAGGAGGCTTGGAATGGTGAGATCACGGGGCCGGTGCTGAAAAGTGTTTGAATACATGATAGATATTCCAAGGCAAAACCCTCTGGAGTTGCTGGTGGATTGGATGTGGGACGTGTGAGATAGAAGTCAAAAATGACTCCAAGATTTTTGCTCTGAGCAAATGCTGGTGGAGCTAGGATTGGAGTAGGGCGTAGAAATAGTTTTGTAAGGGAAATGAGACTTCAATTTAAGCACAGACCAATCAAAATTGGTGTGTCCTCCAAAATCTAGAACACGTTCAGCAAAGTCCAGAAGGTGTGGAAAAAGTGCAGGGTATGTAAAAATAGAGGATAAAGCACCCTGCAATAGATTATAGAGGGCCTTGAATGCCAAACTAAGGAATTTGAAATTTATTTGATAGGCATGGAGGAGCTACCGGAAATTTTTGATAATAACTAATATGATCAGAGCTTAACTTTATGCTAACTATTCTTTGTTTAATAATGTGACAAAACGTCCATGAGATAATTTTCTCTAAAATTTTAGATATAGTGTGGTTAGAGCCAAGGTTTTAAAAAAAATCTCATGTATGGAAAAAAGAGGCTTATGTATTAAAAAAAGAGACTGGAAGAAACATTATCAAAATGTTTAATAGAGGTGATTTCGGTGGTTGATAACACTATGGCTAAGTTGGATTTTTTTTCTTTATACTTCTCTATATTTTCCACATTTTTGAGAATAACTACTTTTATAATGCGAATGAATTTAAACTAACAGCTTCAACATGTGCAGGATTGGAGGGAGTACATTGGATGGAGAGAATGGAGGCAGTGGTATGGCTTAGGTTCATTGCAGTAGTCTAGTAGAAAAGGAAGGAGAGAATGAACTGGGGCAGGGGCCACAGGAGGAGGAGGGAAGTGGAAAATGTATTTTCTGCATTCCAGTTGGATAAGTCTGGTGGTTCAGAGAATGGGCTCTGGAGCCAGGCTGCTAGGGTTTGAATCCGAACTTGGCCACTCACTTGGGCAAATTACTCTCTGTGCTTTTCAAAAATCTGTAAACAGGAATAATAATTGTGCCTACCCCATAAGGTTGTTCTAAGAAGTGATGGAGTGAATACATATGCACCACTTAGAGTAGTGCTCAGCTCATAGTAGGCACTCTATATATTAGTGGTTATTTGTGTTATTCCCAGGGACCTGGCCTCAATGGAATTGGTGCTGAAGGTGGCTCCAGACGATGTCATGGCGCAGAGTAGATAGATGAAGGTTGCTAAAGCTTTATCCCTACTAGTTTAATTTTCTTCATAAGAATATATTTATATATTACACATTTAAAAAAATCTTAGTAGTTGAAATATTTTGAAAATAGGTTGAGATGTCTCAGAAATGGTGAGCTGCTTCGTTGAAGAAGTTCCACCAAGTACCGCATTGGCTCACTGGGAGCTGGTACAGGACTGTGATTCCAGGCCAGCTTTCATCAGATGATGTACTGGGTTTTACATATAACTAAATTCATTCCATTAAAGGTTCTGTCCTTTATTCTGAGCCATCTCTAAGGGTTTGGTGTTCAGGTATTCTTTATTTTATGAAATATGGTATATATAGACTATACGTTTTTTCCCTAATAACCTTACTTGGCAACAGTCTTACTTTTTGGTCTCCAAAATTTTGGGGGAAATTTTATTGGTCTTTGAAATGTAAATTTCTAGGAACTGGGGTTGTGGGGAAAGTGAATAATTTGGTTAGGTTGAAGTAGGTGCTTCTGAATCCCCTTCTGACCCTGAAATTCTCTCATTTTAGGGTCCAGGCTGGACCCCTCCTGCCGGTGAGTCATTCTGCAAATGTGAGCTTTTAGATGGGGGCCTGGTAAAGACGTGCAGGGAGCTGCACTGCTCCGCCACTACGACTCATGGGCTGTCCTTTGAACATGCCCTCCTGGCAGTGAGTCAGTCTGTTGTAGGGACAGCTGCCCTTGGCCCTGAGCAACCAGCAGCCTGTCTTTCCAATTAGAAGCCTCTGCTGAAGGCTCCCGGTGGGGAGGCCCTGGGCTCAGAGCTGGGGGGCCAGGAGTGGTTGTTGAGGTCAGTCCAGCTGAATCTCTCCTCCAAGGAGCTTATAGTCTGATATCTTTCGTATACAGAAGATGGTTTTGTTGTCACAACTTCTCAGAACCTCAATTTCCTCATATATAAAATGAGAATTATTATTATTATTATACCATCTAACTAGCCACAGAGATGCGTCTCTCCCTATTCTCTCACCTCCGCCCAGAGCTGGAAAGAAGAGTTAGACTCTGCGAGGTAGAGACTCGATCAGAACAGGATGGATGGAGCGGAGGTGTGCAGTTACCTTAAAGAGACAGACAGAATGGCTTCCAGACCAACGAGGTCTAACCGTCACAACCAGAAGACTAACATATCTACGAAGAAAGGTCTGTTAGCCCTGGATACTTAAAAAAAAAAAAAAAAGGGCAAGAGGTGACTGAGTGGAGAGGTGGCCTGGCCTGGCCTGGTGATCTTCCCTGTTGTGGAAAGAGTCACCAGTCCCTCCTGTGCCCCCAACACTGGAACCCTGTGGCTGCCTCCCTTAGTTCCACTCCCTTAACCACCAAGCCCCCTTCTGATTCTCCTTTAGCCACCTCGGGGGAAGGGGCCACAGGGAGAGAATGTGCCAGCCCGGGGGAAGGGGCCACAGGGAGAGAATGTGCCAGCCAGAGGCTCTGGTGTCTCTGTTCTGTCCACTTGGCAGCTGTGTCTCCCACTGTTGGTTTATACTTGGCTGGGTGGGGTGTGCCACTATCTTGGGGCACTAGTTACTTTGAGGCCCCCCCAGGAGTGGGGGCCGGCCCAGGTGTGAGATGCCCTCACTAAGGTCATGTCACCCGTGTGGCATGCCTCCTCAGGCAATGCCCCGGACCTCCATTGGCCTTACCTTCCCCTCACTAGAGTTTCTCCACTTCAGCCTCCAGTGTTCTTGTGAAGATGAAACCAGTTAGTGGAGGAGAAAGCACTTTCTAAAATGGTTAGACATTATATACCTGTGAATGCTGACCATCCTTTTCAAATGGGATCACCCATGTATAAACTCTTTGAAAAGTATAACGTGCCATATGAATTACCCTAATTCTGTTGGCAGCCAAGAACTGTGGGGAATTGACAGTTAGGCTCAAAAGAAATAGCAGCTTGGCCCCACTCACCCCCCAGCTCCCTTTGCAGGGTTAAATTGATAATAGTGCCAGGGTTTACCCAGAGGAACAGCTAAGATGGGAACTGAACCATGCTGTGGTTCAACAGGTGGCTGCCTCTCTGTGACCCCAGCTAAGTGGGGCTGTTGTTGAGTGGTAACTAGGGCACTTGGGACCCTCCATCAGGAGCCCTCTGGAGACAGCCGGTGAGTTTCCAGATAAACTCAAGAGCAGGGCGCACCGACACGTGGCTCACCATACACTGAACTCAGGTGGTTGTTTTTCTGCTGGAACCAAAGTGAGCCCCAGCACTCCCCAGCTGCTCCTGTTAGAGGGGAGAGGGTTAGTGCCTACTTAAAAAGTTCTTCCTGTTAACACACACCTCTGTCAGGGGCCCGCCTCAGCCTCGCCTCAGCCTCAGCTCCACGCAGCTTGATGTTGCGCATCTGATGTTGCACATCTGGCGTAGCTCAGGTATTCCTTTTCAAGGTGGCGTGTTCTGAGTGACTTGGATGTGCATTTATATTTAGAAATTGCTTGGGGGGTTAGAGGCGGGATGAGGGTGGAGGAATGATAGTATCATGTTAGCTGTGCTGAGTACTGTTCGAGGGTTTTGCATGTGCTATCTCATTTAATTCTCACCCCCCCACCCCCCCCGCAGATCCCTGTGTGGTAGATCCCATTTACAGATGAGGAAACTGAGGAACAGGTGGCTTCATTAACCGGTCCAAGATTGTACAGCTGTTAGAAAGTGACAGAACCAGGATTTAAACCAGGAAGTCTGACCATAGAGTCAGAGCTCTTTTTATTGTTATTGTCATTTTTCCAATGCATACCTAAGACAGAGAGAGACTGACTTGTCAAGGTCACACAGCAGGTATGTGGCGGATTTGGGAGTCAAACCCAGGTCAGTCCAACTCCAGGGCTCTCGCTGATAACCACCCATCTATTCTATATCCATGGTAGCTCTTAATATTCAATTTTAATATATAATATAGTATTCTACATGATATAGTGCAATATTCTATTATAGTATAATAGTCTAAGGTTATAATTTATTTAATGAATCCTCTATTGTTGGAAATTTAGATTGTTTCCATTTTTTCACTATTATAAATAAATGCCAAGATTTTTTTTAAAAGAGAGAGAAATGGTAGGAATGTTGTTTGGTTTATCAGTTTGTTTGTTTTAAAGGATTTAGAGCAGATGGACTGAGCTCTGAGAGGCTAGAAGAATTGGAGGCTTCGAGTCAACTGCTTAAATGGAGAATGAAATTCTGATTAGGAATGGTGCCAGTGTGGAGAGAAGGAAAGAACAGACTCTGTGCTGTAGCCCAGGGATTTGGCATTGCCTGCTGAGATAGAAAATTTGGGATGCATTTCAGAAATAGCTGCAATTCCCACTTTGGATATTTTAGCGTTCTCTGGCATTTTCCAGCCCAACATCTCATTGACATTGCCTAGACACATGTGAGGTGGGGCTGGGCAGAGAGTGAGCCACTCTCCTCCCCAGATCAGCCATGTGCAGCCAGCTGGAGTCACACCATCTGTCCATCACATGTCCCTTGCCCCTTCTGCCCCTCTCCACCTCAGTCTCCCTTTGAAGTTACCCCGTTTGGGTTCTGCATCCCAGGTCAAAGACAGAGGAGGAGGCCTGAGGACATCATACGCAGTCATGACCATACGGCCTTCATTTGTTGAATCCTCAGCATGGTACCGAGCACTTGCCAGGCATCCTCTCTTCTCGCAACAGCTTCATGGGACGGGGATCATGATGAAACCACCATTTTACAGAGGAGGAAAAAGGAGGCTTCAAGAGGTGAGGGACTTGCCCAAGGCCACGTAGCCTGGGCCTGGTGGAGCCCGGATTCAGAGCCAGGGCTATCTAAATTCCATGGCCACACCATGTTAACTGCCATAGATACTGTACAGCCTTCATGGTGCCCTAGAAACAGAGGATGCTGTCGCTTTGCAGAGGAATCTTCAGAAAATCAGCAAGAACACGTTCAATTACTTGCATTCTCTGTACACCGGATGGACTCACTTAGAGAATGTTGGACCTGAAGAGGATCCTGGAAGTATCTCTTTCCTACCTTATTTTAAAATTGTGGCAAATGAGCTCCAGAGAGATCAACCAAGTTGCCTAAGGGTGAGATGGTGGCCCAACCAGATTAGAACCAGGGTCTTCTGATGCCCACCCTGTGGCTCCTCGAGAGGCAAAGGGCTCTTAGCTCTACTCTGCAGGGAGCATTGGGAGCAAAAGCAGAAATCAGTAGGGTAGGTTTAGGAGAAACAAGAATGGTTTGGCATGGCTGGACAATGCTAGGGTTCAAGGGCAATGTGGAACCACAAGGATCCTCTGATTGTCCACTCTCCTATTCCAGCACACACCTAAGTCCCAATTCCACTGTGCAGAAAAATTCAAGAGGGGCAGTTGGCAGGAAGACAACATGTCCTAGTGATTAAGACAGACAGACAGACCAGGATTCATATCCAGGCAAGGTGCTTCACCTCTCTGAGTCTCAGTTTCTTTATCCACAAAATGGGGAAAAAAGTGCTTATTCTATGGGGTCACTGTGAGAATGAAATGAGACAATGCTTGTAAAGAAACTGGTACAAATTTGTGGAAAGAAGAGAAGAATCTCGGGGTTGTTTTGAGTTGGTGGAAATAAGAATGCAAAACTGGTAACCAAATATATGATTTCAACGAAAGACCAAGTATTGAATTTCACCTGATTCATTCTTTTTCACGGGCACTGTCAGAGGGGTGCTCATTTCACCTGCCCCGCATGGAGGGGCATTGTGCCGCTGGTGGGGAACATCTCTTACCTCTCTTTGGAAGAGTGAGGGATGGGTTAGATTGACATGGGCTTGGGGATACTACAGGGTTGTCTTTTTCCTTCCTGTCTTGAAAAGGGGTGGGAGTCAGAGAGGAAGTAGGATTGTTAATATAAATTTGAAATCCAGATTCTTTCTAAAGTATATGTCCTCAGCTATGTGACCTCAGATGACCCTCTCACTGTCTCAGTTGTCTCTTTATGTGGTCATTGAGGTGGCCACATAATAGCCACTCTACCTGCAGTATCTTATTTAATCCTCAGACAAGCCTGCAAGATAGATATTACCGTTCCGTTTTAGATAAAGGAGAAAGCTGTGGTTGAGGGAAGTTAAGCAACTTGTCAAAGGCCACACAGCACACAGCCAGCCCAGGTCTGACCCCAAAGCCCATGTGCTTTCCAGTATACCCTGGATATATTCAGATTTTGTTGGTCCCAAAGCTTATGCACTTTTGGAGGCCCTCTTTAAGAAAATCACAATACAAAATCACCATTATAAAAGATACAAAAGTGAGTATTTGTTTAGCTTTTGAAATGAAATCACAACGTTCGAAAAAATGTTAAAGCTAAAACATCACAAACATCACAAAATCCAGAAAAATAACAAAATATTTGTGTTAACTACTTGACACTCCTCTGGGATGCCTTTTTCTTATGTCTCTTGGCTGCATCTTCTTTGGTTGCATCGTCATATGACAATGATTTTGTAGTATTTTCCATAGAGAAAATAAAAAAGATAATGCTGTGTTCCTCTAATATGGTCGATTGGAAGTGGTTTTTTTTTTTTATTGATGGCTTAGAAAAGTTTAATTCCGCTTCACAAGTCATTATTGGTAATGCTGTATAAATATTAGGATAGTTGTCAAATTTGGGAAAACCTCCATGGAAGTTGCTTCCATATATGAGCCCTGAGATTTTAGGACATTTCGTGTTTTCTGGTGTAGTGATTCATCTAAAATAATCTTTGAATTGGTGACCCTCTTACCCTGTTTGTGTCAGCTAAATGTTTCTTCGCTGATATCAGTATTTTATGTCAAATCAGCAAGAAATTCTCATCTTTTCCAATACAGCTTTCCCTCTCTACCACTTGAGATGGAATGAAGATGGTTTACATTAATGAAAGATTCATAATTAAACTCATTTCTCATAAATCTATGACCTTTTAAAGGGAATTCATTACAAAATACCGGATATGAAAACATTTGAGGCATTTGGATGATTTGGCTTAGAAAGGGGAAGGCTGGAGGAAGCAAATAAATAACCACCCTCAAGGATGTAAATCCTCGTGCTCATGAGAACAGTGCGTTAGACTCACCAGGGTGTATCTGGGATCTGGGGAGGGGCTCAGGTAGCTGCCTCATCAGCAGGTTCTGCAGTCACTTTGAGCCAATTGCCCTGAAATGGATACAAAGTATAATAGAGAAGTCTGTGAGTGAGAACAGCTGAAAACCGCCCGACTGTGGACTCTAAGTGTGATGTGTGGTCCCACAATTGCTGTGGGAGCTGGTTAGAAATGCAGAATCTTGTTATAAACCAATGTTACCTCCAAAAAAAAAAATTAAAGAAAAAGAGAAATGCGGACTCTCGGGCCCCACCCAGGACTGCCAAATGGGAATCTGCATTTTCACAGAGCCCGTGGTGATTCTGTGCAGGTGACTGTCGGAGACGCGGTGGACCAGAGCCATTCGCTTGGCAGCTGGTCTTTTTCCTCTTGGCGTCCTTAGCCTTGGGAACCGGCCTCCCATCTAGCAGTCATCCATTATGTTGATTCATTACATCTCTATTTCCCCTCCCACCACACTGAACTCCTAGAGGGCTGAGCTCATGTTCCTCTCTGATTTCCAGCCCCTCTCGCTGCCTGGCACATGGAATTCCACTTATGGAATGCCCCCCCGTGTGCCAGGAGCTTCGCCTCGCCTACCTCGTTTGGCCCTCCCCTAAGCTGGTAGGTTGAAACAAATATCCCCATTTTATAGATGAAGAAACTGAGGCTCCGTCATTTGTCACAAGTGGCAGAGCTGGCATCAAATCTAGGTGTGTCTGATTTCACAGCCTTCCGCAGAGGACTAGTAAATGTTTGTTGAATCACTTACTTATTGACATGATTATTCATTCAAGCATCCATTAATGTCCTTATTTATTCATTGAAGAGACTCAGGGGAAGATGGGGAAGCGAGCGGTAGAAGCCGCTGCCTCTTGGTGAACTATTTTTAGAACAGGTGCTGTCTGGCGTCAGCCTTCCAGGGGCAGGGAACTGGCCTGCCCAGGAGGCCCCCAGCTTGTCCAGGGCTCTGCAGCCCTGGCGGTGGGGAGGTGACACTACTCCACCACCCCACCCCTTTCAAAATGTCCTCAATGACTCAGCAAGGAAACCATGGGTCTGAAATCGGAGATCAGGCAAAAAAAACCCTCAAAAATGTTTTCTTTTCCTGGAGGAATTTCCCTTTCATGTCTCTCATTCTTCTGCCAGGGAATCCAGGAAGCCTTCGGCCTGTGGTCAGCTGTGCCCCCCAGTCTGGTTTCTCTGGGACTCACTCCCCAGCCCCCTCCCAGCTCCTCCCCAGGCCTGGCGACAGCATCAGGCTTTCTTCTTCCGTGCTCTCTGATTCCGGCCCTCTGGGGCTTGCCGAGCCCAAGTCTCCTTAGCTTGTCCTTAAAGCATTAAATCCTGATCCTGGACCCAGATTATCTGGGTTCAAATTCTGTCTCTACCTCTTACTAGCTGTGTGACCTTGAGCAAGTCACTTCATCTCTCTGTGCCTCAGTTTCCTCCTCTGTAAAGTGGGGAGACAATAAGTTTAAAGATTAAAATAATGTGTGGAAAGCATTTAGAGCAATGCCTGACACAAAGTAATTGCTATATAATTGTTGCTGTTGGTCTTGTTATTAATTACGAAGCAGTTATTAATACCTGGAGGAGACTTGGAGGAACTCATGCTAAACTTCTTCTCTGTTCATTTGTTCTAGTTTTGCCCCAGAATTTGCATAAATTCTCAATTATTCATGCTGTAGAGAGCTTAAGGGGGCAACTGCAAATGAGTGAATAAATTAATAAATTAGAGAGCTCCAGGTTGCCCTCTGATTGTCACAATGGATGAAGAGGCTCGATAGATTGTTGCCCTGAGAATAACCACATTCATTCTAGGAGGGGGTGGCCCTGAGAATTATTCCCAATCACAGAATAGACAGACCTGCCTACTAAGAGGTGGTTTACAATAGACTGATAAATTCAGAATGAAGATATATAAACGAGAGTGGAAGAGAGAGTAATTCCTGCTAGAGGGGGAGCTTGTTGTTCTCAGCCCTGAATGTATTTCAGAATAACCCGGGGATAAACATAGAGAACCTGAGTCTCACGCCTAAAGACTCTGACATCCAGGTCTGGGAATGGAACAGGGGCATCAGAATTCTTAATAAGCCCACCAGGTGATCAGGAAGGAAGCCAAGCAGTAAATGAAGACAACGTAATCATAACAGTACAGACTATAAACTGGACGTCCTAGGTACATTTCTCTCACCCTCCTAACCATCGCTACAGGCCGCTTATATTATTCCCATTTTATGGGTAGGAACACTGAGGTTTGTGTAATTTGACCAAGGTCACGCAGCAGAGCCCTATTTTAATCTAAGTCTGAGTCTAAAGGCCTAATGCATTTTGCTACATCTCATACCGCAGGAGGTCAGCCTGGAAGAAACTTTCCAGAAATTGAAGTAAACTGTTAATTTTAATTAACCCTCTGATGTAAACTGTAAAATCCTTACATACTGG
The DNA here is from genome assembly GCF_041296265.1 of Equus caballus. Classification (NCBI taxonomy): domain Eukaryota; kingdom Metazoa; phylum Chordata; class Mammalia; order Perissodactyla; family Equidae; genus Equus; species Equus caballus. Next base: position 44,650,063 of record NC_091703.1, on the reverse strand, counting down.
GTCAGAGCAAAGATATGCAAACTGATTTAAAGAGACACAAAGGTTCCCGAGCCAAAGATAGCTCGAACTTAACCCCTGGCCTCCATTAACATATCTAAAGAAAGAATGCGTCCGTGGGGCTGGGAGGGTGCTTGGGCCCGTTTGTCTGACACTGTGTGGGCTGAGGGAGGGGTCCTGGCCAGCCGACCCCCGGCGGCATTGTGATCTGGCTCAACTCTTTGCTCCAGCTTCTGTTTTCTCCAGGCCTCTCTGGGTGTTTCTTTCTGAGGCTCTTTCTCGGCCTACCCCTTGAATGTGGCTGTTGTCTGCATTCCACCCTCCCCACATTCCCGGGGTGGCAGCGTCCATTCCAGGCCTCAGCTGCCCCTGCTCAGGACTTCCAGAGGTGCATACTCCTGACGTCCAAACTCAAGGCATCAGGTTAAGGTTGTGAGGAGGGTGTCATCAGACATGATTGGAGTTCACATCTCTGCTGGGCCCCTTGCTGGCTGTGGACCTTACAAGTTGCTTTACAATATTTTTTAGTCGCAGTTTCTTTCCCTGTGAAATGGGATAGTACTCCCTGCCTTATGATTGTTGTGAGGATGAAAAGAGACAATAGGCATTCTAAGCGCACAGTAAGAACTCTATAAATGGTACCTGTTCCTCATGTCCGGTTCATGTGGGGCTTCTCTCAAATGGCCAGGAGCACCTCAAAAGCAGCATGTGAAATCGAGAATCTTTTCCTCTCAATCTGTTCTTCCACTAGATTCCTAATCTCAGGAAATAGAAACACCTTCCATCAAATTGCAGAAGCCAGAATCCCCAGAGGCATCCTGGACTCTCCACCACCATCCAACGGCCACAGAGCTCCCATGATTCTGTCCCTTGCATTTCTTCTGCTGTCATGAGCTGCCCTCAGAAGTTCTCACTAGATTATTGCAAGAACCTCTTAACTACTCTCTCTACTTACTCCTTTCCAAACTCCAAATGCTCTGTGCTCAGGTTCTGGTCTGGATTAAAACTCTTTAATGGCTCTCCATTGCCTTTGAGGCACAACTCAAACTCTCCTGCAGCCCTTTCTGATCGGCCCCGCCTTCCTGTCCAGCCCCGATTCCTACCGCCATACTGTCTTGCATCCTGCCTGCTGGCGGCGCTGAACCACACACCAAATATATCAGCTTCTCAAGCCTCACTGCAGCATCACTAAGTCTTCCCTGGGAGAGGATGCAAACACACACGCACGCATGCACACATGCACACATGCAGGAGCTGGAGCAGGTGCCCCTCTCCAGAGGCTTCCATCTGTCTTTCCAACAAGACTCTGAATGCCCAACTCTTCTTGGGCATCTCTGGGTGCCCATCAAGTGACAGGCTTTCAGTAGGAGCCCCTGCTAATAAAGTTAACATTTATGGATCTTCGGGGTGGGCCGAGCTCAGTTCTAAACACTTTACATCCCCACAACTCTATAGGGTAGGAATGCTTCATTCATCTATTCTACTATATTTGTTGAACTCTTGTCTCTTGCCAATCCCTGTGCAGGCATGGGAATATGACAGGGTAGTAAGGAGGATGGGGAGTCTAGAGGTTGCAGAAGAGGTTCCTGTTTTATCTAGGAAGGTCAGGAAAAGCATCTCTGGAAAGGTAAAAACTGAGCAGAGACATGAGGGAAGGGGAGAGGGGAGCCATGTAGGTATCTAGGGGAAGAGTGGTACAGGCAGATGGAATAACTGTGACAAAGAGGATCAATCATTAGCTCCATTTGACAGATGAGGAAACCAAGAATCTAAATAAGTCATCTAAAGTCACAGAGTAAGTGGCAGAGCTGGGTTTCAAACCTGGGTTCTGTAACTCTTGACTCACACTGTTAGCCATGACTCTACATTGTCTTTTGTGGGAGACACTGTGTGCCTTGGCTGAGGGCAGGTTGGCGCTGTCCGCCATGCGACCCTAGGGCTGGAGTTTGGCTTCCCATGTCAAGGACAGCATGGGCTGAGAGCTGGCTTGCTATTCAGGTTCTCCTGGTGGCTCTGTTTTTCTGTCCGTTTCTTTCTGTGGCCTTTATTGGAGACAATTAGATTGTGTCTACTCTTCAGGCAGCCTCAAAAAGCACGCTTCTCCTGCAAAGCTAGGGACAAGACCCTCAAATATGGACTCGGCAAAGGCAAATTCCCCCTCCCTGGTCAGTAGTCAGAGTGGCCTCTGTGGGCAGTCACTGTCCCACCAAACCTTCCTTGAGACTTCAGCCGAGGAACTGAGGTGAGTGTCTTTGCAGAGGTGGTATTTGAGCTGGCCTTGAAGGCCATGGAGCATTTCAGGAGAGGTGAGGATGGAGTTTTAGGCAGAAAGAAGGCTGAGCAAAAGTGTCAGTGTTAGGCCATTCAGTGGACCTGGACTAGAGGTATGGGAAAGGTGTGTGTTTTGAGGGGAGGGGAGATAAGACTGGAGAGAGAATTTAGGGTAGATTATAGTAGCCTTTTTTTTTTTAATGGTGGACTTTGCATGTCCATTTCAGATAAGCGGTCTGGATTTTATCCTGTAGACGTAGGGATTTTAAGGTTTTAAGAAGCAAAGGAAGCACACGCCTTCCTGAGGTTTCTGAAAGGGTGCTTAGGCGGTAGTGGGGCGCGTGGGCTGGAGAGGGTGAATGGAGGTAGAGATCCGGGCCGGTGAGGAGGGCGACTGTTGCACCAGTCCGAGTGTTAGACGGGAGCGCCTGAGCACTCAGTGGAGGCGCCGGATTCCAGGGACATTTTGCAAGAAGAGGTAACAGGGTCTGTTTACAGGTTAACGTGGAGAGTTGGAGCAGGAGGAGCCGAGCGAGAATAACATCAGTGTTTTTAGCTTGGGTGACTCAGTGGGCCATGGCTAGCTAACACAGAATACAAAAGAGGGGGGACAGGTTTTGAGCATCTTGCGTTCAAGGCATCTGTGAGACATCCAGGTAGGGATGTGCGCTGGGAGTTTGTGATGGTGGTTAGAGCTGGAGAAACGTGAAAGAGGAGGCTGAAGGAATCCAGTGAGGTCTCTGAGGTGTACGTGAGAAAACAAGGGCCTTGACTTAAGCCCTGGAAGATGTTTGTAGTTCTGGAGGCGGGTCGAGGAAAGAGGAGCTGGTGTTTTGATTAAGGCATTGCTGGGACGATTTGACACACCTCAGCATCTGATGGTGGGCGATGGAGGCCACATCTCAGGGGGAGCACACGGTTATTTATTTACCTGGTCCAGGTTATTTGCTCAGAGGCACTCAGACCAGGGGTGTTTCCGGTCAGCCTGGGCTTGTTTACATGGCCTTTGTGCAGGCTCCCTTCTTCCTCTGCACATGCCCAGCCCCCCACTGCTGAGGGGAAACTCCTGAAAGTGGAGGTCCTGACCTCTCCTCCGTTATTCTCCAGGAAGCTCAGCCTAGGGCTTTGCACACGGTGGGCCTCAGAACACTAATGAGGGGGGCCGGATGACCAAGCAGAATGCGCAGCAGTGGTGAACTTCGTCTGCTGCTTCTCTTTGAGTTCCTTTGTAGGGGGGTACACCTCGTTTTATGGGATGGGTATAATCTGCTCTCCGAATCTTGGGCTGCTTCAGCCTTGCTCCATCCGTTGGTCTGTCCATCTATTCTGTATCAGACTTCTGCCAGCGTAAATATCTGCTAAAAGTTAAGCAATTTGAACACGGGGTTGGGGGGCTTCCAGCACTTTTCATGCATTATCTCACTTAACATTACAGTGGGCCTCTGAGGTAGGCATTACTACCCTATTTTGCAGATAAAGAAGCAGATAATTTCCTTCAGGTCACACAACAAGTAAGTGGATTCAGGCCCAGGACCAACTCAAAAGCACCTGTGCGCTCAGTCCCTCACGTTAAGACCTCCTTAAGTAGGAAATGACCATATAATTTATTATCCAAACTGGAATACTTTTTAAAAAAGTTTTGTTGAGATATAATTTTCATACCATAGAATTCTCCTATAGAAAGTGCACAATTCAGTGCTTTTTAGTGTATTCACAGAGCTGTGCAATCATCACCATAATCTAATTTTGGAACATTTTCATCACCCCAGAAAGGAACTCGGTACCCATTAGCAGTCTCTCCCCCTTACCATCACCACCTCGGCCCTCGGCAACCACTAATCTATTTTCTGTCTCGATAAATTTGCCTATTCTGAACGATTCGTATAAATGGAATCATATGATATGTGGTCTTTTGCTTGGCTTCTTTCACTTACCATAATGCTTTCAGGGTTCGTCTCTGTCGTAGCATGCATCAGTGCCTCAGCCCTTTTTATGAATGACTAAATCATATGCTGTTGTGTAGATATGCCAAGTTACGTTCATTGTATTTGTTCATATGTGGATAGACGTTTGGGTTGTTTCTACTTTTTGGCTGTTATGAATAATAATAATGCTCTGACACTTGTATACAAGTTTTTGTGTGGATGTATGTTTTTCTTTTTCTTGGATATATACCTAGGAGTGGAATTGCTAGGTTACGTGGTCACTCTATGTTTAACGTTTTGAGAAAATGCCCAACTATTTTCCAAAGTGGTTGTACCATTTTACATCCCCACCAGCAGTGTATGAGGGCTCCCCAAATTCTCCACATTCTCACCAACACTTGTTATTCCAAGCTGGCACACTTTTGAGAGTGAGAGGGCGCACCATTAATAATTATATCAGGACAACCCGCACTAACTGGAACATATTCTACTTAGATACCAAAAAACTAGAAGATTCAATTCCTGATTTCAGGGAACTTTCTGGCCACATGATGAGTCAAAGCCCCAAAACCTACATACTTGAGTCAATTAAAGAATCAAGTAAAGGTAAATTATTCAGAAGGAAAGCAAAGCACATTTTATTTCCCCAAGAGATTGTGTATTCTCTTTAAAAGAAAAAACTCTCTTACTTGTCTTTGTATTGTTCATGGCCCCACGAGTATCTTGGGGTTTGGTAGGGCCAATAAGGATCTGTGGAATAAATGAATGAATGAGAGAATGAATGCTACCAACTCTCCTGGAGGGAATGTAAAAGAATAGAATGAGTCACCTGGCATGGATTTGTGCATTTTGGGGGAAGGATGGATCTTTCCTAAAAGTGTGTTTTTTTGCTCAGTTTTTTAACAACCCTAATTACAATTTAAAAAGGAAAAAGTAAATAACCTGCAATTAGAGCAATCTTAAACTGGATTTTGCAAGTGTGAATGGTTGACAAAAGGTGGAGGAAAGACCTTCCAGGCAGGGGAATTGCCTGAGCCAGGAGTCTGGAACCAAGCATCCATCTTTATGCAGAGAGTACCTCCTTTGGTAGGTTGGTAGGTTAACCAAATTGGGGATTAAAAAGATGTGGTGCCTACCCCCAGGAGTTTCCAATCTTTGGGGAGAAATAGGTTTTGTTTACAGGAAACAATGAGAAAAGTTTAAAACAACCATTAACTTGCTGTGTGCCCTTGGCAAGTCAGCTCCCCTCTCTGGATGATATTGATCCTTCTGGCTCTCAATTTCCCTCTTCTTTAAATCCTACAACCTTGGAAGCCTCATGGAATTGGTGGACCACGAGCTAGGCCTTGAAAGGAGCTGGATTTGGAGAAAGGAGTAGGATGCCAGTGGTGGATGATAAGGCCTTGAGGTGGGCTGGAGTGCTCCGGCTGAGATAAAATTGGATGGGGTGGCTGGGGCCTCTTGAAGGAGAACTTTAAAAGCCAGGCTGGTTGACTTTTAAATTTGACCCGATAAGCAGGTCCTTGGACTGGAGATGAAAGGAGTGTCTGTGAGAGATTAATCTGATGGCTCTGAGCCATTGATCTGGATCTATTGGAAAGCAGTGTGAAGACTGAGAGGCGCTCAGGGAGGCTGTTGCAATAGTTGTGTTATAATGGAGGCCCAGCTTTTCAAAAGAGGTTTTGAAACTCCTGCCTGTCTTAGGATACACATGACTTCCATGGACTTCAATTTTCCTAACCATAAGTAATTTAAACCATTATTTTTATATTATACCAATTATGGCTATATTAAGGGCCAGAATCCTAAATGTATAAACATTTGTAAGGCAGAATGTTAGACTTCAAAAAATTTCAGGTTTGCAGAGCGCAGTTTCAGATTCTGCTACCAGATTCCTCCGTGAGATGCATTCTCTCTTCTCTGCTGTAAAGGGTTTACTCTGGTGGCAAATTTTGATTTGGAGGAATAGGAAGGGTGGCATCTAAGTGAGCTTCAGGAAGTGGTTTCGTTGGGCCAGGTGACTGACTGGATACAGGAAACCAAAGAAATCCAAGATGGCACCAGGACTTAAAATCTGAGGACTATGAAGAAAGATGGTGCCATTTATAAAAATATGTAAGTTGAGAGAGGGGTGGGAAGATAATGATCTACATTGAGAACGTTGGGAACAGGTGGCCTGGCTAGTCCCCAAAAGGACCGGCCAGGTTGGTCATGGAGGAGGACCGTGGAGGTGCTCTGTGTCTTTCCCAGCCTTTGCTAAGGCCCTGGAAGTTCTGCCCACTGGCCTGGCATGTTTGGTACTTTGTCTGGTTTACTTTCGATGTATCACTGCTAAATAAGATGTTCGCTGTAGGGTTTTAGTAGATGTCTTATGTCAGACGAAGAAAGTTTCCATCAATCCCTGTTTTGCCAAGAGTTTTTTCTTATTGTGAATGGCATCTCGTTTGGCATCTGTTGATGTGATATATGATTTTTTCCCCCTTTAATCTTTTAGTGTGAAGAATTATATTAATTTTCTCAAAATAAACTAACCATGCATTTTTTGGTGTAAAGTCAACATATTCCCCTTTTGATATATTGCTGGAATCAGTTTGCTAATATCTTGCTTAGGATTTTGCATTCGTGGTCCTAAGTGTGATTTTCTTTTCTCATACTGTTCATGTTGGGTCTTGGAGTCAAAGTTACACTAAAAATGAGTTGAGAAGTGAAGCCTCTTTACATTCTCTGAAACAGTTTGGGTAAGATTGAAATTACTTCTTTCTTGACTGTTTGGTAGAACTGTTTGATATAGAAGGGTGTCCCATCATGTGGGTGATAGTAGTGAAAGGAACTTTTACTTGGGGGCTGTGAAAGTAGCTTAAACAATAGGAAAATATACTATCTCACACATCACAAAAAGTCCAGAGGTAGGTGGTTCCAGGACTGGTTAACTCAGCAGCTGAACAACATCATCAGGGAGAGAAATTTATTCTGATCTATTAGCTGTCATTCTCAGGTGTCACCTCCTTCTCTCATCATTGCAAGATGGCTGCAGCTGCTCCAGGCATTGCTGCATAATAGTTAAGAGTGTGGGCTCTGCAGCCAAACCCAGTTCCACATCCTATAGCTATAGGATGTTGGCTAAATTGCTTAACCTCTCTGTCAAATGGGATGATAATAGTACTTTACCTGAAATATTTAATATTATATGAATTAAATGAATTAGGTATTTTTTTTAAAAACTCTTAGAATAGAGCTTGGCACATAGTAAGCATACAATAAATATTAGCATATCTTACTCCATTCTCACACAGGGCAGCAATAAATCTGTTTTTCATTCACACCATTTATTGAAGGCCCTCAGCCAACTTGCTTCACACCTTATTGGCCAGAATATGGCAAGTGCCCATTCCGAAACCAGCTGTGGAACGATCATGATTTGGTTTGGAGTAATGTAGATTCAGCCTCTGAGACAAGGGAGTGTCTGGCCTGACTGGGAACACACAAACGCCTGATACCGCAGCAAAATCTGGGTTCTGAATGCAAGGCAGAAGTTGGGGTAGTGATGGCGGGGGCTCTTTGGGCTACACAGAGAGGGGCATGGTAGGAGTTCCCGTCCTACTGGTTCTCCACAGGATTCCTTGGAATTACCCCTTAGATTTGCTGAGCACTTGGCAATTTACTGAGTGCTTTTTAGTTTATTTTTTTGATGGTTACTTTTTTTTAAAGTTTGGCACCTGAGCTAATGTTTGTTTCCGATCTTCTTTTTGTTTCTTCTTCTTCTTCTTCTTCTCCCCAAAGCTCCCCAAGTACATAGTCGTACATTCTAGTTGTAGGTCCTTCTGGTTGTGCTGTGTGGGACACCACCTCAGCATGGCCTGATGAGCGGTGCCATGTCCGTGCCCAGGATCTGAACCGGTGAAACCCTGGGTCACGAAGCGGAGCACGTGAACTCAACCACTGAACCACTGGGCCGGGCTGGCCCTACTTAGTGCTTTTTAATTCGTGTGTTATCTCGTCTGGTCTCAGAACCGCCCTCTAAGCAGTTTGGGCTTGTGGTTTCCCCTTTTATAGACGGGGAACAGGTTCCCAGAGTTGAGATCCTTGCCCGGTTGTATGTTTGTAGTCGGGACAGAGCCAGGTCCCCAGACTCAAGCGGAGGTCTTCCAATGTCTGCCCTTTTATTGCTCTTCCATGAATCCTCTGTTGTCTGTTATTTACATGCCACCCTCACAGTGGCCACATCCATGAGCCTCCTCTGCTATTGCTACTTCATATTTTTAAAGTTAACAGTTTTTCATTGAGTATATTTACTTTAAAGGGAAACTTGATAAAGTCCCAGGTTTGATGTTCTGATACATAAAACACACACACACACACACACACACTACTTAAAAGGAGCACAAAACTGTTAAAAATATTTATGCAGGGTTAGGACTCGTGCTCTGATGCCTGACTGGGTTCGAATCCCAGCTCTGCCAGGGTCGCCCGTGCAGCTGGTGTCCACTCAGATGCCACGGCATTCAGCATCGTAGAGTGCACCAGCCCCACTTCCCAGCGCCAGCACGGTGACCCTGAGAGTCCATTGTGCACCCCCGCCCCCCCCGCAGGAAAGCTGGAAGCGCTGGGTAATTAATTCCAGGCCCCGCCCTCCGTCCCCAGCAGCCCTCAACCACTGGCTGTTGGGGATTGACGGACAGGTATCCCTGCCCCCCGCCTCGCTCCTTGGCTGCGCTCTTCCCAGGCGTGCACGACCATCCTCTCCCAGAGTTCCTCAGCAGGCTGAGCTCCTTTTGCCCACAGGAGCAACTTACTCAATAGTGCACACTTTGCTGGCTTCCTTCCCTTCCCGTCTCATTTCCCCACTTCCTTTCTGGTGCTTCCTGGAATCACCTCCCAGGTAAATTACTTCACTTGAATCCTTGTCTCAGAGCCTGCTTCTGGGGAGCCCAAACTAAGACAGCCACTTGCTGGCTGTATGACATTGGGTGTCACCTAACTTCTTTGTGTCCCTCTGTTCCCGCCCGTAACATGAGGGTAATAACGCCCCTGTACTTCATAGGGCAGATTGGTAAAGCTCTCAGTGCCCGGCTAAGAGAAGGTGCTTAGCAAGTGTAATTTATTCTCTGGTGTGCTACCGTGGGTAGTTGCCCCACAGTTGGGACATACCACCCCCGTCTAAACTTCCTCTGGGTGCCCCCTGCCTGCCTCTCTCTTCTCTCACCCCACTTACTCTCTGGGCTCCTGGAGTCTCACTTCTTCCACCATAGGCTGTCTCTTGGAATTCAGGTGACCAGGACCACCAACCCCCACCATTCCCAGTGCAGCCCACCCCCCTTCCCATCACACATAAAGTACCCTGCCTCTGGTGAGTGTTGCAAATACCCGGGTAAAAGTCTTCTATCTTAATGACATCTCAGGATTTCTTTGTGATGCAGGATCATCAGAGTCACCCATTTTAGACTGGAAGCTCTTAAAATGGAGGCTTCTCATCCCTGACTCGTGTCTGGCATGTCTCACAACACCCTAAAGCCTGCTGTGGTCTTGGGCAGGGAGGGAATAGATAAATGTGGATGGTTAATGATCATAGCTTCCCTTATTGAGCGCTTACCATGAGCCTGACGCTGTTGTAGGTGCTTTTCCCATATTGCAACCACCCCATAAGATAAGTGCTATTACTGTCCCCATTTTGCAGATGAGAAGCCTAGGACACAGAAGTTAAGTAACCTGCCCAAGTTCACACAGCTGGCAGTGGCAGAGCTGGGCAGCAACCTAATTCCAGAGCTTGCTTAGTTAATCACGATGCTAAACCGATGCCGGAGCTATCTTGTGTCTAGGATGAAGGATACTGGCTTCCTTGCTGCCCAGCTGAGAGCCCAGGTGTTTTGCTGTAGCAAGTTATCCATCACACTGGAGGCCCAGAGGCTCCTCTCACCCTTAGCTGTGGAACAGGGATCTCAAACAATAATAGGACAGGAAAGCCTCATTTATTCAGAATCAAGACAGCCAAAAAGAGGGAGGAAAAGCAAATGTGTAAAAACATAGGCTGTATTCTAATTTTATGAAAAGGAGAGACTTGACAGGTTCAGGCCAGTACCTGAGGTTTCTTTTCACAAGCAATTTGTGCACTGGAATTATAAACTGCTCCCCGCCGCTCAGATCCAGTCCATAGAGCATTCTATGTGCCTTGAAAACGAGGAGGATCATGGCCACTCTTGTTACCAGGGTGTCGCAAAGGCTGGAGCTAAGCAGTTCCTCTGGGCTTTAGGTGAGACCTGTGCTGTCCTCTGTGCCCAGCACCTCCCCTCCCTACCGGCTCCCGTACCGTGGATGAGTTACCATTTATCATGTGGCTTGTGCTGGTGTTTTTCATACATCCAGTTTGTTTCATTCATTCAAAGAAGATTTTCTGAACACCTCCTCTGAACCAGGCACCATTCTGTTTTGGTGGGGTGGTGAGGGAGTGGACAAGCTATAAACAGAACGCTTAAGGAAAGTATGTCGTATGTTAGTGATTAGTGGTAAGCGGAAAAATGAAGCAATGAAAGGGCCTAGGAAGGATCAGGGTTGGGGTAGGATGGCCAGAGATATGAGGAATGTGACTTCAGTTAAAACCCGAAGGAAGTGAGGGAGTGGGCCATGTGGATATGGGGGCAGAACATTCCAGGCAGATGGAGCTGCAAATACAAAGGGAACATGGATGCCTGATATGTTCCAGAAACAATGAGGAGGCCGCTGTGGGCAGAGCAGAGTGAGAGAGAGTGGTGGGAAATGGGGTGGGGGTGCACATCACAGAGGGTCTTGGGGCGTCGTGAGGACTTTGGCAATCACCGTGAGTGACATGGAGAGCGCTGGAGGTTTGCTGGATTGAGACTAGACTGAAAGGGGCATGAGTGGATGAGGGACACACATCAGGAGGCTCAGGAGGCTACTGCTGTAATCCGATGAGAGGTGATGCGACTTAGACCAGGGCATTAGCAGTGGAAGTAGAAAAAAGGAAAGGATTGGAGATGTATTTTAGACATAGAATCAACCAGAAGCGGGTAATGGTTTGGATGTGGGAGACCAATAAAGAAAGACAAAGAGGGATTGAATTTGGACCAAGGAGGAGGAGAAAAAAGGAGAGTGGATTCTGGAGACATTTTGAGAGTAGAGTGTCTATGCTCTGCTCACCGATGGATGTGGGATTTGAGAGAGAGTAGTCAAGAATGACACTAAGTGTTCTGGCCTGAGTAATTGGAAGGCTGGAGTTGCCATTTTGCTGATATGGGGAAGGCTGTGAGAGGAGCAGATTTTTTAGGGGAAGGATTGGAATCTCAGTTTTGGACTAGCTGAGTTTAATGGCGCCTGTTGGCCATCCATGTGGAGTTGCTCAGAAGGCACCCTCCTGTGTAAAACAGAAACAAAGCGGGTCACCTCACATGCCAGCTCTGATCGGGTTGCACTGTCTGGAGTGCTGTGTTGAGATATTTAAGGCCCATCCAGGCTCAGTAGGAAAGAGTTTCTTGATCAGTAGTGAAGCCTGTCTTGGGAGCTGGATAGGTAAATAACGGTGAACTCTGGGTGTAAGACATTCGGTTATAGAGTGGGAAGAAAATGTGAAAAATGCTATGCATTTTTTATCTTATCCTTTAACATTTCCTAGTATGTTCTATAATGTACATGATGTATTAGAGTAGCAGGGAGGGAAATATGCTCAGTTTTTACTGAGGAGTGGACAAGCAAAAACTTTTGAAGATTACTGATTTGAACTATTGTACAAGTATAACAGATGCTCAGAATAGTGACCTGGAACACTGTAAGTGTAATACTAAAGCACCTCTGGATCCTCAAAGGAAAAGCAAAATTGTGTTCAGTTTGGTTTAATGCTTGATTTTTCCACTATAAAATATACATTTAGACACAGCATCCCTAAGTAATATCTCCACCAAAGAAATTTAATCCTCGTCTAATCAGGAGAAAACGGTCAGACAAATCCAAATTGGAGCATGCTGCGTAAAACAGTTGGCTTTCAGAAATATCAGTGTTGGGGCCAGCCCGGTGGTGCAGCGGTTAAGTGAGCACATTCCGCTTTGGGGGCCCGGGATTCTCTGGTTTGGATCCCGGGTGAGGACATGGCACCGCTTGGCATGCCATGCTGTGGCAGGCGTCCCACATATAAATTAGAGGAAGATGGGCACCGATGTTAGCTCAGGGCCAGTCTTCCTCAGCAAAAAGAGGAGGTTTGGCAGCAGTTAGCTCAGAGCTAATTTTCCTCAAGAAAAAAAAAATCAGTGTAATCAAAGACTTTTTAACAAAAGGGTCATAATCTCTTCCGGAGTAAAGGAGATTAAGGAGTTAGGGAGACAATGCAAACATGATCCTTGATCGGATCTTGGATTGAGAAGGAAAAAAGCCATGAAAGGATATTATTGGAACACTTGGGGACTTTGAATATAGATTGTTGATGGTATTATATTAATGTAAGTTTTCTAATCGTTTTGTGGTTATGTGGGAGACTGTCACATTCGTAGGAGAGACAGGCTGAAATAGGAATTTAGGTGGAGGGTATATTAGTGTGAACTGTACTATTCTTGCAGCTTTCCTATAGGTTTGAAATATTTCAAAGTACAAAGTTAGGGGGAAGTAGTATTCATATAGCTTTCTCCAAATCTCAGAAAACTAGGAAATCCAACACAGTCATGTGCCACCTAATGATGTTTTGGTCAACGACAGACTGCATATACGACCGTGGTCCCGTAAGATTAGTATCATACAGCCTAGGTGTGTAGTAGGCTGTGCCATCTAGGTGTGCATAAGTACACTCTATGATGTTTGCATTTCTCAGAACATGTCCCTGTCATTAAGCGACACATGACTGTAATGGTGTGTCAGACCCCTTTTAATATACTAGATTGTTTTATCGACTGTAACACTGTCTTCTTCACTCTTTCTGAAGCAAAGAATTTGCCAGATCTTCTCCACCACAGTAGTAATCCTGGAATTTTTTATTTTCCAAGTGCTCCCATGTCCACTGTATTACATTTGTGATCATAAATAGTCCATATACATGAAGAAGTTTGTGCTTTTGAGTACCAGAGTCACAATTAACTTTTTTTAAGGGCTCACCATGTGCCATGCACTGTTTTATGTATTTTACACAGATGAGACTATTTCATCCTCACAACCACTCTATAGGATAGGTACTACTATTCTCATTTTCAGAAAAGGAAACTGAGGCACAGAGAAGTGGTGTAACTTGCGAAGAGTCACACAGCCAGTGAGGGTGGAGTGGCACAGCGGTGTGGCCCTGGTCCCTGCAGTGTTCACCCGCTGCCGACCACGCACTGAACATCGTGAGTTGGGTCCTTGAAGCTTGCTAGAGCTACCGTCCCGGGAGGGAGGGCTTCTGCTGCTCAAGCTTTTGCTTGTCTCTGAGGGGTTCTGGGTGCATGTCCATAGCAGAAAGGATATTCCTTGAGAGAGAGAATAATAATAAAACGACAACAACGGAAACTACCATCTTTGAATGCTTGCCATGCGCCGGGCACATGTGAGATGTTTCTGCCCGTTTACTCCTCAGAACCCCTCTGTGGGGTAAAGACTGTTATCATCCTCACTGGACAAAACAGACTGAGAGGTTTTAGTAACTCCCTCAAAGGCCCAAGGCGTGGAGCCAGGCTTTGAACTCCAGCAGCCTGACTCCAGAGCCTTGTCCTTCTCCCTGTTGTGGGGACCCCACCCCACCCCCAGCCCAAGGCTGCTTGCCTCTACCTGTCATCTCAATGGGTCTGAAGGCAGCTGAGCTGTAGTGTAGACCATGGGGTGATGGGCCTCACCCATCACCTTGTTCACGCCCTCAGTTCTCAGATGGGAGAACTGACTTCAGTGATGAAGAGGAGGAGGAGTGGGAGAAGGAAGAAAGCGCTGTAGCCTTCCTCCTTGGGGCTTTTTGTCTGCCTGTGACATTCCATTCTCACCCCTCCTCAAATTTGCCATTTCATTGAGTGACATTTTCTAATTGAATGCACCTGGGCAGAAACTCCTCCCCATATCAGCCCTTTGCATTGCTTTTATTTTTTCTTTTATGGAAAAAACAAGCATAGCCCCTTATTCCTGTGAGATGGAGGTGAATGGTAAAGTTCCCAGGCAGACCAGCCAGGCTTCCAGGAGCTTACTTGCCTCCTCAGAGGACAGCCAGCTTCTAGGTGACCGGCTCCTTGGCCCTGGAGCTCCAGGATGACTCTGCTCTGGGCATGGCAGTCGCAGCCAGGGGCGAGGCAGAGGTGGCTTTCAAAACACCCTGCTCGCCAGGAGCTCCCTTCCCCATGGTGCAGGGTCACACCCCGGCTTCCAGGACCGGGCAGTCTCTGCGTGCCCCTTCCTCAGTAAGTCAACCCCTAATGAATCAGGACACACTCCTGGAACAGCACTAGAGGCAGAAGATGGAGTGGTTAGGAGCAGGGACTCTGAAGCCAGACTGTCTGGGTTGAATCCTGCCTCTATGACTTACTAGCTGTGTGACCTCAGGCAAATTATTTAGCCAGTCTGAGTATGGGTTTCTCTTTCCGTAAAGTGGGGGAGAAATAATAGTTTACTTCTCATAAGATGGATGTGCAAATGAGATGATTTAATACCTATCAGGCATGTACAGTGCCTGGAACACAGTGGAGACTCCACGGAGGGCTGTTATTGTCACTGGTGGTCACAGCACAGTGCTAGGGCCTGCAGAGGAGACACAGGCATATAGGACACGATCCCTGTCCTCGAGGGGAGGCAGGATAGGATTAAAAAGGGTACCGTTTGGGAGGAGCTACATAGACCTTCAGTAAGTTATTTCATTCCATTGTACCTCAGTTTTCCCATCTGAAGATAAATCTTAGAGGGTGAGATGGTGAATTGTAAGCACCCTGCCCAGTGCCTGGTGCATAGTTACATCTCACTTCATGTGGATCATCTTCCCGTTTCCAGGAACTTACTCTCTGGCTAGGAGGAGAGCGCAGGTCCAGAACCAGCCAGCCAAACGTAGGGCGTGTGCAGTGGGATCTGCACAAGTTTGGAGGCCAGAGGGTTGGTTCTCGCAGCTGGATTGTTCTAGGAAGGCTTCCTGGAGGAGGTAGGACCTAAGCTGGGCCTTGAAGGATGAATACATGAACTGAGCAGAGAGGATAAATGGGCTGACTAGTGATGGGAGCGGGGACTGAGGAGATGGGGAGATGGGGAGGGCAAGGAAGGACCTGCCAGGGTTTCAGAGGTCTATGGGGGAGAAGATTCTGCTGCTCTTCTCTCTTTCCCGTATCATTGTCTAACTGGAGTTTTCCCTGCTGTCTGACTTACATCCCCCTTGCTGCAGTCCATGGCAAGTCCTCTCTAGTGGAGGGCAGTGGTTATTTTAGACTAAGTGAGCTTTTGATGTCTTTCTTAAGCAGCTTTATGCCTGACACTGGGGTAAAGACCAGGTGAGATTCCTTAGACAAAAGCAGCAGGAATTCCGAGGGCCAGTGTCCGGGGGAAAGTCTTCGGCCATAAACGACCAAAAGAAGTCATCATCTATGACGCAAGAGCCAGGCCCGGGGGTGCTCATGGCAGGGAAGTGAGGGAAATAAAGAACAGATTATTAAATCAGGGCCGGGGGACACACTGGCTGATCATTTGGGAAAAGCAAAGCTAAAGCTCCACTTACTATGATACGCTGAATAAATGTAGGTAACAATTTACACGTTAAGAAAAAACAAAATTTTATTGTATGCACTCTTGAAAATGCAGATTTTGGGGGCCTCATCACAGACTGGAAGAATGAAGAGCCCTGAGGCAGGGCCCAGAAATCTGCATTTTCAACAAGCTCCC
Source organism: Equus caballus (assembly GCF_041296265.1). Classification (NCBI taxonomy): domain Eukaryota; kingdom Metazoa; phylum Chordata; class Mammalia; order Perissodactyla; family Equidae; genus Equus; species Equus caballus. The sequence continues at coordinate 44,634,065 of NC_091703.1, read as the reverse complement.
TGGGTGATCAAAAAAAATCATCTATGAGTATTTCCTACATTTTCTTCTAGTACTTATATAACTTTAGTACTTTATATAAGTGCTATATAACTCTAGACATGATTCAAAGGCAGAAATCATTAAAGAAAATATTAGTAAATAAGGCTACATAAAAAGAAAAATATTTGGGGGGCCAGCCCGGTGGCGCAGCGGTTAAGTTTGCACGTTCCGCTTCTCAGCAGCCTGGGGTTCCTCGGTTCGGATCCTGGGTGCGGACATGGCACCGCTTGGCAAGCCATGCTGTGGTAGGCATCCCACATATAAAGTAGAGGAAGATGGGCACAGATGTTAGCTCAGGGCCAGGCTTCCTCAGCAAAAAGAGGAGGATTGGCAGTAGTTAGCTCAGGGCTAATCTTCCTCAAAAAATAAATAAATAAATAAAAATATTTGTTTAAAAAAAACCACTTCACCATGAGCAAAAAATAAAAGACAGGGAACTGAAAAAATTTGCAAGATATATGACAAAGAAAAAAATATGAAAAAGGGTTCATATCCTGAAAATGTAATGAGCACGTATAAATCAATAAGAAAACAAACATCCCTATAAAAGAATGGACAAAGACACGAATAGGTAATTAATCTATATAATAAATGTAAGTGTCTTATATGTCAAAATGTTATTACCGATAAGCCACTTTTCATCTCTCCAGTTTTCTTTCTCCATAAAGAAAAATGGTATATATATACAATGGAATATTATTCAGCCATAAAAAGAAGGAAATCCTGCCGTTTGAAGCAACATGGATGGACCTTGAGGGCATTATACTAAGTGAAATAAGACAGAGAAAGACAAATACTGTATGATCTCACTTACATATGGAATCTAAAATCCTTACTGGTAGAAACAGAACAGATTGGTGGTTGTCCGAGGTGGGGGATGGGGGAGGGGGAAATGATTGAAGGTGGTCAAAAAGTACAGATTTCCGGTTCTAAGATAAATAAGTTCCGGGGATGTAATGTCCAGCATGGTGACTATAGTTAACAGTGCTGTATTGTATATTTGAAAGTGGGTAAGAGAGTAGATCTTAAAAGTTCTCATTCAAGAAAAAAAATTGTAACTGTGAGGTAATGGATGTTAACTAAACTTATTGTGGTGATAATTTTGGAATATATATACTTATATTAAATCTTTATGTTGTATACCCTAAACTAATATAATTGATATATATGTCAATTATATCTCAATAAAACTGGGGAGGGGCTGGCCTGGTGGCGCAGTGGTTAAGATTACACGTTCTGCTTCTTGGCGGCCTGGGGTTTGCCAGTTCGGATCCTGGGTGCAGACATGGCACCACTTGGCTAAAGCCATGCTGTGGTAGGTGTCCCATGTATAAAGTAAAGGAAGATGGGCATGGATGTTAGCTCAGGGCCAGTCTTCCTCAGCAAAAAGAGGAGGATTGGCAGTAGTTAGCTGAGGGCTAATCTTCCTCAAAAAAAAAAAAATAATAAAATAAAATAAATAAAAATAAAACTGGGGGAAAAAATTTAAAATAATGGTGATTTACTGTCATCAAAGACACACAGTCTTCTAACTTGAACAGTCCTATTCAGTAATTCTGAAAGTAGAGAGACACCTTCCTCCAAGACAGATCTGGTTTCTGGTTATGCACTTATTTCCAAAGCTAGATTTTTAGTTTTCCTGCACCCTAAAAATCTCTTACACTTTAGCATCTTTGCCTCCCCATAACTTCATACCTAATCTTCATAATTTTGTCTATTGTTCTTTTTTTTAAGATTGGCCCTGATCTAACATCTGTTGCCAATCTCTTTTTTTCACTCTTCTCCCCAGAGCCCCCCAGTACACAGTTGTATATTCTAGTTGTAGGTCCTTCGAGAGTTCTACTACGCCGCCTCAGCATGGCTTGATGAATGGTGCTAGGTCTGCGCCCAGGATCCGAACCAGCAAAACCCTGGGGCCCCAAAGCAGAGCGCGTGAACTTAACCACCCTGCCATGGGGCCAAGTTCTTTTTAATGAAAAAGTGCACTGCAATTATTAATTAGCTAAAGAAACTTCATATTTGTATTTCTGGGGACAGGATTAAAGAATTTGTAAGATTAGGCAGAGCGTGTGACACATTCATGTTGGCACAACAAGATCTCGAATTAGAAAATATATATATTATTACTGATAAGCTACTTTTCATCTCTCCAGTTGGCAAGAGTTGTGGTTTTAAAAAAACTACATATCTAATGTTTGTTCATTAGATTAGTTCAGCCTTTCAGCAGGGAGATTTGGTAATAAGAATTGTATCAAAAGCCTTAGAATATTTCATAACCTTAGATTGAGAAATTCCACTTCTAGAAATTAATTCAGTTCTAGAAATAATCATGAGTGTGCACAAATATATTACCACAAAAATATTTTACATATTGTTTCCAATAGAGAAGAACTAGAAACAACTTAAATTTCCCACAATACAGATTTGGTAAAATGCAGTATGATACACCCAATAACATACTATGTAGCCATTAAAAATAATGTTGTAGAATATTTAATGACATGGAAAAGTGTTAACGGTATATTCTTTATTGACAAAAACAGCTTACAAAACAGTTTGTAATGATCTCATTTTTAAAAATGTGTTTATAGAATAGTTTTAGAAAAATAAACATTGACATTTTAAAGAGTTATCTCTGGATGGTGAAATTGCAAGTAATTATTATTTTCCCTTTTTTGTGTCTTATCTGTATTTTCCAAGTGTTTTGCAATGCAAATGAATATTTCCATGATATGGAAACTACAATAAAATTTATTCTATAGAAAAGAGCAATTCATTGAGAAAATGCTTCACATAGAACTTGCCTTTTCTGTACAGTGTCATTTCTCTAGTAACTCACTTCCTTAGTGTCTCCTTTCTTGGGAGGACCCCAGGAGAGGCAGGAATCCCCAAGGCCTCCTTCCACTTGGAGCATAACTGGAGGCCTGTGGTCTGCCTCTTGGTCATGTGGAATCCAGCTTTGGGGAAACTACAAAGTAATCCCAAGTTTGGGAGGTAGAAGAAATCGCAACTGGAAGATTTTATAGTCTGAGCAAGAAACTCTTTCAGAGAGGATCTAGTTTCTCCGCCCACGTTTTCCTCAAACAGAAACTAAGGCGGATTTCAGGGCTTGTCCAAGGCCACACAGCCAACTTAATGACAAGGTGAGGCCTTGAATCCATGGGCTTTCCGCCCTGTTGTGTTTCTGTAATGTGCTGATTTCGACCAGCCCTTCTCATGCTTTAATATGCGCAGGAATCACCGGGGATCCTATTAAAATGCAGATTTGGGTCCAGCAGGTGGGCCCGAGGGCCTGCGTTTCTAACCAGCTCTCAGGCGTAGCAGATGTTGTTGGTCTGGGGATCCCAGTTTAAAGTAGCAATGGTGTGGAGGACAGGTTCTGGGGCCAGATTGTCGGCTTCCCAATCCTAGCTCTGCCGCAGACTAACTGCATGATTGTCACAGTGACTGTGCTTCGGTTTCCTCGTCTGCAAAATAAGCAGAATACCTAACTCATAGAGTTTCCGCGAGGATTTAATCAGTTATTACACAGTAAACGCTTAGAACAGTGTTCACTAAAAACTAGTTATTATTTATCCCCTAGAGCAAGCAGCGGGTGAAGCAGGGTTTGACGAATGAATGAATAACCTTTGGAGAAAGGTTCTTTCCTAGGCAAGGAAAAGCAGAGAAGCAAAATGGGAGGGCTCTTTCGGTGGGGAAGAGGCCCACCTCCAAGACGGTGCTCGCCACTGGGTGGTCAGAAGGGCCCGGAGCGCCCGGAAGCCGGCCGGCCCGCGCCGCGCGGACCAATGCGGCGGCGGGGAGGGCGGGGGAGTGCCCGCCAGCCCTTTCCGTCCGGGCGCCGGCAGCCCCGCCCCTCGGGACGTTGCGCCGCTCAGCCTTCCAGTCTTGCTACATCCTCGCGAGGGGCGGGGCGCCTGTCAGGGAAGCGGCGCGCGCGCCGGCGCGGGCGGGCTGGGGCTCGGCCGCGCAGTGCCAGCGCCAGCGCCAGACCCGCGCCCCGCGCTCTCCGGCCCGCCGCCCGCGTTCTGGCTCGCGAGCCCGCACTCCCGCCCTGCCTGTGCGCTGCCCGAGGATGGAGCTGTTGTGCTGCGAGGGCACCCGGCACGCGCCCCGGGCCGGGCCGGACCCGCGACTGCTGGGGGACCAGCGTGTCCTGCAGAGCTTGCTCCGCCTGGAGGAGCGCTACGTGCCCCGCGCCTCCTACTTCCAGTGCGTGCAGAGGGAGATCAAGCCGCACATGCGGAAGATGCTGGCGTACTGGATGCTGGAGGTATGGCCGGGACGGGTCTCCCCTCCCCCGCCGCCCCTGCGTCCCGGGCTCCGGACATCCCGGGGCCGCCCTATAGGGACATCCTGGTCCCAACAACAATCAGCAAGATGCTTCGGTGGCCCAGATCCCCAGGCGTGGCCTTTCACTCGGGCATCCTCGCCGGCTGCCTCTCTGTGCCCTTTTCCCTTCCCCAACCCTGACTCTGACTGCCAGTCGTTTGGCACCCTAACCAACCCTCTCTTCGGGCCAGGAAAGCGGGACAAGGGCCACCCTCTTCTCTCCGGCTTCTCTTAGCGTCTCCTACTTCCCTCCCCCGCCCGGTCTTCTCTGGAGCGCGCGCCTGGAAAACCCTGGGCTCGGCCGCCCCCGCCCCGGAGCCGGTTCCTGTGTCTGTCGCGGGGTTCTGGCGGGGAAGGCGGTGGGGGTGGCGCGCTCGCTGTTCCGGCCGTCAGGGAAATGAAAAGTGCGGGAGGCAGCGGCAGGAGTCTCCTCCCTTCCCTTTGGGTGTGTGCAGTGGGTGGTGGTGAGGGGGGTAAGGTCTCAGGTCTCTGGCTACCATGGGTGACTCTTCCGTTACCAACCCCCCCCCCACTGCTATGGGGGAGGGAAGTCTCAGTTTGGAATCCTTATTAAGGAAGGGAGCCTCTGGCGTCCCCCACCCTCCAGGGGAGGGGGAAGGAGGCAACGCGGAGGAAGGGGGGGGCGTCACCTTGGGGAGGGCGCATCCTCCTCCGTATTAGTCCTTGACGTTGTGAGTACACTTATCCCCCTCCCCTTTTTGCTCCCCATTCCATCTCCCTTCAGCGCCCCCCACCCCCGCTTTAGTGCTGCTGCGATTCCCACGCCCCTGCTCCAGAAGTGACTGTGCGCCCTCCCCACCAGGTATGTGAGGAGCAGCGCTGTGAGGAAGAAGTCTTCCCCCTGGCCATGAACTACCTGGATCGCTACCTGTCCTGCGTCCCCACCCGCAAGGCGCAGTTGCAGCTCCTGGGTGCGGTCTGCATGCTGCTGGCCTCCAAGCTGCGCGAGACTACACCCCTGACCATCGAAAAACTGTGCATCTACACCGACCACTCAGTCTCTCCCCGCCAGCTGCGGGTGCGTGCCTAACTCCCCCCACCCCCAACACCTGCTGCTTCCTCACTTACCGGGAAAAGGAAAGCTAAGATCTCAGAGGCTTTCTGCCCTCTGGGGAAGGAGCATGGCTAGCAGAGGTTGTGTTTTTGGACAAAAGATGGGGCAGTGTGGTGTGATGGTCAGGGTAGCCCCAGCCTGGCTTGAGCTCCTGGCAGGAACTAAATCCCCTTCTCCTGACCTCCAGGGGGTGCCACTCCTTCCTGGTCTTTTCCCGAGATCCCAACAAGTCCAACTGCATGTCTACACTCACTAGTACTTTGCCTCTGGGTTTACACAGCCACCATGAGTTATTTATTGGCAGCAGCAGGACATGCCTGTACACCCCCACTGGAGTGGGGGAGTGGAATGTGCCTCATGTGGGGGAGGGGGGCTGCCTTGGTTGAGTCTTTATCCCAGTGTGGACTTTGTGATTGAAAAGCCGCCCAGAGCAGATTAAAGCCAGGCCCTGATTGCTCTAAGGAACGGCCAAGGAGTTTCATCCCACCTTCTTTCCTTCCCCTTATATCCCAGAAGAGACAGCTCCTTCCTAATCCTCCATTCCCTGTCCTCATTCTGAGGAACTTGAGCAGCTGCTCCAGGCCTGGTGGAACCATCTCTCCCTTTCCCCCTCAGCCAAAGGCTGGAGCTGAGGGACAGACAGGGAGCTGAGCTGCAGCTGCTTCGGATGTGATAATGATGCCCCCTCCCCTGGCCCGCCCTCTCTGACCAAGGTCTTTCATAACCCTGTGGGGAGCTGCTGTCACTCCTGTGGTTTGGGAAGTGGCTCCCTGGGCCTCTTGCTGGGAACTTGGGCTGGGCTCTTCCCGGGGCAGGAGAGCCCCTGGTTCTCTTCCCCCCGAGCCTGGAGAAGAGGTGGGGGCGCAGCTTGGATCTGGAAGAGGTTATTTAGGGCACGCAGATCATCTCCAGGGGAGGCCTGGGGGAGAGGGTGGGTGAGCTGGCACCTTCCCCCACCTTGCTCTCCGTCTGTCCGCCAAGTCTTCTCCTGACCCTGAGAGGAGTCTCTGGGCCCCATCTCCCGGGGAGGAGGGCAGCATGCAGGCTGCTGTGATTGGCTGGCCAGGAAGCCAGGGTACTGGGGCCCCCGACTGCTGCTTGTCGAGGAACAGGATTCCTCTTCCTGCCAAGTAGCTCTCAGAGATGGGAGTAGGAGGCCAGAGTTGGGAATCTGGGAGGCCCCACAGTTCTTTGTGATGAATCTGGTAGTTTTTGGCAAGTCTGAAGGTGGAGCTGGTTTCAAGGGCCGGTGAGCAAGATGTTTCTAGAGGGGTTTGGCCTGGAAGGTAGAAGGGGACTTCCTTTTTGTGAAAAGATTGGGATGGTATGTGTGCCTTTGTGTGACGGGAGTTCTTTAGAACAGGCAAAAAGTACTCTCCCCCCACTCTCTCTGCCTGAGCTGGGGGTGGAGCGTGCAGATGACTTCCTAGAAGGTCAGAGTTGGAAGGGACCTCAGAGAACTGCAGTCAGTCCAAATCCTCGCGCAGCAGGGAAGGTTGAGGCCCAGAGGAGAGAAGGGTCCTGCCTCAGCATCGCTGAAGCAGATGAGGGGAATGTGGGTCTTCTAGGTAGCCCAGGTGGCCTTAAAGGCTAGGATGTGAGGGGAGCTGCCAGCCACTGCAGCTAATGGCTCCCACAGGTATGTTCTCCACCACTCGAGGGCTGAGATTCTCCGAGGTTGCCTGGACCCAGGGTGAGGTGGCCACCTTCCCTTACACAGGACCCCGTGCCTCCCCACAGGGAGAGCCTACTCTAAGTTGCCGTCTAGATGTTTCCTTGGAGACTAGCTGCTTTCTGTTTATTTTTGACTTAGGAGTCTGGCCACTGGGACAAGCATGGGAAGAAAATGCCAGCTTCTCTGCCCAGCTTCTGGCTCTGACCGGGCTATTTTCTGTGGGGCTCTGAGAGACCCTTGGGGCTGATTTGGGAGGATGACACCTAGGCTAGGGCCAGGAGACGGACGGCTGTGGCTGGGGGCCTGGAAGAGGTTGGGTGGGGTTGCCATTTCTGCCTCAGTAAGGAGTCAAACCCATGAGTTCCTTCCTGAGATAAAACAGTGAAGAAATCCTCATGTGTGCAACTCAGAAATGGGGCCAGAGCTGGGAACCCCAGATGAGTGGAGTGGGGTGGGGCTCACAGCCTCCCTCTCACATCTGGCAGTGGTATGTAGGCTTGGGCAGGTGGGGATAGGGCTTGGTCCCTCAGGGATCACCTGGACCCATCCTGTCTGGGGTGGCCTCCACTTTACTTCCTGAGACTCAAATGGCACTAGGGTTCCAGCTGAAGGGGTGGAGTAGGGTGCTATACCTCAGGACCCACCCCTGATGTCCCACCAAGGGGATGTGGGTTGGGTTGGGCAACCTTCCCTTTGAGGAACCTCAGGGGAGCTCAGTGGCTGTGTCACAGGATGCCTCATGCTCACTCGGTTTCTTTTAAGGTGTGTGGACTTGGCTGGGAGGCAGAATTAGGGGAGGGGCTAGTGCTGATCTCCTCTTTCACAAATCCTTGGGATCATGGAGAATCTTTCTGCTTCACCCCAGAAGAGACTCAAGTTCATGGTGATGCTGGTGGTATCTGCTGCTGTAGTCTTTTCTTTCAACCCTGGCTGGAGAAGTGCTCAGAGCCCTGTACAAAGTCAGGAGGAGGTCTGGATTTCTGGCCCCTCGAAAGATAACCAAATAGGATTAAAGACACAATTCATGTAAAGCATGTAGTTTGGCACCTAGTAAATGATCAGTAGATACTCAAAGCAAATGTCCCCAGCTGTTCCCTGCCCTGGACGCTCCCTTCCACAGTGCCAGTCCCTAAATCCAGAAGCAGAACTGGGGTCTTGACCTTCAAGTTTGATGGGCTTCCTTCCCCATGAAACTTCTGCTTTACTGCCTCCCCTTCCCTTCTTCAGCCACTGACCCTACCCTCTTCCCCAACCTTCAGGACTGGGAGGTGCTGGTCCTGGGGAAACTCAAGTGGGACCTGGCTGCTGTGATTGCCCATGATTTCCTGGCCCTGATTCTGCACCGGCTCTCTCTGCCCCGTGACCGACAGGCCTTGGTCAAAAAGCACGCCCAGACCTTTTTGGCCCTCTGTGCTACAGGTAAGAGCCCTACACACATTTTTTGCAATGTCAGGAAAATCAGAAGACTTGTTAGGGTGAGAGCTAACTTCTGGTTTATACTCCTCTCAAAATTTATTTGTGAAAATTTTATCCCTTCTGAGCAGAAAGCAGCAGAACATAATCAGAGCTGGATGGGATCTTAGAGATCCCCAGAATGTAGGTGAGGACACTGAGGGCTTAGAGAGAAGTGACTTGCCCAGGGTCTCACAGTGATGAAACTGGAAGCAGAATCCAGGTCTCTTGACCCTATTTTGTCTCCACCCCAGGGAGACTTGTTCACTCCCCGGTCCCTGGCCAGGATCACCTACAGACCACCCTGGACCTGACCTGTGGAAGTTTCCTACTCACCCAAATCCTCTCTAGAAGAGGCCCTTTCCTGCCTTTCTCCCTTGCCTCTTAGACTACTCACTGCTGGGGTTTCCCAGTATGCCCCCTGCTCTATTCATGCTGCCTCACACTTTCTGAGGAATAGGAAGTTTGTGCAGGCTGTCATCCTTGGAAGTCCTCCTTGCCTCATGGTTCCCTCTCCCTTTCCAAGATTACACCTTTGCCATGTACCCGCCATCCATGATTGCCACAGGCAGCATTGGGGCTGCAGTGCAAGGCCTGGGCGCATGCTCCACATCCGGGGACGAGCTCACGGAGCTGCTGGCGGGGATCACAGGCACTGAAGTGGTGAGTGCTGGGCAGCTGGGAAGCAACCTGTCAGTTCCTGGAGCAGCGCTATTCCCTGAGCCTCCAGCAGAGGGAGGTGTCCATCCCCGCCTGGTCCCGAGTCCTGGTTTCACGGCCCACCCTTGGGGCTTCTGTGGCCGTTTATCTCCTCCCTTGGTCTGGAGAAGAGCAAGTGGCTTGGGTGGGTTGAAGGGCACTGTCCCTGGGTGCCCTTTTCTTGCCAAATGATGTGCCGGAGTAGGGGTAGGGGTTTGCTGTCAGACACAGGGCTGCTCTCACACCCTCTTGCCACATCCTCTTGCCAGTTTCTGAGAATTGAAGGCTGATTCCTGGGGCTGGGCTGTGGCCTAACCTCCCGACTTCCCTGTGTGCCGTGAGGTGTCCTTTCCCCTATACCTGCTGCCAGATGCTATGGGGGGTGGGGGGGGGGGGAAGGAAGTGGAACTTTAGTTCCAAAGGGGACCTTCCTCTATTCCACCCAACAGCCCCTCCTCACTGTTCCCCCTTGTTCCCAGGACTGCCTGCGGGCCTGTCAGGAGCAGATTGAAGCTGCGCTCAGGGAGAGCCTCAGGGAAGCTGCCCAGACCTCCCCCAGCCCAGCGCCCAAAGCCCCCAGGGGCTCCAGCAGCCAGGGACCCAGCCAGACTAGCACTCCCACAGATGTCACAGCCATCCACCTGTAGCCCCGGAGAGGCCCCCTCGAGTGGCCACCGACAGCAGAGGAGGGGACACTGCCATCCCCCCTCCTGCCTGCAGAATGAACCACAGGCCACATCTGAAGCCCGAGGGGGCTCCTTCCTATCCGCCCCTTGCAAAGCCGAAGGGGTCTGGCCCTACCTATCCCTGCAGTGTGCACTAAGGGGCCTGGCCTACTGTGTCTGCGCAGCTAGTCAGGCTCCTCCTCCCCGCGTCTAGCCAGCTCAGCTCCTCCCCTGATTCTAGCCGGGGTGGGCCAGGCTGGTCAGAGACAAACTGAAGTAGGTAAGATACATGTGCAAGCATTCCTTTCTGAGGCCCCCTTAGCTCTGGGGCTCTCATGTTCTCAACTGCCAAAATGCACCAGTGCCTTCTAGTTATTGCATTTGGATTGGGGTCTTTCTGAAGAAATTTCAGATGTTCTGATAGACCGTGTGAGGGGAAACAGTCTAGGCTCCTCTCAACACACTCTGGAGGCTCTGCATAATCCGTCTTCACAGCTGCTCCTAGAGGGAGGGGCCCAGGCCTCTGTCCGGGGCAAGAACCAACCAATTCCTCTTTGCTTTGCTTTCCGCTCAGCTTCTCTTGTGTGATTGAGGGGGGTCAGTGCTGAAGGAAGAGGTTGTTTTAATTTATTAATTGCTTTGAGTACAACTGTAAGAGGGCATGGTGGGGCCTGTCTACCCCATGAGTGGTGGTAACCCTGGTGGTTGCTGCATCCCTCCCCTCTGCTGCTGCTAGAGGATCTTTGTGGCCGAGGAGCTGCTACAGCCTGGGGTGGGGCCATGCCCTCCTCTCCCTTTGGCCCTCTGCTCCATCCTGGGAGGGGGATGAAACAGGGATGACCTGGAGGCGACCGAGACCCCTGTCTGGAGAGGGAGGCAAGCCCTGTTGACACAGGTCTTTCCTAAGGCCACAAGGTCCAGGCTAGTGGCCCAGGACCATCATGCTACCTTAATAAAGATTCTGGAATAAAACTGGCTTTGGCTTCTTGGATTGGATGGTGATGTGGGTAAAGCCTATTTCTAGACTGCATGAGGTAAAGAGGGCGGAGATCAAAGGTCTCCAGCAGGGTCACTGAGCCTTTTCTGTGAAGGGCCAGAGAGTAAATATTTTCAGCTTCGTGGGCCATATGGTCTCTGCCCCAGATATAGTTAGTTTTGCTTTACAATGTGACGTACACGTTCCTAAAAATCACTGCACCATGCGAAATTGCACAATAAAACCACAGGGCTTATGGGAAAAAATGGGGCTTAAGGCATAACACTCAAAAAACTTAAATGAGTGTCACATTTTTTTTTTCATAAAGAAAAAAAGGATAACATAAGTTTTTATAAATTAAATGGTTAAGAAACACACAAATACAATAAATAGATATGGCCTTTGTGGACGTGGAGGTCGGAAGGATGTGGAAGGCCAGCTGCAACACCAGATGTGGGTGTGGCTCCCAAACCACAAGGTGAACTGAGGGGGTGGTACGTGTTCAAGGTAGGGCAGTGCGTGTGTTATCTGGCTGGCTTCAGCTGGGTACAGTTTTCTGCTTTCACCTAGATTTCCTCAGGGACAAAAGTGCACCTAAACAAATGTGAAATCTGCTTTGTGATCAAATTCTTCCCAAATATATAAATTCAGTTAGAACGAACTCACATTTTCAAAAGCAACTACAAGGGTTACAGCAGAATGGTACCCTACTCTGCTGTTGCAGCATGAAAGCAGCCACAGAAAACATGTAAACGGATGGCCGTGTGTCCCAACAAAATCTGATTTATGGACACTGGAATTTGAATTTCACGGAACTTTCACCTATCACAAAAGACTGTTCTTTGCATTTTCCCCCCAACCATTTAAAAATGTAAAATCATTCTTAGCTCATGGGCCATAAGAGAAAGGGCATATGACCATAGTTTGCCAACCCCTGGTCTAAAGCTCTCACTGGCCAAGGAAGTTAGAAAGGGAACCTGTCTGGTGGTAACCGCTGGATGTAATCATGCCCGGGCCCAACCTTATTCTCTGACCTTTCTTGCCTCTACCTCCACTTTCCTCCAGAGGCTTTCTCCTGTAGCTCTTCCATCCACAGCTGAGATAAGACCATCTTTAGAACAACCTTCTGGTTGCTGGCCATCTCCAAAAGTAGCCCATGCCAGGGGAAGGCAGAGGATGTGTCCCCTAGGGGCTGACAGGGTGGGTCCAGCCTAGAGAAACAAACCTGTAGAATAAGGGGGTGTCCTGTGTAAACTGGGCAAGGATCCACTCCTAAACAGGAACAGGGAAGAGGAATCCCCACCTCCAGCTAAAGAAGGAAGGCAGAAAGATCTCCATTGAGCACATCAGAACACAGAAGTTCAATAAATACCTGCCTTCGTTTTTATCCATATCGCAGTGACTTGACACAGCGGCCTGAGAGAAAGTACTTATTCCAAGCCTCAGCCAGGGACTGAGAATGCTGGGGTGAGGAAGCTCAGGCCCCAGAACTGAGCAGGAACAAAGCCCCAGAATCGAAGGAGCCAGCTAGGCCCTCAGTCCTCCCTATCCAGTGCTGGAGAGTCAGATGCCTGTGACCTCTCACTGTCCTGATCTGGGTCTTCAGCTGTAAAGGCTCAGTGTCACCTTTAGTCACCAACAGGGATCCTGGCGTCCTCCCACATCCCTTGGACCAGGATGGCTGTTTCCTCACTCCATGGTGACAGGAACATCTTCCACATCTCGGGGGACTGCGCTCTGAAGCTCACGCCTGATCTCAGGGGACAGTTGTGGATGGGGCTGCAGCCGGAGCAGTTCCAGGAGGGCCTCCTTCTGATCTGTGGCCAGGTCTGCCTTGTAGCGCTGGACCAAAGTCAGAAGGCACTGGTGCCAGAGCACAGGCAGCTCGCGCTTCTCGGTCCGGAACCCCAGGAAGTGGAAGACCAGGGCGTCCAGCACCCGGTAGGGCAGCGCGTACTTCTTATCCAGCAGCAGTCGCAGGAAGATGCTGTTGGCACCGCTGTATTCCATCTCGGCGATTTTCAGCATGGCCGCGCTGGTGGGAAAGGGAGGTGGGTTTGGGTCAGTGCTCCCTCCCTGTGCCTTTTCCCTCTTCTCTTCCTCCTCTGCTGGCCCTTACACTGTGGAATTCCAAGGAGGCCATCTCAGGCCTCCTTCTCACCTACCACTTTTTATACTCCCTCGATGCCAGTTACGATCTCCATGCTGATTCATCCCACATCCCAACCTCTGGCTCAGACTGTCTGTCTCAGGACCTGACTAGAATATGTCCAGATGTCTCGAGATCTCCACCCCTAACCTATTCCTTTTCTTCCCATGTTCCCTGTTCATTCACTCAACAATTTACTGAGCACCTACCGCGTGCCAGGCACTGGCATCCTGTCCTTGCGGAATTTACCATCTAGTGCAGTAATGATACCCACTGGCTTCAACAAGCCATAAACCCAGGGCTATTCTTGGCAACTTCCTCATTGCCCCCCACAACCCCCGAGGTCCTGGCAGTTCTACTTTCTGGATATCCACTGCCAGCTGTTCTCTGCTTCTACCGACACTACCTGGAGTGCAGGACAGGGATGGAGCATTTGGTGATGATGCTCCCCACGATGATGGCTTCCCGGAGGGTACAGGTGCCTGACTCACACAGTGGGATCAGGATCCCTGGGGAGGGTCAGAGGGGAGGTCACTTTGAGCCCAGGGTGAGAGAAAGGAGGTACAGCAGGAAGCACCCCCCCACGTACCCCCAAGACAGCCATCGCCCAAGCCAGGCTTGCTGCTCTCACCTGCAGGAGCTCCAGTCCCTCCCTTTCTGAACTGCCTCCTGGGCTCCCACCTTTAAACCAGGCTCCAGGCTTGAACAGGGCCTTCTTGAGTGCCATGTAGAGGTGGAAGTTGAGTCGTTTATACTCAGCGATGTCATCTCGTACCCGGGGGAGGAGCACAAGGTTGTAGAAGCGCTGGGCCATCCGTTCCTTCAGGTTAGAGGCAAAAATCCTAGTTTTGCAGGGAGGGGAAGGGGGAGAGATCCCAGGTCACCTGATAGTCTGGAGCTGGCCCTTTAAATATCACTGTGGACAGTGCATGCAAGAGATTTGAGGGGTGTGTGGGAGTGAGTGAGCTGTGTGCACACAATACCCAAGTCAGATTAAAGAGAGAACAGGAGGGGACTCTCAGATGCACCCAAGCAGGGTGAATGCTGTCTGTCTTTGGAAGAGCCACAGCTCTCCCAACTGATGGCTACTCAGCTCTCCACCTTCCTCTCCCCAGCATGGGTCCTCTCTACCCTGCTGTCACACGGGACCTGAGTACGCCAGGGAAGCTACAGACCTCTGAGGCCACTCTGACACATCAGGGTTGTACCCTGGTAGTTAGAAGCTCTCTCCTAGAAACTCATCACAGGAGATTCTCAACAGGGTCTTGACCCTGAAACATTTAACAGGAAAAGCTGGGAAATCAAGGATAGAAAGAAGCACAAAAGAGGGCTCTGGGGCAAAGCTAAAATGTAATGACAAAGGCAGGGAAAGCCTGCATGCCCCACGCCCAGCCCTCACCCGCAGACCAAGGGAACCCTAACCCCCATCCATGCTACCTTGTGGCTTGGTACATGGCCGCTGCAGTCCAGGCCTCCGGCTCTGTGACATAGAGGATTTGCTCCCAGTTGGAGAGTGCAGGGATGATCTTAAATGCCTTGGGCAGTTTCCCACTGCGGTACTTAGATAACACCTGGGGATGAGGGAGTAAAATCATTGTCGTTAACATATATACAGCTTGCCGCGTGCCAGTGCCAGGTATTTGTCCAGGTGCTTTCCATATATTAACTCGCTCAATCCTCACAATAACCTATAAGGAGGCGTTCTCATCATCCCCATTTCCCAGATGAGGGAAACTGAGCCCAGAGAGTTAAGTAACTTACCCAAGGCTGCCAAATCACGCTGGAAGAGCAGGAATCTGAACCCATGCGCTTGGACTCTTAAGTCTGATCTCTGCATTATTTGTCTGAGAGATGTGGGCACCCAATGCCTTAGGTGGGAGCCCACAGCCCCTGCGAGGGTACTGGATGATGGCTTTCCTCTCAGCTCTTACCTCCCGGACCCCTCTGTAGACCTCCAGGACCCGGGGGTCCAGCTGGGGCATAGGGAAGCCCGACACCTCTGACATGACCGTCTCAACTTCCGTTTGCTTCTCCGTCAGCTTCTCCATGATGATGTCGGCCAGGGTGCGCCTAAGTGTAGGGGAGGGAAGAAGGTGGGAGTGCTGTGGTCACAGTGCAGGAAGCGCCACACTCCCCACATGGTCCCTGTGAGCTCCAATAAACCTGTGATTTTGCTGGGGTGGAGGAAGCCTCAGTCCCCCTCTGGGCCCACCCACTACAGAACTGCTGCAGAGCGCAAAAGGCCTGAAAGTCATTTAACTTAGGACAAAGCTGACAGTCGTGTGGAGGTTAAGAACCCGGACCCTGAAGTCAGTCTGCTTGGGTTCAAGTCCTGGCTCTACCACTCCCTGCATGACCTTGGGCATGCTAGTTTGCCTCTCTATGCCTCAGTTTCCTCATCTGTAAAATAGGGATAATGACAGTACCGACCTCAAAAAGTTAACGTAAAGATTAAATGAGTTAATGCACGTATGTCACTTGGAACTATCAGTACACAGCATATATGTAATAAGTGCTGCCTATTTCAAACACATCCATCATATGCTGGCAATATGCTGAGGACTCTCTAATTACAAGATCCTGGCCTGACCTCTCTAGAGAGCCAAACACATCTCAATCACACACCAAGATTTCAAGTAGCTGGGATCATTATGGAGAGGTGATAGCACATATTTTCCCCTATTTTAATTTATTAAAATTTATGGAAATATGTCTAAGATCAATATTTTTCTCAGTTTCCTTAAACAGAATAATCCAACATAATCTCACCGTGATGATTCAGAATTAGCAGTACGCTGGGCTTTGGTATAATAATGGTGTCTTCAGAGGCTGTTGAAGTCTATTTAAAACGGCCCCTGTTTGCTGAGGTCCTTCTCAATGCCAGGTCGCGAGTGCAGGGCTTTCCGGAGGATGCCTCAGGTAGTCCGTGCAACACCTATACGAGGGATTACTATTCCCCTTTTTCAGACATGGAACTGATACTCAGAGACGTTGATAACTCACCCAAGGTCTCAGAGCTTTCAAGTCGGGGGACGAGTCCAACCCTGGTCTTTCAGGTACTTTACAGTGTGCTAGACTGTGCCCCCAAACTAAATGGCCTCTGACTGCTGAGTTCATGTGGCTCGAGCCTGCTTTCTGAAGATGCCGGCTGTCACTTCTCAGCACTGTCAGGAGTCTCTACTTCTAGCAGGTTCACTGCTCTATTTACTGCAAGCTGGAAAACCATCCTGCCAAGCATGTCAGAGCGCTCTGTCAAAAAGGAATTATAAGGCGCTGAGTGAGCAGCTGGGAGGTGCTCTGGTGGGACAGCACAGGAGGCCAAGTACATGCTCTGTGACAGCTATTTCAGCTGCTAGGCATCAATCCGTGCTCTCACATAAGCTACCAGAGAACTTATCATTCAGCTTCCCTGTCTTTTTACAGTATTATTAGCAATAAGAGAGGCATTAACCCAAAACAGCCTGAAGAACCAAGAACAATGTCATGTTGATATTGCAGGATCAGAATGAACTGGCTAAGGGCCCTTACTCGAGACTCCCCTCCTCTGGGCCAAAATCTGTGGGCTCAGGAGTTTGACCGTAGGAGCTTAAATGCCTGCATGTTGTGGAGCGAGCATTTATTAGAGATGGAAATAAATCCATTTGGCAACGTCTGAAGAATTTTTGGTTGTTACAATTGGGAGGAAGGTCACTACTGGTATCTAGTTGGTAGAGCTCAGGGATGCTGCTAAACATCTGACATTGCACAGGACAGCCTCTACAACAAAAAATCATCCAGCTCCAAATGCCAATAGTGCTGAGGCTGAAAAGTCCTGGATAAAATTCAGCATAGGGTATGAAAAAGATTTGGCCAAAGAAACTGAGCTTACACTAAGAAAACTGAGCATAGCAAGACTAAATGCACTGGGATAGAGCTCCGCAGAGACATAAAAAGCCCCTGTAGCTGTTTCCCCAGGTAATCCAGGCAGCTTAGAACAAGTGGATGGAGGGGAAGGAGGTATTTTGAATCTGGGTCATTCTCACTCAGAACGGTCTTTTGAGGATGGGACAGTTTTGTCAAGATGGTTCCCCACAGCTAGCAATGCTCAGGCCCTTCCCAAAGGTAGGGAATCAAAACTCTGCCAGGGCAGATGATTCCCTGGTAGCAGGGAAGCTGCTACCAGGACCCAGTATCCCAACTCTCAGGCTGTGCCAGCCCTACCTGGCAGGAGGGTTCTTGTTCATGAACATCTCCATGGCACGCTCATCCTCAGGGTCCACAATCACCTCTGCATGGTGGCCTGCCCCTGTCATTGTTGCAGCCTTCTCCAGAGTGGGCCATTCCTCGTCCTCATCATCTGATCCATCCTGCGGCACTCCTGGACCTAGAAGGGGGGAGATGAAATGGATGATCAAGGCAAGCAGTGGCTGAGGGATTTAGAGGTCAATTACCTTTAACCATCATGTATAGTACAGGCCTCACAACTGCTCGTAATATATACAGATGTATGCAGGGAAAGAGATGATGCACATGCTATCTCCCCATCCCCAGGGGCTTACAATTCTGCTTGAGAAACAAAATGTACATGTATGAACCAATGAGATAGATAAACCAATAAATAGAACCAATAAATAACAGTTAACACTCTATATTCAGTATACAGCAGGAACTGTTCTAAACATTGTACATAACCCACATAACCCCAAGAAGTAGGTACTATTATTATACCTAGTTTCAGATGGGGATGCTGAAGTATAGAAAAGTTAAGTAATATGCCTAAGACGTGCAGTCTGGGTCCAGACTGTACATTCCTCATATTCATTGTACACACCTGGTAGGGCCTGATTTTATGCCAAAATGAGTGGTAGAGACAGTATATACCACAGGCACTTATGTGATGAGGACAGAGGATGGTTAGCCTCTGGATAGGCAGTAAAGGAGCTGGAGGAGTGTGTTCCACATCTGGATAACACTGGCAAAAGTGCTTGGTTACAAGAGCATTAGGCAGTAGCAAGAAATAAGGCTAGATGGGTAAAGTGAAGCCAGTCTGTCGAGGGCCTTGAGGCCAGGCAGTGGAGTTCACATTTCAAGGGACCAACCATTGGAATAACTGATTATTGGAAGGCTACAGTAGGCTGTGCATCTGGAAAGGTCTGTGATAATCCAAGCAGGGAGAAGAAATGCTACATATGAACAGCTCATTAAGAACAGAGGCAGTGTGGGGCTGACCCTCTGGCTGAGTGGTTAAATCTGTGCGCTCTACTTCAGCGGCCCAGGGTTTCGCCGGTTTGGATGCTGGGACCATACCTAGCACTGCTCATCAGGCCATGCTGAGGCAGCGTCCCACACAGCAGAACCAGAAGGACCTATAACTAGAATGTACAACTATGTACTGGGGGCCTTTGGGGAGAATAAGAAGAAAAAAGAAGATTGGCAACAGATGTTAGCTCAGGTGCCAATCTCAAAAAAAAAAAAATTAAAAATAAAAAAAACATGCCACAACTAGAAGGATCTGCAACTAAGATATACAACTATGTGCTGGGGGGATTTGGGGAGATAAAGCAGGAAAATAAATAAATTAAATAAATAAATAAATAAATAAAAAGAACAGAGGCAGTGTGTGATAAAACCTAAATGGGGGGGGGGGGGTGGTGCCAGAGGTATTGTCTCCACATACTAACAACTCCCAAATCTGTACTTGTCGGTGGATCTCCCTTTGCTCCACCCCTAACTCCAGCTGCCTCCTGTACAGCCAGTTGATGACCCAGAGGCACTTCGAACCTCACCCATCATCAACTGAACTCACTCTGTTTCCCTCCTAGGTCTACACTACTCACTGTGTTCCACATCTAAGTAAATGGCACCACCATCCGCCCAATGCTAAGCCAGAACATGGGAGGCAGGCCTGCCTCATCCCCTGCTCTCACTGCCAACACTCAATTACCAAGTCCTATTCAATTCTACTTCACAGAAGGTCTCCCAAATCCTTCACAGCTCTGTCTAAGCCTAGAGCAGCAGCATCTTTTGCCTGGATTAATTCAACAATCCCCTACCCAGTCTCCTTATTCTCCAAGTGTTTCCCATTGTCTTTAGGATGACTTTCAAACCTGAGCACAGCCTCCAAGCCTTTTGTAGATTTGGCTCCTACCTACCTCACCATCATTCATTAATCCATTAATTCAGCAAACACTGCGTGCCCTGCTGTATGTGAGGCACTGTTCTGGGTGCTGAAACTATATCTGCGAATAAGAGAAACTAAAGTGTTTGCCCTTATAGAGCTTACATTCTAATGGGGGAGAGAGATGAACAAATACACATAATATATATTAGGTTAAAAGATGACAAATGCTATGAAAAAAGAAATAGGGCAGAGTAGAGAAGTTTGGAAGTGTGGAGACAGGGGTGGGGTGTTGCAATTTTTAATGGAGTGGTCAGGGTAGGTGAAGAACTGAGGGAGTAAGCCTACAGGTGTATGAGGACACAAGGAAGCACCCGGGCAAAGGCTTTAACCTGCCATGTTTCAGAAACAATGAAGCCTATATGGGTGGAGTGAAGAGAACAATGGGGGCAGATCACACAGGTCTTTGCAGACCACTGCAATCTTCTAGCCGTTGAGTTGAGAGTGGACTATAGGGGGTATGGGATACTAGTTAGGGGGCTACTGCAATCCTGCAGGTGAGAGACTGTGGTGGCTTGAACAGGATGGTGTTCCAAGGTGGTGAGAAGTGATCTGGTTCTGGATATATTTTGAAGGTAGAGTCAACAGGATTCCCTAACAGATCAGATGGGGACTGAGAAAGAGAAGAGCCCAGGGTTTTGTCTTGAGCAGATGGAAGGATATCACTCGATTAACCGAGCTGAGGAAGACAGTGGGAGGAGCAGGTTTGGTGAGAAGGTCAGGACTGCTGTTTTGGACACGTTAAATTTGAGACATCGATTAGACTTCAAACTGGAAATGCCAAATAGACAGCTGAAATATAAGAATCTGGGTTTCATGGAAGAGACCAGGGCTAGAATATAAGTCACCAAACAGATGGTATTTAAACCATGAAAGTGAGGACAGCACTAGAGAGGTGAAGAGAAGAGGTCCAAGGACTGAACTCTGTGGCACGTTAATGTTAAGAGGTTGGGGTCAAAAGAGGAGCTAGAAAAGAATAATGAGAGGTGAGGAAGTAGTAAAATAGGAATGTATTGTCTTAGAAGCCAACAAAGATACTGTAGGCAGGTGGCCAGTGTTGTGTCAAATGCTGCTCTTGGGACAAATGAAAGACGAGATCTGAGAAATGGATCAAGCAACTTGGAGTCAACACTCTCACCCTAATAAGAAAATATTGGCCATCTTCTAATTAATCTCTCTCCCTCTTTAGCCTCTACACAATATTGTTCTTTCCGCTCAGAACATTCTGCACTGGTTTTCAGGTCTCAGCACAAAGGTCATGCAATCTGAGAAGCCTGACCCCCAAGACTAATGCTATTGTTATCTGAGAAACTATACTTTAACATGGAATGTACTGTCTATTTAATTGTTTCTCTCAAACAGACTGGGCTAGACTTTAAGATCTTGAAGTCAGGCACATGTTTATCTTGTTTACTTCTTTACCCAAACCATTTAAGCTAGCACCATGCGAAACACGTAGTAAACATTCCATTAGTATTTAGAGAACAAATGAATAAATGCTAGGACAACTTAGTGGCGTGAGCAATCACTTCCTGTTGGCGTAACTTCGGGGGTGCCTACAAGCGAGTGCCTAAAACTATAAGTGGGCGTGGAGGATTCTGACCACCCTCAATTTGCTCCAGGGTTGGGTCTCCCATCCCATTACCTTTGCAATGATGTAATACGGACCCCGTCTTTTGTTTTTAAATTTCAAGGTATTCCCCTGGCAAACACTTTTTAGCATTCCATCCCCCCACTAACCACGCTGTTCCTCGCAGCCACCCCTCACCACTCACCCAGCCGCGTGGTGCGCTCCCGCGGCGCTGAGGGCCGGTCCCCCGTCCCATGCTCGGCCTCGAGCTCCTCCTGCTGCTGCCGCGCTTGCTGCAAAATCCGTCGGGTCAGCCGGGGCCCCACATACTCTTCCTCCTCTTCTCTGGTTCCGCGGCCCCGCCGCTTTTCCCGGGCCCCTGTTCGCACGGCGTCCCCAGCCAGGATCTGCTCGGCCAGGGGCGCATGTTTTTCCTGACCCCCGGCCCCGCGGGCCGCCTTGAATTTGGGCATTATTGTCGAAAACCTTGCCGGGAACGTTCACACGTGGGAACAGAGGAAAAAGCCCTGAGTGCGCTTGCGCAGTGAACTCCCAGGGCCCATGAGGCCGCACGGAGATCACAGCGTCCCCTAGCGTTCGGAGGCCAGGAGTGCCTGGACTCCTGAATAAACTCATTGCCTTTAACCTTGCCGTCTCTAAATGGTGGCAGTCCGAGCCACGCTTTCCTAGCTTCATGGGTCTAGGTCCAGGGTGCCCAGCCAAATGGGAATCTCACGAGGTGCAAGCCTGGGGGCTGCAGTCGGGCAGTGACGTCACGAAAGGCGTCAACGAGGAGGTGCCTAGACACGCCCCTGTTCCTCATTGGCGCGCCAACTGGGCGCTCTGTCTTTGCGTCATTTCCGGAGCACCTCCCTCCGCCGGAGCTCGCGTTAGGGGGCTTCGGTTAGCGTGGGCCGCCAAGGAGCGCTGCGTTTCGGCTGTGTAATCCTGCCCGCGTCCCGGCCCGACGCCATGGGAGTGACTTGGTAGGACTGCTGGGGATTGTGTGGGGCGGGGTTTGGGGTCGTGAAGGGCCCTCGGAGCCTAGAGTGTACCCCGGAGGAGGATCGAGACCTGGGTCCGCCGTCCCCCAGGAGCTGAGCAAGATGTCCTCGGATTTTGTGGGTGAGGGGCGCACCGTGAGGGCTACGGATTCTTGAGGCCTGTTTCCTCGGAGATGCGCCCCTTCCTCCTGGAAGGCGGCAGGTAAAAGGTTTTATCCCAGGAACCCGTCAATGGTTGTGTACCTCCTTCCCTTTTTCTTGCTCCATCTTCCTTCCCGTGAGGCCATAGTACTGCCCAGGGTGGAACTTTAGGGTCGGAAATAGGATGTCTGAATTCGGACCCATCTGCAGGCAGGGCTGGAGGAGTTGGGGGATAGGCAAGGAGGAGGCAGTATCTTTTTTAGATTTTCGCCTGCCCCTACCTAAAGCCACTAAATGCAGTTAGACCAGCCTGTGGCTAGTTCTGGATTGGCCATTTTAAGATCCTCGGCGTGGAGAAAAAAATAAACTATTGGGAATTAGGAGACTGAGGTTCCAGGCGCCTCATCTCTTCGGGACCGTTTCCTACTATGTTTAATTACATGGTTGGTCTAGTTTCTATGGACTTATCGCTGACATGTTTTAAGTCTGGGTGACAGGGGAGAGGTATGGGCCTGATGCTCTTGGAATCATTAGTTCCAAAATGCTAGATTTCAGGGCTTTTTTTTTTTTTTTTATCGTGAAGTGTGATTGTCTTTCCAGCCAGAGAGGGCTGGAGGCCAGGATATCTGAAGGCAGTGGCCATAGGCTTGTCTATAAGAACCTGTGGGCACTACTACTCCTGGTGGCCCAGGTTCATGAGGTTTGTCAGTGATTGCACCTTTGATTCCTACAGTTGACATAATGAGCCTCCTCTGAGTCCTCTTGTATAAGGGCATGTATGAGGGATGGGAATGCAAAGTTTGCAGCAAGAGTCATGGAACCCTGGAGGCCCCTGCTCTTGCAATAGAGAAGACAGACAGAGGGAAAGACTCTGTCTCTTGGGACCTTTATCAACTTTTTCAGACTCCTAGGATTTCTGACCCCAGTAGCATCAGTTTAGGGATTCTGATATTTCAAAATAAGGCACATCATCATCATTGCTTATCAGTGCTTTTCCTGATGGAGAGTAGTGACAATCATTAGCAACATCAGGACTCCACTTTTATAGCTTTGTTTAGTTGACTGATCCTAAAGTAATGAAGTGTCCCCCAACTTTGTCACATGTGACCGTCTTTATGATTTTTGCATAGCCAGGTACCACCTGTACTATTATTTGTTAATGTTTTCTTTTAAATCTATTTATTTTCCTTTAAAGTATTTAACAGGCAACTATATCCCTTGGGAGGCAGTCTTGTATAGTGGTTAAGAGCATAGACATGGAGCCAGCTTGCCTGGCTTTGAATCTTGGCTACACCACACCAAGCTGAGTGACCTTATGCAAGTTATTCAGTTTCCTCATTGGTAACAAGGAGATAAATAACAGCACATCTTATAGGGCTGTTGTGAGGATTTGAAGAGTTAATTCATCTGAAGGCCTTTGGACACTGCCTGGCGCGTAGTTGGCGCTTGGTGATTGTTACGTACCCCTCTAAAGGGGAAGCCAGTTTTAGTCACCATAGAAGGAAATCTTGGAAATAACATTTTTTGTTTCATTGTTTTCATTAAATTCTTGTACATACTATTGCCTCTCATCCCCAAAGATTATAAACTTGAGGCTTGCTTTCTCTTTGATCCTAGAGCTATGGAATAGAACTTTCTGCATTGATGGAAGTGTTCTATATTAGCAGTGTCCAGTACCCTAGCCCCCAGCCACTGTTGAGCTCTTGAGCCCTTGAAATGTGGGTGCACCTGAGGAGTTGAAATTTTAACTTAATTTGTTGTAGTAGTTTAAGTGTAAATAGCCACATGTGGCTTGTGGCTACTGTACTGGACAGCATACATTCAAAGTGTTAGAGAGTTGGTAAAAGTATACTAATCCCAAATTGAGGCTTTTTCCTTGATATAGTCAGAACTGAAAGAACCGCAAAGCTTATTATACAACGTGGTGTTATCAAATGCTTGGTCCGTGTGCCACCTAAAATCTTCTCACACTCAGGAAGTGCTGGTATGACAGATAGGAAGTTCACTGCACGGCTCTGAGAGTCGTGACACGTGTGCTCTAGTTCTTAATGGTGTTCTCAGGGATGGTGGTATTTCCTCCCCTTTAAAATGAAGGGGTCAGGGTCAGTGGTCTGGAAGGTAACTCCTGGCCCTGATGAGCTGTGATTCTGTGGGTGAGTGGCTCAGCAAGTGCACGTGTGTCTCTGCATACTGATATTTGGTCCTCTCCCTTCCAGTGTGTCCCAGATGCCTGTGGCTGAGGGCAAGAGTGTCCAGCAGACCGTGGAGCTCCTCACCCGGAAATTGGAGATGCTTGGGGCAGAGAAGCAAGGAACGTTTTGTGTAGACTGTGAGACCTACCACACAGCTTCCTCTACCCTTGGCAGTCAAGGTCAGTGTGCGGGATCTGCGGGATGGGTGGAACCTGGCTTGGAATTGATCGACGTTCATGTTCATTGAAATCTTTCTGTTCTTCTGCTAAGAGTGGTATTCTTGAACATGTGGCACATGTGTTTCTGAATTCATTAATTCTTGGTCCTTCATCTTTTAGACTGGGCCTAGGTTTTAGTCTTTTTACACTTTACATTCTTAGAGCAGTGTTTCTTGGAGGGTTGGTCACTGACTGACTAAATCATTTGCGTTACTTGTTAAAGGTGCAGATTCCTGGCTCTGCTTACCAACTGGTACTGCAGGCCTCATAATCTACATTTGAACAAGTTCCCCAGATGATCTTTATACACTCTAAAGTTTGAGAAAGACTCCTTTTAGTCTCAGAAGTCTCTGTATATGATTCTTTTAGAGCTTTAGAGTTTTTGGAACTTCCTGCAGAAAGCCTTCCTGTTGCCCACACCTAGCCAGTGCCCTTGGCCAGCTTATTACCATAACATTGACCACTGAATCCACGTTTGTTTTAAATGTATTGAGATGTGAGATGGGCTGTGGATGGTGGTGGTGGTAGGGAGGCAAAGAGGATCTTTGAATATGACTTAAGGAACCTGAGTTCTCTTAGTCTTGGCTCTGCAGTAACTTGACTTTAGATGGTTCTATACCACAGTGATTAAGAGCCTAGGTCACGGAACCAGGTAACTAAGTACTGGCTCTACCGCGTGCTAACTGCAACTTTAGGTAAGTCCCACAGCCTGTGACTGTTGCTGTGTCAGTCATTTGCCTATTTTCCCATAGATCTGTTCCCTGCACTTGGCCTGCACACTATATCTGCCAGGCCCCCTTTCAGTTACCTTTGGTCAGTGGGAGGCACTGGGGAAGATTAGAAGACGGGAGAAAGGGAGGCCACAGTATGTCTCTCCCTCTCCCTCTGCTTTGGGCAGTGGCTTGGCTCCTTGCCTCCAGCTCCTGCTAGGCAGCCTTTGTTCCTGGGTCTTGTAACATCACATCTTCTCCTTTTCCTTTCAGCCTTAGCGATGGTAGTGGCTCCCTGTGTTGCTAATCTTTGGGTGGCCTCACTATTCTGTTTGTTTTTCAGTTCTTCCAACCCCTGTGTTTTGCTCCCTGTATTAAATCCCCTCTAACGAAGCTATCTGGTGTGGACTCTGTTTTTGTACCCTTCCTTAATACAGTTCGCTCATCTGTAAAGTGAAGATAGTTATAGTACTTACTTCCTAGTGTTTTTGTGCTAATTAAGTAAGTTAATACATGCAGAGCACTTAGAGCTGAGATTGTCATGTAATAAGTATTTAATAAATGGTAGGTCGGAGCTGTACTGAGTTTCATCATTGATAAAATTGCAGTGTTACCATTTATTTTGCCTTCCATAAGAAGGAAGGAAGAAACACAAGAGGTAAGTTGTGAAAGCATTTGGAAAACAAGACGTTTGTATGTAGATATAAGATGGCATACTACTTCTGTGAAACTACCTGTGTGAGCTGTTTTCCTGATCAGACCTTTACTTTCAAGGAGCTATCGTTTAGCTGGGGAGACACCACATCAGTGGCAGCCAACGGAAAGAGTGATGAGCTTAAGGTCAGAGGCTTGGCTTGGAGTTCCAGTTCTGTGTGTTTACTGCCTCTGTGCCTTTAGATCAGAAGTTCTCACAGTTGACTAGCATGAGCATCACAGGAGGGCTTGTTAACACACAGGTTGCTGGGCCCCATGCTAGGAGTTTCTGATTCACAAGGTTGGGGCTGAGGCGGGGAATTTGCGTTTCTGACAAGTTTACAGGTGCTGCTGCTGCTGCTGCTGCTGGCCTGGACCCGCCAGCTTCATTTTCCTCATCTGTAAAAGGGGAACAGTAACACTAGTTCTGCTTCCTTCACAGATTGGGGCAGATGTGAAAGTACTTTGTTATGATTAAAAAAATAGTATTGTTTACAAACAACTGGAAGTGCCATCTTCATTAAAAACAAAAGCTTACGGAGCCGGGCCGATGGCACAGTGGTCAAGTTAGCATGTTCTGCTTCTGTGGCCCAGGGTTTGCTGGTTTGGATCCCGGGTGCGGACATGGCAACACTTGGCAAGCCAAGCATACATATAAAGTAGAGGAAGATGAGCACAGATGTTAGCTCACGGCCTGTCTTCCTCAGCAAAAAGAGGAAGATTGGCAGCAGATGTTAGCTCAGGGCTAATCTTCCTCAAAACATAAATAAAGAAATAAACAAACCCAAAACCTTAGGTGACTTTCAAAATATTTTCAAGATAATAACAACACCTGCAGACTCATAGTATGGATTAAATATGTAACTACAGCAAATTTGCACAGGAACAGAATGGCAGATCAGCTTTGATGTCCTTTTTCTTTTTGAGGGTTGAAATGTTTTGAACTAGATTTAGAAAGAGGTAAAAGTTGTGACTTGGCAGCAAGCAGTCGGGCAGGATGGGGGGAGGTTTGTGCGGAGCCTGTTGTGATCAGGAAGTGGTGCAGAGCAGAGGTATGTATAGAGGAGTCACAGTGCCCCCTGCCCAGCCCCACCTGTCTCCTCACTCTGCATTGCTACCTTCTTATTCCTGCCTAGACTGTCTTCTTTCCTTCTCTGTGTGGCTGAATCCTTCATTATCCTAGTTTAGGTCCTATTTTTTCCATGAAAGTGTTTTCTGCTGACTCTTGTCCACTTTGATCTCTTCCTAACATGAAGTCTTCCTTCCTTCCGAAAGACTTCTGGTCTATCCCACATAATCACTTTTGTTTTATTTTGTCTTTTATTTATTTCTTCCTTTTTCTTTTTTTGGTGAGGAAGATTGACCTTGAGCTAACATCTGTTGCCAGTCTTCCTCTTTTTTTTTTTTTTTTTTGACTTGAGGAAGATTATCCCTGAGCTAACATCTGTGCCAGTCTTCCTCCATTTTGTATGTGGGATGCCTCCACAGCATGGCTGATGAGTGGAGTAGGTCCGCGCGGGAATGTGAACCCACAAATCCACGCCACCAAAGCAAAAGATGCAGAACTTTAACCACTTGGCCATGGGACTGGCCCCAACCAATCCTCTCTTTTTGCTTGAGGAAGATTGTCCCTGAGCTAACATCTGTGCAGTCTTCCTATATTTTGTATGTGGGACACCACCATAACATGGCTTGATGAGCAGTGTGTAGGTTCACACCCGGGATCCAAACCCATGAACCCCGGGCTGCCAAAGTAGAGGGTGCTAACTTAACCACTGTGCCACCAGGCTGGCCCCTTATTTTGTCTTTTTAAAAGTTTTTTGCCTCTTTCTCTGTTGAGTGTCAGCTTTTTGAGGCCAGGGGCTAAATCCTCTACTTGTATGCCCCTTGAACCCTAGCACAGAGCTAGAAAGAGTTTAAGTAGTTAATAAATGTTTGCGATTATGGCAGTCTATCCATTAACTCTTGTAATGTTTGAGAGAAGAATCTTGCTTTCCATTTTTTGCCTTCTTCCATTTCCCACTTAACCAAATATATGTAGCTTTCCTTCCCTCTTACAGAAAACCTGTGGTAATTAATGAGAAAACTCATTTCTCAGAGAGTGGAAGGGGTGAGCTGGGGCTTCAGACTGGATCTTCTGATTCCAGATCCTGAGTTCTTTCTGCCAAAGTTGTGCTGCTTGCTTCCTAAGTTGGCTGGCATCTTAAAACTCTCCAAGGGCTCACTGTTGCCTTCAGGAAGAAGTCCAAACTTCTTGAGGCCTGGAAGGCAAGACTTCTCCCAGCCTGGTTCTGGCCTACCCTTCCAGCCTTATGCCAGATACTCCCCTTTGCTGCTTCTCTGGGGCCACTTCCTGTATCACAGAGTGGGGACGCCAGGGAAGGTAGGGATGGACAGAAGAACAGAGCATCTGCTTCATTTGTCATACTCAAATACTGGTACTTTTATTTTATTTTCCTTGTTATGTAATACATGATTATACAAAAGACTGTATATAAAGTCTCTGTGAGTTATTGATCATCATCATTAAGCATCCATCTGTGAGCCTGTCGCTCAACTTAAGAATTAAACCATTATTAGTCTCATCGAGGTTCCCTGTGGGCCTCTCACCCTTTTCTGTGGAGCGGGTGGGTTTTGCCATCTGCTGTCCTGCCTGCTGTTCCTCTCCCTTCATCTCTGGAAAAGGCTGTCAGTGAGGGGATTCCCCCTACCCCCCTCCAAGACTGCCCAGTTAATGCCAGATTGCCATCTGGCCTCGTGTGCATTTGACTCTATTCTGGGGTTTGCCGACGAAGGTCTTCATGCTGAGTAGGCTCTCCATCCCTGCAGGTCAGGCCGGGAAGCTGATGTATGTGATGCACAACTCAGAGTATCCTTTGAGCTGCTTCGCCCTCTTTGAGAATGGCCCATGCCTTATTGCCGACACCAACTTTGATGTGCTCATGGTGAAGCTCAAGGGCTTTTTCCAGAGTGCCAAGGCCAGCAAGATTGAGACCCGGGGCACCCGTTACCAGTACTGTGACTTCCTAGTGAAGGTGGGCACGGTCACAATGGGACCCAGTGCCCGAGGCATCTCTGTGGAGGTAAGACCTTGGTGACATTGGAGCGGGATGTGCTGAAGGGCATTCTCAGGCAAGGGCTCTGCCGATTTCCACATGCCTCTGAATGCAAGCTGATGTTCTTGCCTCCCCAATCCCTGTCTCCAGAGCATCTGTGTTCCCTCTCTGTGCATCTTTTACCCTTTCCATAGTCATCCAGGGACCCTGTAGCCTAGGATGGGAATGGGAAGCTGGGTTCACAGCAGAAAGCAGAAAGCAAGCTTAGGAAGGCTGGCTCGCTGGAGAAGGGAATGGATAGTCAAGGGAGGCAGGTGAATTATGATGTGGAGGGACCACTTGCCCATCACAAGAAGTCCTAGAGCAGAACAGGGCAACTTTCAGTGCAGTGAACATTGGGAGGTGGGCCCTAAATCACATGTCCACACACCTCTCCTTAGTACACTTCAAGATAGGTCTCAAAAGTTGTGTAGCAAAGATGTGCCTTTCCTTTTGATACGCTGTCTCCTTTCTTTCATGGTGGAAAGGGGTGTGTGATGGCTTCATCTTTGAGGCTAGATGTATATATTGAAAATGGCAAAGAAAGAATGTGGCAGTAGCTGGCTTTGGGTCCAGTCCGCAGTCTACCATGTGCCCAGCACTGTGAGATAAAAAACTAACTAAGCTACCTGTAGCTACCCGCCTTTTGAAAATTTATGATTTAGTAAGAGAGCAAGGCTGAAACACACAAACTGTTTTTGAAGTTAGTCTGTGAGAAATGCCATGAAAGAGGTAGAGATTGCTCTGGGAATTCAGGCCAGTGAAAGCCCTGCTGACTTTGGGGACTGTGAGGCTCCTGCATGAGTAGCATCTAAGGGGAGACTTAGCACAAGACCTGGAGATCGGTGAGTTGTAAGAAGCATCCCAGGCAGAGAAAAGGGCATTAGTGGTAGTTACTGCTCTGAAACTCCAGGGGCCCCTGGGGCCAAGGTGTCCTGACCCTTTCACATATCTAACTCTGCAGTACAGACACGCCCCGGCTGTTTCTTTACTTCTTTCTCCGTATGGTTACCAACAATTTCCCCCTGCCATCTCTCCAGTGAAAAATTAGGAGAGAGGAATGAAAAAACCTAAGATGTCTACCTTTTGGCCCATGCCGCATTGGTTGGGAAATTATTTCTTAGGGTCAGAGCTCAGGCTGGGTTTACCTTGGGAGTAATCTTTGATCTTGAAGAGATTTAGCAGCATGTGTGTCTAGACTGCCCTCTACTGATCCCCCAACACACACACACGCACCTAATTTCTTTTACTCTTCATTTTCTTTCTCAGAATTTTCCTGAGCTCTCCTTCAATCTTCACCCAGCATGGTAGAGACCATACAGTTCTGAGATAATCAGAAGGGGCCTGGATCTGCCTCTGGGTCTTGTGGGCAGGGCTGTGGGTTGAAACTCCAAGATGAGCACGTCAGAGATGCCGAAAGGGAATGATGCTGAATGTGTCTGATCCTTGGTGTTTGGTTGAGTATTTCCTGTGGAAATACTGTGCTAGAAGGTGTGTGTCTTTGGCTCAGGGTTGGGGAAGATGGGACCAGGGGGCAAGAGGCGCACTTGAAGCAGAAGACCTCATCCTTGCCCTCACTCACCCTCATTCTCTCTTCTTTTGGTCCCCAGGTGGAATATGGCCCCTGTGTGGTACCTAGCGACTGCTGGAGCCTGTTGCTTGAGTTCCTACAGAGTTTTCTAGGCAGCCACACACCAGGGGCTCCCGCAGTATTTGGGAACAGACACGATGCGGTCTACGGCCCAGCAGATACCGTGGTCCAGTACATGGAACTCTTCAACAAGATCCGCAAGCAGCAGCAGGTGCCGGTGGCTGGGATTCGTTAGTGACTGGCCTCTGTCTGGCTGTGTTCTGTCACCAGGGGGACTCCACAGGAGGAGCAGGTGCTGCACCCTCAGGCCCCTGGACCCCAGAAACCCAGGGCAGACAAGGAGGCTTCTCTCACTCTCCGGTTCCCGGCTGTGGCTTTTGCTCTGGGGCTCTGGACTCCCCTTCCCTGACCCTCACACAGTCCTCCAACAGCTGTTTTACCCCATGCCTTATTGAAGGTGGCCTGTCCTCAAGAATGGTAATTATGACGAGTGCGGAAGATTGGAGCTTTCCTGCTTTAGGGGAAAAGGTAGGACAGGGGTGTCTCTGCCTAGTGTCACTGGGGAAGGCAGTCTGTACTTCCAACTGTGGAGGATTGGCTAGGCCTACCACAGAAAGGCTGCGTTTTGTGTCTGCCTGTGCTGTAATATAGGCTGGCCTCTCCTAGGAAGGAGTAGGAGGCACAGCTTCTTTGATGGTTGCCATTTTTTTGACCTGTTTGCTGCAGTGGGTTGTGAATTGACTTTTCTAGGGTGTTGCCCGAGTCCTTTGAAGTCTCCCTTGACATCTTTCCATTTTGTTGTGAATTATATTAGACCATAGGCTAAGCTGCTATAACAAAGAGAATCTAAAGTACAGTGGCTCTTAGTAGAAGTTTATCCTTCTGTCTCCTAATAGTACAGAGGTAATCTGTATCGTTTGTAGTAAGTACAGATGGTCCAGGACAGCCTTCAGTCTACAAGGTCATCAGGAACTCGGGCTGTCTTGTTGTTCAGCCATCCCTAGGGTGTTGTCCTCGCCCGCAAGGTCAAAGCAGACTCATCAGTTCCATGTCCACATTCCACTGGGGCAAGAGAGAGAGAAAAAGCAGTTTCTTTTTTAAAGAATATGATGTGGAGTTGCTCAAATCGCTGTGGCCATGCTTTGCCGAAAGGGACGCTGGGACATAGAGCCTTTTATTTGGGTGGTCATGTTCCAAGTTAAAACTCGGGGTTCTGTGACTAAAAGATGAAGGAGAAAATGGATATGGGGGCCAAGTTAGTGGCCGCTCCTACGTGGAGGTCAGTGGACATGCCCAGAAATGCCCTTGGCTGTGGTTTTGCCCAGAGTACCCCCTCTACCTAAGCCATTTGTTTATGAATTGGATTGAGATGGGGCTGATGCCAGAGCCACTTTCAGTTTCGTTGGATTAGTCACACTAGGAAGTCAGCTCTGCACCCCTTGCCTGAGTCACAGCATCAAGGCCCCTCCAGTTCTCATGCACCCAGAGCTTAGGGTTAGAGCAGTTGACCTGATACTTATACTGTGCTTCATGGTTTCCTGAGCTCTTGCTCCTCGTCTCATTTGAGCCTCCAAGTGCTCATTTGACCTGCATTGCCTGCCTACCCCACTCCTGCTGTGGAAATGTCCAGTCAGGCTAACATTGAGATATTCAGGCAGAGATGGTCTTAGGAAACGTGTTAATGTACGTATTACATTACGTACATTAGGATAATGTCACTCATCGAAGCCATCTAGAGAGAAATTGTTTTCAGATCTAAAGCCTCTGCAAGAATCAGGTAGTGGTCTTGTTTCCATTCTATCTTTGGCTGGCAGGAAACTCAGTTCAGCTTTATAACTGCAGGACCTGTCCTCTGCATTGGTTTTTTTGTTTGTTTCTTTGTTTTGTTTTTGCTTTTTTTAAATTGAGGTCTGTTTTAGATTTCATTTACATACAATAAAATGCACAGGTTTTATGTTGTTGGCCGTCTGATTTATATTTGCTCTTGTCCAGGTTTATCTGTGTATTTTTCTGTAGGCTCCCTCAAATCTTTTATGAAATAGGACAGCATATAGGCAGGATTTTGAACATAATATGTTCCTGAAAATATAGAAATTGAGTGTGGTAAATATGACTCTAGACCTAGACATGGTAAGGAGAGATTTTGTTCCCTAAAAACTAAAAAAATAGTATAAACAGGATCCCTAACTCTACTTTGCCTTTTAGACACAGGCTTGGCTCACACATTTCCAATGTTCTTCACTTTTGTTCTTTTCTCGTATTTTGAGCACATAGTTGGCCAGCATTCAGTCCAGTGAACATCAGATCAAACTTTTAAGTACCCACTTTGGGTACCTTTGTCCATCTTTGTCCTTTTTGTCAATTAAAGGAAGTTTGTCACTAAAAAAGGTGGGTAGCAATGTTGCCAAAACTGAACTGCTCACTAGCAGGAAGGACTCAGATGTCATGTAGCTTGTGTGTGCAGGTCTGAATGGGGCTTTCACAAATAGTTTAGGATTGTCAGTGTATAATTTTTGAAAGTTGGGGTTGAATGAAAGTTGAGGAGCATTTGTATAAATTTAAGGAAAAAGGCATAGCTATGCTTATAAATGAAAAAAACTTAAACTCAGCAACTAAATGGAAATGGTATGTTTTTGGTTCAAATCTGACATTCTTCCTTCTGCACTAGACTGTCTTCCTGCCCCTCCTTCTTCTGCTTCCAGGTGCTTTACCCTCCTCCCCATCTGTGGCTACCCATAAAAGAAGAGAGACTAGGAAACCAGTATTTCAGTGGGTACCTTTCCCAGAACCACATAGAAATCGGCCAGCCTTGACTGTCAGAGCTCTGCGGGGCAGCTCTAGGGCTCATCTTGTTCTCCTTCACTACAAGGTGGGGAGACTGTGGCTCCCAGAGAGATCATGCGGGGAGCTGAGGCTGGGGTCAGGACCGAACTCAAGGTGCAGGCCTCCTAGCTACCAGCGTGTCAGAGCGTGACACCTGGACCTCTGTGTGGTGCCAGGTGATTTTAGGTGGAATGCAGAAGACAATTTTATGTCAGTACTTATACTTGATTCCACTGTGTGTTAGAAGTATAGCTAGCACTTTATTCCTTAGGATGAAGGTAAGTTTTTTTAAAAAGAGTCCATTTAAAGGTAACTGTTAAGTTATAGCACAGGTGATACGTGCACATGGCAAAATTTTTGGAGGCAGGACGGATGCTGGGATTTGGGGATATGTTTCTAGTCCATTTCCTGTGTCCATTGATGGTTCCTGCTCTGACTGTGCTTTCCCCTTGTCTCTCCAGTGCTGTTCTGATTCTCCGTACCCCGGTTCTCAGGCTGCCTCCTGCTTGCTTGCTTCAGGTCTTGAGTACCAAGTAGTCACATTTCCCCCGCCATGTATTGGTGTGACTGCTTCACTGAAGGAATTGCCTAGAGACTGACCACTGCTCCCTACCACTAGGTCTACCCCAACCCAGTGTGTCTAGTATTCATTCCTGAGGCTTCATGATGAGGTAGTTAGTGAAATTTTTCTCTCCACATCCTGGAGGGTTACGGGAGGGGTTAGAAATTCCCACCTAAGCATGTCCTCCAGGTGTCAACAGTTGAAGCTCTCAAAATACAAGATAGGAAGGTCTACAATAGACTGAACGTTTTGAGGACATTTACAGTAGATCCAGTGCCAGGTGGGACTGATATGTGGCCTTGCTGTCTCAAGTCCATACCTCTAGCTCCCGATATTGCCTTTCCCTCACCGCAGCCTCTCTCTCTGCTACTGCTGTCTGGGAGCCTTGGGCAGCAGGCCCCAAACACAATTGCATGTGGAATGGCTGAAACCAATTATATTGCAAGTGTGGTCCTCTCTTGGGAGTTGGTTCTTTGGCCTTTGTGCAGTCACTTCTTGGGGGTGGCTCTCCCCCAAGGTGAGTTTCTGCCATTGTGTAGAGCATTCCAAAACAAGTCTCTTGGGTTAGAAGGGACTCTTTAGGTCACGTAGTTTGACCATCACTCAGTCCTCAAGTCTTGACACCATCCCACCCAGAGGCTGTGCAGCCTTGACTTGGCCTTATCTAGGAAAATCTCTTCCTTGTGTATTTCATCTCTTTTTCTCATTAACTTTGAGATAAAAATCAATACAAAACAAAACATACTTGTCCTTTCCCTCCCAGGTCATGGAGACTGTATTGTGCTTAGAGAATTTATCATTAGTTGGTGCTGGAGTAAGAGCGGACTATGACTCTGAAGTAAGGGTTCCAATGTTACTGCAGGTTATCCACTCCTGAGGGGAGCCTCAAGAGGCCTAAGACGCTTTGAAACCAGACACACTTTTGTGTATATGTGAAGTTTTTTGGGAATAGGATTTACAGAGGTCGTAAGAATGTCTCAAAAATCCACGATCCAAAAAAGAATCTCTAAAGGGAGAACAGATCCTGAAGGGAAACAGCAGGAAGATAAAGAGAAAGCAGGTGTGAGATATGTCCAGCTGGCTTATTGTGAGCAAGACTGTCCCAGGCCTTTTGGACCCCTCATCTGAGGTCCTCTCCGGGGATTCTCCTTCATTTTAGTGTCCTTTAGGGCTTTCAATTTCTGGAAGCTGGACTGTTTTCCTACAGGTTCCCCCTTCTCGTGTCTACATACACATACACACAACCTATTAGAAACAAGGAGGAGTAAATATGTATGAAGCAATCTTTATGGCTTCCTTTGTGGCCCCAGGAGTTACTCTTCCATTGTGACATACTCCATGGAATCTGAAAAGTTTTCCGTTGTTATGGAATTTGGCATAATGAGTATATTTTCATTTTTCAGAATGATGTGATTGATGAGGCAGAGAAATAGTTCCTCACCTCTGTGATGAAATTAGCAAATTAAAAAAAATTCTTGGAAGTATTAGGGCAAAGATTCCTAATTCTCTTGCATTCTGTTTTATTTCCCAAGACATTTTTGTCTCATCAGATGGCATTGACCTGTTTTTAAGGTTGATATGAATTCTACTGAATTTTCTTTGGAGGCTTTGAAAAAGAGAATTTAGGGACCACATAATTCAATATTGGGACTCTTTTGTCATGTAGGAAAGGCAGGGTTTGAAATGTGGAGGTGACAGGTGTTCCGAGGCGGCCTACTAAAGGGAAGAGAGCACTGCTTTAGCAGACAAGATGGCTAGGTGCTAGCCACAATACTGTCCCTAATTTGCCAGGTAACTTCAATCAAGTTGGCCTTTCTGAGTCTCATCTGTAAAGTGGGCATAGTGATCCCTACTTTCCCTATTTCATAGCCTTATAGCCTTGTTGAGAGGCTCAGGGGAGAATAGATGTGAGGAGTGCTTTGTCGGCAAGCAGATGCCGTCTCTGCTCTTGTGTCTTTTTTAATGATGCTGAAGGTATTGGTGTTTGGTTAAGATGTTTAAGCTGGGAAGTTATGGGGTCATTACTGCTTGGTGGCAGGTTAAAATTTTTCCCCAATGCAAGGAATGTAGTTGTGCTAGAGAATGAGCAGTGTGGAAAGAAGATTCAGAGAAAGTATTCATCATACTCGTGTATTTTTTTAATCAGATCAGTAAGCCTAGTTGTATGGACCATCTCTGGAACATGGAAATATGTTTTTAACGTGTACTTACAGCGATGAGATTTTACTTGTTTTCCTGCAACCTAAAGGAAGAAAGGCTGGGCTTTAAAAAAAAAAATAAGTAGGGTAGAAATGACTTTAACTTTTTTGTAGAACACATCCATCTCTGTTTCTCCTTAGCTCCCAAGCCTTAATTGTAGCTGTCTCTGAACCGTGTTTTTTTATGCCATGTATATTGTGATTGCACTCCATACCAGTTGTGTCCTTAAAGAAAGTTCAGTGTCCCTGATTGTATTTGCCATTCCTCACTGATGAACCACTGAAGCCCTTAACTCTGAGGCTACAATAAAACCTTATATGTTAGCTATTCTGCAGAGTCTTTTAATATCTGAATTACCTAAAATAGCCTTCTTCTTATTCTTTCTGCTTCCATCTAATACACAATTCTCAAACTTTTCAGTCTCAGGACTCCTTGATGCTCTGAAAAATTATTGAGTACTGCAAAGAAATTTTGAGTAAGAGCTTCTGTTTATGTAGGTTATATCTATTGATATTTATCTTATTAAAATTTATAATGGAAAAAATGAAAGTATTAACTCATTTAAAAGTAACAAACTCATCACATATAAATAAAATATTTTAATGAAAAAACTTATTTTCAAACAAAAATATAGCAAGAGGAGTGGTATTGTTTTATATTTTTGCAAAGCTCTTAAATGTCTGGTGTAATAGAAGACAGTGGATTCTCATATCTACTTCTGTGTTAAATCTGTTGCAGTTTGTTTTGGTTGAAGAATATGAAGAAAATCCAACCTCTCACAGATGTGTAGTTGGGAAAGAGGAGGAGTATATTAATAATCTTTTCAGATAATTGTGGATATTCTTTGATACTATGTCACAACTCCGCTAAAGGTTAGTTGCAATGTGGAATCTTAGACTCTATCAGTGAACTTTTTGTACTCTATTATATTAACATTCGTTGGTTTATTTTACACCTTGAAGGGATCTTTTATTACTGATGCATGATTGTGTAGCATCATGCATTGGTCATTTGGAAAAAACTGCAGATCTTTTAAATGTTGACACATTTCATTATACAATATCAAAATATCATATTTGTTAATATCACTACCAGTCTCCATCAGAAAAATCTTGGGAAGCTATTAAGCTCACTGTGGCGGATACAAGCTTTCAAAAATTCTAAGTTTTCCTTGAGAGCTTGAATTTGACAAATGCTGTCAGGCTCACTTTGTTTATTTTTGGGAAAATATCTGTCTGACACCCAAGGCTAAAGAACTACAGTTTATCTGTTAGCTGTTCTTTCAAGTAAAAATGGTATTCCAGGAAGAAAGTTGTTAATTCAGCTCAAAATTCAGAGAAACTGCACATGTGCTTTTCCTCAAGGAAAACATTGTACTTAGGTAAGGAACAGAAGTGCTTTATGCATACATCCATTTAGTCACATGGAATAGTATTATTGAGAAGATGTGTACTTAATAAAAAAAGAATTTTAGTGCTTCATCAAGGACTTCTTTAAGTGAAACAGGTATCCTCCTTCCCTGTGAATGGGTGGCAGTGAAGAATACCTTGAATGCTGGTACAATTTAGTGCCGTTTGCACTAAGGCAGCAGCAATTTTACTCAATTATTACTTTTGTATCAGTGCAAATGTCATCACAGTGACAAAGGCAGATAATGTCTTATTATTATGAAATAGTGTTGATCTCAGGGACCTCCTGAAAGGGTCTCATGGGTCCCCAGAGCTCCACAGGCCACACTTGGAGAACCACTGATCTAATACATGCTCACAGCACTGAGAATCTTTTCCGCCGGCATTGCTATTCTGAGAGCACCCCTTCCTTCAGAAGTCTTAAGTGGCTCCAAAATCCTTCACTCAACAAAAGCACCTATTATGTGTCAGGTACTTTCTTAGGGAATTAACATTTAATAAGATACAATCTTTATTCTCCAGTAATTTTCTTGGGGGATTGGGGAGTAAGGGGAGAAAATAGATAAGAAATTACAGTGTAAGATAAGAATTCCTTAGAATTATGTTAAAGGTGATGGACAACAAAGGAAATGCTAGATCTACAAAGGAAATTTTAGATCTAACTCTGAGCTCTTGAACCACATGGCGTCTCCTCACCAAATCAGTTAGTGAGTCAGTCAATCACCGGGTCCTCTCCTTCCATAAAACCTTTTAAAAATGTCCAAGTTAATTACCTTTGGAAGTGTTTTCGCACTTAATTGCGCTTGGCTCCAGGCTTGTAGTTTCATGTTTACACATGCACGTGCTGTTTCCCCTTTATTTATTTTTGTTGGTGTTTTTTGGCTTTTGTGCTTCTCTGCTTAATATTTACAAGTTTGTAGCCTTGAGCCAGTGTAACCGATAACGCATACGTTTCTTCCTTTTCCTTGTCCTCGTATTTAAATGTAAGCCTTTATCTGCTTTAGCCATGTGTTGGGTGAAGTAACAGCGTTGGTCTTATTTGGGGTAACGTCACCCCCCGCAAGTTATGTCAGGACAATGCACCCAGGAGGCTGTTGCGGAAGGAAGCTTTTTCCGAGGCAGAGAAGACTTGTAGAAATAGCCGCTGTTCTGTTTCCCTGTGGCCTCCATCACCAGACTCTGCTGAACTGCTTCAGTTTACAGCTGCGAACTTCTTCCTTGGGGGGAGATTTCCGTGAAACAGCTGAGACCCGCCGGGGTCCTCTGTGGCAAAAGTTAGACACGTGCTCGCCCGTCTGGGAGCCAATAGTAACTTTTGTAAACGTTGCCGCAGGAAACCCCACGGTTCAGAGGCTGCTTCTTTCGGAACGACATGGTTGAAAATAACTTAGTGTTTTAACAGAACAAAACAAAAACGTAGACGGGATAGTGAGAAAGGCTGTCTGTCCCCTTTGGCAGTGGGGTGAGATGTTAAAGGCGCTCCAGAAAGAGTGCGGGTAACCAAAGTAAAATTCCTTTCCTATTCCGCGGGCTGAATGGCTGGGGACAAGGGGGCGGAGATGGGCCCGGGAGAGTGTCTGGCCCTTTAAGGAGGAGGGACAGACATAAGACTCTGTACCTTTAAGAGTCTCTTTGTCTGGAAACCTCCTTATTTACCCTCCTGTGCTTCAACCAAACTTCGACCCGCGATTCGCAACGCCCCTCTACGCCGCCGCCCCTTACGCCTGGCTCAAAGCGGCCGCGAGTCTGTGGCTGACCCTAAACTTTGCGCCCGCGGCGCGAACCCTCGGAGACGCTGTCTGTGTCGGGGTCCGGGCCCCGCGCTGCGCCGTTGGCGCAATGCGGGGCCCGGGGGGCGGGGCTTCGGCGGGCGGGCCAATGGGCGGTCAGGGGGCGGGGCCGGGTTCGGTTGTCTCGCGCCCTGGTGACAGCTCGCGCGTGCTGATGATGGCGGTAAATAGAGGGGGGGGTCGGGGGAGGGGGCGGAGGAGGTGGGGAGGCGACTAGGCGGGTAGCTCCAGGGGGTGGGGGGCCGGGGACCGGGGAGGACGCGACGGCCAGGGAGCCCATTCTAAGACTCGGAGGCGGGGACAGGAGTCTCCGGCACACTGGCCCTCCCCTTTAAAGAAGCCAAATCCTCACACACCGGGTGAGGGGCGACAAAGGCGGCGCGCGCCTCGCGGGCGGGAGGAGCGGCGGCAGGGGGCGGGACCGCGGCGCCGGCGGGCTGGGGGCGCCCGGGGCGGGGGCCGGCAGTCAGGGCGCGCCGGCGCCTGGTTTTGGCGGGGTGGGCGACCACTGGGCTTGGGGTAAAAGCTTTGAGGGAGAAGGAAAGGCAGGCTTGGCGGCGGCTGAGGGGAACGGGTCTGCGAATGAGACGAGGATTAAGGGGAAAAAGGGTTAGAAGGCAGGGAGAGGAGGAGTGAGAAAAAGCCAGCCGAGGAGGTAGGAAGGAGGCAAAACCCAGGGTGGGTGTTGAGGAAGCCGGGCAGGGGATGTGGTTAGGAAGAGCAAGGCTAGGAAGAGGGGTCCTGGGGTTAGGTGTAAGAGCAGAGGTTTGGAGGGGAAAGCTTTGTAGGGGGTGGTAGTGGGGTGAGAGGTGCTGGGGTGAGAGTTGGAAGTGGAAGGCAAGGAGAGGCAGAGCTGGGGTGATAGTTGGAAGTAGAGGAGAGAGAGTGATTAAGAGCCAGACGTGACAAGGGTGTGAACTAGTGCAGAGCGAGATGAGCTGAAGGACTGGGACTGGCGGTGGGGTGGGAACTGCGAGCTTCTGAGAAAGGTATGGGTTAGTGGGTGGGCAGTGGGTGTAAATTCTGGAAAGTGAAGGAGGGTGAATGAGACACTGGACTGGCACCAGGTGGAGTCGGGAATAAGAGCGTAGTGGAGGGGTGAAAAGAAATAGAGATGAGAGCCGGGGCATTTACAGGACAATTCAGGACCAA
Source organism: Equus caballus (assembly GCF_041296265.1). Lineage (NCBI taxonomy): Eukaryota > Metazoa > Chordata > Mammalia > Perissodactyla > Equidae > Equus > Equus caballus. The sequence continues at coordinate 44,593,697 of NC_091703.1, read as the reverse complement.
AAAGCTGAAAGGAGAAGAGAGTAAGGGTGTAGGAAGTGATGGCCGTCTGGGACAGGGTAATTGGGAATTGTGCTGATTGACGAGGTTCAGCAAGATCCGAGGTAAAAACAGTGAGGCGAAGAGACAGGGCTTAAAGCAGATGGTGAGAGCAGCACGGAAGAGATGGGCCCCAGGATTTAAAGGATGAGATGGGGAGTAAGGGAAGAGAACAGTGAGGGAAGCTGGGAGGGTCCTGATAGATGTAGAACTGGGGTAGACTGCACAGAGCTGGGCATCACATGTGCGTGTTGTGGGGAGATGCTCCAGAAGGTCTGCATGGGTCAGGGCACAGACGCTGTAGTGAAGGATCAAGTGTAGGGAGCCTTTGGTGCAGAAGAGGAGGAACCATGGTGAGTGGAAAGAGACCTAGAGCGAGGGGTAAAAACTAAAAAGTAAGGGGAGGGGAGGTGCAGGAAAGGAATTCTTTGTTGGGAAAAGAACTATAAGTGGCTTGAAACTGTGAGTCCTTTTGTCCATAAAAGTAGGAATTCCAGAAACCTCTTTCTCTCTTCAAGGAATCTTGAATCTGCTTCCACCTTTCATTGCTTTTAATTCAACTTTCATGTCCACTTTGAAAAGATGAGACCCATTTTGATTTGATTTTGTTCTTGTGTGAATGATAAAGCGCCAACTCAGTGCTGAAAACCTGCATTCCACCAGTGTTGTGATGATGGATTGTATTTATTTGCAGTGTGGCTGTGCCTGTGTAGTGTGATAGTGTTGCGTTGTAGCAGTATTGGACCTGACAAGTGCTAGGCAGAGTGCTTTATCGACAGCAGCTTCATTTTCAATGGAGAGCCACTGTTGAGAAAGAGAAAGATGAAAATCTTTTTGTTTTGCTTAATGAACCAGACTTCTGCCTGATTGTTTTTTAGTGGCTGGAGAATAGTGAGAATCATTTTAGAGAAAGGCAAATAACCAACCAGGGAAGTTTGCTGGGGAAGAGATTTAAATCAGGGCTGTGAGGGCTTTGAGTTCCTAAGCTGCCTTTAGCTTTGTGTGGGACATTTCACACTGTAGTAGGTAACTCACCCATTTAACAAAATGGAATAGAGAAAGGGAGATTTGTAGAATAGTGGAGAATTTTAGAGTGGGACTTACCCTTTAGGTTAAATAATGAATTTATGAGTAATTTTTATCGTGAAAAAACCTCTTAGAGATAATGCAAGCTGGAGCCTTGGACAGCTCCACTGCCTTTCCTGTTTTGTAGTTGTGAATAAAGAAGGCTATGTTAATATTAATTTTCTAGAAGCTTTTGATTTTTAAGACACATTTGGAAATTAAAAAGAAGAAATTTGGGACAAAATTTAGGTTATTCTTACTGAGTATTTTGTTTTGATGATTTTATTCTGAACCTTTTACATTTAGCTAAGAATATGAATGGTTGTTACTTTGCATTTGATGATGCAGAGGATAGCATATAATTTACTTAAGAAAATGCAGACTGTTCTTGAGAATCTTATTTTAGGTTATTTCATTAGTGTACATTCAGATACACAAAGGTACTTTTTTTCAAAGTCGTGTAAATTTTGTATTGCCACTGTTTTATGGGTGTTGGTCTAAAACAAAGATTAAGTTGATGGCATTTATAATAGCAAAGATTAGATTTTGATTAGTGGGTATCAGAAACATTGGTTGTTAATATACATGAATAATTTAGGATCTTAAGTCTTTCTGGATTCAGCTGCTGTGTTCATGGATTCTGGATTCTGTTAAGCAGGTGTTCAAGGTGACTAGATTGATTTAGCAGTTTAACAGAAGATTTTTAAAAATTACTATTTTTACTGCTAAGTCTCAAGAGGATTCGTCTGAAATGTTAACTTTCAAGCTGAAGAGTAACTTTGGTATGAGGCACCTGTTTCTGTAAGATATGTTTGCATCTTCCCTTCCTTTCTAGATGTGTTTGGCATTACTAGTAGGTTATACTCTGTGTATGGTATTGCCGTTTTTGTAATGTAATTGTTTTATGCTTGATATCTTTATATTAATTACTTTAGACTTATTTGATATTGATGAAAAAGAAAATATAAACTATAAGATCAGCCAAGGGAAAGAGTCCATTTGGATCCTGTCTTTTGTTTCTGCATGCTGCCATAGTGTGCTAAATCACCAGTTCTCATTGTGAATGGTTATTTCTGTGTGATATTTCTAAAACCAAAAATGGATAACTTTTTAGTTCAAATAATATTATTTATCAATAAGGACTCCAATGATAAATTTAAGCTTTATTTTTATTTGTTCATCAAGTAGAATTCTACTCTACTCAACTTTATTTCGGTTATAATCTTATTTGCTAAGCGGAAAACTTTTCAGTTTATACTTTCAGATTTGAATGGGTAGGGTGTACATAATTAAATGTTTTTCTGGTTAATCGTAGATTCTTTGGATGGGAAGAGACCTTGAAAGGACCTCTAGTTTATCCTGCAACTTCAGTCAATATCCCACTTAAATCATCCCAGGTAGATAAGCATTTATCCTATTTTCGTAAATCTTCAGAGGTAACGTGGCAACTTTTGTAGATAATCTTTTCCATCATTTAATTATTTTCTCCATAAGGACAGTCTGTCTTCTCTCTAACCAGCACACACTTAATGCTATGTTTATATTTCTTCTCTCTTGCCCCATTCTGAATTTTTGAGTAAAAATGTCTGCTGAATCTAGTATTGGGAAGACCCTAGCTCTTCATAAACCTGACAATAGTAGCTACGCATGTGTAGTGCTTTTGTGGCAGACTCTGTCGTAAGCTCTTTGCAGACCGTAACTCATTTACTCCTCATTAGCCGTCCCATGAGGTCGGCGCTATCACTATTCCCATTTTATGTGGGATGAAATAGAGGCTCCTTGAGATTAAGTGACTTGCCCAAGGTTATTCTCACACATTTCTACAACTACTAGTTTGATAATTGATAATCTTGTCACACAGATACTACTGTTTTTTGTCAAGTAGTAACTAAATGATATATTTAATCTTTTTTTTAGTTCATACAGTAGAATTCTACCAGGCGTGGGGATAGAATTCGAACCTTGGCATTTTGCAGGCAGTCTGTGCTCTGGTATCACCTCTGCTTGTTGTTGTGAAGTGGTCCCTCACCATGTTCTTCTCCTGATTAAACAGTGCTGGTTTATTTTATCCCCTAACTGGTTTGCCAGTCCTTAAGTTATCCCTGTTGTTCTGTTATTAACCTATTAAATGGGGAACCTGGGACAAACACCATAAGGGCTATGTCTAATGCAAAGATTACATCAGAGTTCTTCTATACTATTTTTTTGGTGACAAAATTGTACTTATAAAACAAAACAACCCAAAACCATTAAAATGCCTAACTGAATTGCAGATTGTTACTTCTCCACCTTTTTAGCTAGAAAAAGGCCCTGGACTTGTTATATACCCTACAGGTTTGCATTTGAGAGATGGCTGCCCATTGAGGAGAAATGGAGCTCAGACTTCAGGGCATATATCCATAAGCAAAATCTGTCCAGACGCTTGCTGACTTTTTGCTATTTTCTCTTTGTGTGCACCTGTGTAAGCAATATACTGAGTACATTTACGCATGCTTTAATTTGGTTAAATAAATGGGTCCACTCTTTTTTTTTTTTTTAATTAAGACTTTATTTTTTTAGGGCAGCTTTAAGTTCACAGCAAAATTGAGAGGAAGGTACAGAGTTCCCATATACCCTTTGCCCCACACATGCATAGCCTCCCCCATTATCAACATCCCTCCCCAGAGCGGTTCATTTGTTATAACTGATGCACTCATTTTTAAAAAATAACTAATAGTTCCCAGCATGAGCTAAGTATGTGAATTGTTTGAACCTCACAACAACCCTTTGAGGGAGCTTCTCTTGTTAATACTCTGTTTTTTTGTGATTTTTGGTCTTTTTTACAATGTTTCAAACTTACAGAAAAGTTGCAAAAATGGTACAAGGAACTTCTGTATACCCTTGTTCAAATTCATCAATTGTTGTCATATTGCCCCATTTGCTTTATCATTTTCTCTCACTTGAATATTTTTAAACAAGTAAATTTGAAAAACAAAAGGTTATGAAGGCCTTCATTTTCAAAAGAAAAGGAAAGAATGTTTTGCTATATCAGTGAGTTGGTATGTGTTTGGTATTAGTCATGCATGTGACGCAAAGAAATTGCAAGATTGGATTTAGAGTGGATTTTGTGGTTTTATGGTTTGTTGTCTTCAGTATATTCTGGAAAACATTCTTTTACCTGTCAACGAGGAGTTTGTAGGCCCTTCCCTCATGAGCTAAGACTGCGTCATGGTATACCCCTCTACTGGGGACCTCCTTAGCACCTGCCATAGTGTGTTCACACATAAGTGGGTCCCCAGAATATGCCAGCTAGTGATGATGTACGGCTGACTATTATGTGAAAACAGAAGCCACAGGTCTGTTTAACACCATGACTAAGACATATTTAGGTGAAATAGATATTTTGAACATCTTTATGTAGCTTCAAGAGGCTGGAAAAGATCTAAGTGCAAAATGTTCCGCCTTAAGAACATTGGTTACAATTAATATAAATAGGTTTGCCTTATGGTAAGGGGATGAATATAAATATCTTAACATTCCCTTGCCTCCCCCTAAAATAAACCTAAAATTTTGGAGTCTCTCTACTTGTCATCATATAAGGAGATTTAACTGACCCCATCCCCACTGCTACCTTCCAGCTCATCCTCATGGTCCTTAAAATGATAGCCTGATAAAGACGTGACCTGCCAAATGAGGCTTGTCTGATTTCACTGGAAGGACTATTAGCTGTATTCCCACAAATGTAAACTACAGCACTTGTGGGCTTCTTTTCCTCTCCCCTGCTTAAGTGATCATCAAAGCTATGAAATATAGCTCCTTATTAAAGCTGATTGTAATAATTAAAAACACTTTGCTTTCATAAGGATGAGAAAATTACAAATTATTTGGAAAGTGTTCTTCCCAGTCATGCATTATTGTTTCTGAGACTTGGGCAGTTTTTAAAGACTATAATACTGTTCCTTTGCCATTTACATGTTAATAGAAGTCTGAAAAGTAAGACGCTCTTCTGAAATTTTCAGCGTTGTTTTTATTATATGTCAAGTTGTAAACAGCCTTCTGTGACAGGTATTTTCTCTCTTTGTCTTCTATTGAGCTAATTAGTAATTTACACTCTAGTAGCATCTCTTTCAGCCTCACTGTGTGAAAATGCCTGCTACTCTGTGCCTTCCGTGCAGCCTGGGCTGGCAAATGATTGGGGGCAGATGTTGGTTAGCACATCAGAAGGATCACAGATAAAATGTATTTTTGTGTTGTTTTTATAAACGTATAGGCTTTTGTATATGCCCATCCCCTGCCCTGCTGCCCCTCCCCCCCATTCAAATAGGAATGTTATGACCTCCTGTAATCCAGAGCTACTGTCCTTGATTCAACTTTGGATTGTTTTCTCTTCTGCCTCCCCACCCCCACCCCAATGTTGTGGGATTTGGGGAGGATTAGCAGGGCAGTCTGCCGTAGTTTAGAGCCCAGGAAGCTGGTCTTCTCTGATCTCTCCCGTCGTTGCTGGAATACAGAGCTTCTTGTCATTGTCATTAGAACCCAGCAGTGGTTCTCTTGCTGGGCAGGTTATGTGAGGGGTGGGAGGGCAGCCCTGTCGCTAGTGAGTTAGGAAGATGCCTTTTGGATAGGTGCTACCTTTGCATCACCTTTTTCAAAATGTAGCCGTGAGTGACCAAAGGATAATTTTATAGCTTGGCTTTAGCACTTTGTCACATTGGTGTTCTGCTCTTTCCTGCACCCTGCTCTCTCTATTTCAATCTCTGACATGAGAGAGATGATGTGTAGTGTCTGTCATGTGCTCACTCAGATAGGCCATGTGGACATATGAAAGTAGCAAGACCTTTTGACTTTGAAATAAAGTCTTGAGGATCAGTTTGCTCTGTGAGGAATATAAATTTTAATTGGGAATTAAAGGAAGGGTAGAGAAGAGTTTACTGATTTATCAATTTTGAGCCAAAACCTTTCTAGAATCCTAGATAATTCGTGGTACTTATTTTTACAATTATGGATACTAATTTATCAGGACAATAAGGTCAAATTCCCTGTTAGAGCTAATTAGAGTCCCCCTGACAAAAATTGTTACCTGGAGGCAGTCACAAAGAAAATCAGGTAAGAAAATGTGTGAAGATCTCAATTCAGCCGTCCTTGCTAACAGTATTATAATCATAGACATCTAGCCTTTGGCAGTGAATCAGCATTCATGAGCAGAGGATGTCTCAGTTATGTGAGCACTCATAGAGTATGTGGGGCTGTTTTAGTGTTTTGTTTTCATAATACTGAATGTCTAGAACATCTGTGGCATAGAATGCTGTAGGGATCTGTGGTTGGCCATTGCTAACATCATCATCTTTTACTCTCCTTTTTGTGTTTTCTAATAAAACCACCTATATCAATTGTCTTAATTATAGTGAATGTTCATGGCTATATAGTAATTATACTCTTGTGCTTTAACATCTAAAAGAGGTTAAAAAGCCAGATTAATAAGCAACCTTGTATATAAAAAAGTAAAATATCATCAAAGTGGACTGATCACACAGAGGGGTGTTATGAGTAAGTAAGATGAGAAAGTGAATACATGACTATGGAATTGAATATACTCTTTTAAAAGAAACATTCCTTAAACATGACATAGCTTAAAGAACTGTTAACAGTGCATTTCAAGTGAAAGGTAAGTGTGCTTTAATCAAGAGACCAAACTCATTTGTGGTTGGCATCATTGTCTACTCCATTCTAAAATCCCAAATTCCCAAATTGGTTAAACATTACCAGTCTCCCCAATTAATGTGCTTCTTGAATTTTTTTCTCCATGGCAGTTCGGCATAGCCTACAACTAATAATAAATTCAAAATCTATTTAAGCTATAAATTCATTAATCCTAATCATTTAAATAAATATAAAATGTATAATTACTGCTTTTACCTGTCAGATTGAAAGATTACACAAGTTGACGATGGCCAGTAGTGGATGAGCATGTGGGGGAGTTGGACCTCTTACACACTGTTGTGGGAATGTCAGTTTTCTTGGACATAAATTTGGCCATGTCTGTTGGAATTTAAAATGTGCATAGCCTGTAACCCAGCAATTCCTCTTCTAGAAATTTTTCCTATAGATATATTCAGACACTTGTGTGAAAACTATGAGTACAAAGTTTTTCTTCACATCATTGTTTGTTATAGCAAAAAAATGACGTCCATTAATTAGGGACCAGATAAATAATGTATGATGAGTCCGCACAATGGAATACCATTACGTTTTTAAGAATGCAATGGATCTCTATTTGCTGGTATAGAAAGACATCCATAGTTAAGTTATTTTTAAAAAGTCACATTATAGGACAATATGTATAGAATATTCCTACTTTTGTAAAATGTTAAGGACTGTTATTGAGGTGTTCCCTTTTTTGGGGGGAGGTATTCATTTTTTACTCTATATACTTCTATAGTGTTTACTTGTAATAAGTGTAAGGAAAGGGTTAACTGAGAACGTCATAAAGGAACTTTCTGTAGTGGTAAGGGAGGAGAAAGAAGTTGGCCAGAGAAGAGAACTGCTCCATTCATATGAGATAACATCAGTCAAGTTTTTGAATCAGAAATGAGGACTACAGTGGCAGAGAGAGGGGATATAGTGGAACTTGAGGCCCTTTGGTGGAAGTTCTAAAGGCAATGATAAAGAGCGTGCTTTTGATTTGAAAAATGATCTATAAAATGGAGATAATAGTATCTAGTCTATTGGGTTGTTGTGAGGATTAAATTAAATAATGTACATAAAATGTTTAGAGCAATGACTGACACATAGTTAAGTGCTCAGTGTTAGCTTTTATTATTGAATGAAAATGCATTATCTTTTGTAAGCCTGAATAAATTAACGTGATAGCTTTTATTATGTGTGGTAACGATTCTGGTGACTCCACCGACAGATCGTGTATCTTGGATTTTTTTCCACTAGTCTTGGTGGCTGACCCTACCATTCCTATTCTTCACCTTTGATCCTCTCACCTACTAACACCTAGCATGAAAGTCTGAAACACTGCAGTTACAATTTTAAATTAGACATGTGATGTCCTTCAGGTTGCTATTGATTTTGTTTACCAATATTATCATGTATACTAGTTAACATTTGGGGTTTGTGAAAAACACTGGAGCAGGTAATCTGGGGGGAAGACATCATTTTCTTTGCCCGTGGGATTGTGGAATAGATGTGTCACTTTGCACTGAATGTGTTAATCAGTTTTTGTTAGCAGTACAGTGTAATGAGCATATTAGCTACAACACCTACATTGGCAGCCAGCAGTCTGCTTGTGAAATCTTTTAGAAAACAGAAATCTGATGAGAAGTGTTCCTGAGCAGTTGAAATATCTTTGGGGGGAAAGTTACATGGAACAAATAAAGTAGAAAAAATTTCTCCTCCAAAAACAAATTGTTTCACTACTGAAAGCCATGAGAAAAGATCTTTTTCCTGTGGATGAGATGTAACAATGTAATTTTGTAGGGCTTTAGAGTTCTTTTTGTATTTCAACTTTTCCTTTAAGTTTGTCATTTAAAGGACTCAAGGTATCTTTATATTTGATTTAAAAAATTTATGAAACTTTTAAGAATGATGAATTTCTCACTTTATAGTATATATATTCTAATGTAAATTATTTTTTTCCTTCTACTTCTTGTTGAAATGTATCTTAAAACATATCGTTTTGAGGTTTAAAAAAAACCTTCAGAAAAGCAAGAAAAACTTATATTTAAGCACAGTACTTGGCACTCAAGGGGTCTTTAGTAAGTTTTTATTGACTAAATTAACATATGCATGAATGAAAAATATTATTCTGACTTTGGACTTCATGCTCTATGAGTTGGGCACAGTCTAGCGTTGATGTATAAACGCCTTCTGTTCAGCCCCCATTCCCATGCCTGTTTTCCTCTCCTACCCCACAAGCACCTTCTCTGATGTGTTCGATATATGTCCTCAATTCTATATGCATCTTTCTAAAATACTTAGTGATGTTTTTGTATATGTATGTTTAATTGCAAAATTGCTCATTATATCCCACTGTTGTAGAATTTAGCTATAGAATTCTCCTTATAAAAATGCTGTAGATCTTACTCTGGTTTTTACTTTTTTCACTCAGCACTGTGTTTTAAGATCTATGTATGTTTTTGGATGCACATTTAGCTAATTGCTCCTAACTTCTGCCTAGTACTCTGTGGTGTGCATCCGTTCCCATAGTAATGGATGCTAGGCTACCATAAACAATGCTACCAATAACAGTTTTGGACGTGTCTATTATTTATGTATTTGAGAATTTCTTTGGGATCCAGACTCAGGAGTGGTACTGTGGCATAAGTACTATCAGGCTACTGCATGGTTTTATCAGTTTATACCCCACAGGCAGTGCATTCCCAACCTCCCCTATACTTGGTATTGTTAACATTTCTAATTTTTGCCATTTAGTAATGTCTCATTTTAATTTGTATTTTCTAATTACTAGTGAGTTTGAGCATTTCTTCATATTCTAGTTAGCTGTTTCCCTTCTGTGAAATAAGCATGAAAGAATGAACATAGTATTTTTTATTTAAGCTGGAGGAACTTTTGGTTATGCATTGTATTTTGTAAGATATTAATGTATTTTCTCAAACTTCAAAAAGGGAAGAACATCATACTTTATGCAGAATCTTAAAGTATTGTTTTCTTCCTGATTCCAAGATACAATGAAACAAACTTTTTTTTAAGCATTCAACTTGAAAGCTATAAAGTATGCTACAATTAAAACACCTTGCTAATCTATTCTAATTGTCTTCACTAATGCTGAAAATTGAAAGCAAATGTTTTTCCCAGAGTAAATTTGGTGGGAAAGTGCCTCTTCATATTAGTTTTTAAAAAAAATCTCCCCTGGTCACAAATCAGTAGAAGATTATCAAAAAATCAGATCTGGCTGTTTCCCCCTGTTTACAGTCTTCCTGCATGTCCCACAGCTGAGTAAGTAGCAGGCAACACCTTCTCTACTTGTCTGTCCATGAAGAGCCCAACATTCATCAATAAGTACTGTTTTAAAGCTCATTGAATATAAGTAGATGATATTAAATATGATGAACAAATACCACGTTATACTCCTTATTTTTCTATGAAAGGGCAATAGAAAACATAGATGTTTCGATTTTTAAAGTATTTGGGGATAGAGAAAAGCCTACTTCTTAGTTGAGGTGCCACTTCTTAGGGTCGTAGAGAAAGTTGGGCAGCAGGTGTTTGAGATTTGCACATGGATCCCACTACTGCTTGTTTCACTCTTCAGGAAAGAAGGATCGACTCTGACTCAGAATGCTCTTTTCCTTGTTCCAGCAGATTCACAGGATTTGTGCTTTCCTTTCCTGAGGAAGTAATAGAGTTCTTTAAGTGTTTTCATTTCTGACCAAAATGTGATGCAATGAAGTTGTTTTGTTGACTTTGCTTTAGCATCTGCTTGACTGAGTGAAAAAAGAATTTTAATTTGTGACGTGATTGATGCAGCTGTAAACCATGAACTTTTCCCATAATATGTTAGAATTTTTCCTTTTTTTTTTTGCTCATTTTGTGGTTAGACTTCTAAATAAGTGTCTATCTGCAAAACGTTATTTCCTGCTCTTAATTTTTTTTCAAACAAAGCCACACACTAAGCTAAGGTGTAGAGTTTTCCAAATACTTTGATTTTTCTCTGCCTTGAAAATTATTTTTTTCATTCTTTTTTTTCCTCAGAAATCCTGCTTGGAAAACCATATTTTTAGATATGATTTTATTTATTTATAGTTTTTGAGGAAGATTAGCCCTAAACTAACATCTGCTGCCAATCCTCCTCTTTTTGCTGAGGAAGGCCGGCCCTGAGCTAACATCCGTGCCCATCTTCCTTTACTTTATTTGTGGGATGCCTACCACAGCATGGCTTGAAGACAAGTGGTGCCATGTCTGCACCCGGGATCCGAACTGGCGAACCCCGGGCTGCTGAAGCGGAACGTGCGCACTTGACCGCTGTGCCCACTGGCCTGGCCCCTAGATATGATTTTAAAACATTCTTTTTAACCTTTTAAGAATCTTTTAAAATTTAATATTTATCAGTGCTAAGCCTGTATATAGCATAAAAGTATACTACCTGCTTTTCCTCTCCCCAACATTCTGCCTTTTCTCCATTTTCTACTCTTCCAGCTGTTTCTTTTGGTATTTAATGCCATTTTCCTAGACGTGGCCACCAACAAGTAGTGTATGTCTTCACTTGAGAACCGAACTCGGGCCTCTGAAGCAGAGTGCACCAAACTTAACCACTAGGCCATGGAGCCGGCCCCTTGAGTTCCTAAATTCTAATCAGCCTCGCCCTTCTCCCCCTTGACCCCAGTTCTCGTATTCTTTCTCTCTGGAACTCTTATTATTTGTGTTTGGAACTTAGAACTGACGGGTCCTTTAATTTTCCCATCTTTTCTATTTCTCATCTTTTTGGTTCGTTCTACTTTCTGGGAAGTCTCCTGAACTTCATCTTTAGACTCTTCTAATTAGTTTTATATTTCTGCTATCATATTTTTAATTTTCAAGAGTTTTTTTCTCTGTTGCTTTTTAATAGTTTTCTATTTTTGTTTCATGGGTGGAATAGTTCTTCTCTGAGTATTTTAATTATAATTTAAAAAAATTTCTTCAGCCTCCTGGACTATCTCTGTTCCCTTAAAATACCTTTACTTGATCATTTGTTTTGGTCTTTCAGTTATGGAATTTCCTTAAATGTATAGCCTTGGCCATCTTACGCATATTCCAGAATGAGCCATTGAAAAACTGAAAGCTGAATTGCTGGAGTGTGGGGGCTTCTAAAAGTTAACTAGTCGTCTTCATTATAAGGTGATTAGCCAGGGACCCAGCTTCCTTGGAGGGTCATCTGCAGCATCAGTGTTTGTAGGTGTTTTTCTCTGGGCCAGGTTCTTCCCCAGAGAGAATGCTTCAATCATCGGTTACACACGTGGCTCCAGTATCTGGGGAGCTGAGTGGAGAGAGAGCTGGGGACATTTACCTTGTGGATATTGGCTTTCCCTTAACCCCTATCTTTTAAGTCTGGTAGGCCTGCTCCTCGTTATGCCTGTCCAGAGTCTCTTTAGTTTCCAGAGAGTAAACTTCCCATCCTCTGACTGATGGCTATTTGGAGTCAGGATCTTGGGGTAGGACTTTCAGCCTCTTCTCCTGTTTTCAGCCCTGCCTGCTCACCTCAATTTCAGAGGCATTCTGAGCTTTTCTGGTGCATCCCAGCACAATTCTGTTTGCTCTGGGTTTCCCCTTAAAATGTTCTTAGTTTTTGCTTTCTTTGTTCAACTAAATCAATTAACTTATTCATTTGCTTTTCAGCTTCCAGAAACTTTATTGTGGTTGTTTCCTCACCTGTTCTTTGTGCTTTAGGATTTTACATTTTTAATGCCATTTTAGTGGAGTTCTGGAGAGAGCAGAGGTGAATGCAGGTTTCAGCGCATCGTGCTTCACTGCAAATCCAAGCTTATTTCTTTGATGTCCTGTTTCAACACAAGACTTGTTGGCTTACAGCAATTGCACAATTTTGCTGCAGTGGCAGAATTGCACGTGACATAAATTCATTTGGTTTTTGCTACCCCTGTGGATTAATGCCTAACCTATAGCTTGCTGTAAGAGAATGATATCTGAATGACTGGGGAGTTTACAGATAGAATTACAGAAATTTAGGTCATTGAGTAACTTAAATGTTCCTTTTACAGATGTGGAAACTGAGACCCCAAGAGCAGAAGTGGCTTACTTTTGTTCACTCTTCTGTCTAGAACTAGAACAGAGTCTCTTCTCCAGTGTTCTTTTTCTTGCCACCATGATTCTGTTCTCATTAAAGTAGCTGGAAAGAGGAGCCCTTTATGTCACCCAAATGTCCCATTAATTTAGTGTAGGTTTTAGGTTGCAGTCATGGGATTTTATGTTTTTATGTTTTTCTTCCTGTTAATTTTTGGGGTCTAGTTTTATTTTGATAAACTTTAAAACTTGAGAAAATTTATGTCCTGCCATTTAAAGATATTTCTGTTTTAAAGAATTTATATTGAGCATTTAAAAGTTTTCTTTTTCCTCCTACTATTCCCTTCTCAGTGGATCCCAAAAGTCCTCTGTGGAATAGAGTGGAAACTCTTTCCTGAATATAATTATAGCAGGTAAAATTGTTTAGAAAAAATTAGGGTGCCTGTTAAAATTTTTAAATAATGTGGAAAAGGGAAGCAGGTATTGTAAACATGTCAACAACTTTCTTTGGAGAAATTCTAGACTGCTTTCTTTACCAATTTTTCAAAGCTCAATTCTCCTCTTCCAAGAACCCTTCCTGCATTTTACCCCTTAACCTTTTTCCCCTCCCTCCTATATTTTGTGCTGTGTACTGTTTGCTCCAGAACATCACTGAATTCATTATATGTTGACATAGAAACCTTTGGTGATTTTCATTTATATGTAAAATTCTTGGGGACAGAAACCGTGCTTTAATCTTTTGAATAAATTCACTTACACACGTTTGTGGAGTGCCTTCTTTGGCTGAAGCACTGGCTCTTCTGTAGGTGCTCGCATCTTTTGGGGCACATATTAGTGCCCCTTCCTTTGTGTTTCATTCCTGACTAGTAATAATAGCTAGGAGCAGAGTGGGGAAAACCTGTTGTTTGGAAGCTAAGGGGTCTAATGTTCCCTTATCTGAAAAGTAAACATTTTGAAAGACAAGTCCTCTGAGATTGCTTACAGCCTTCAGATTTCATGATCATAAAGAGGTACTCCTGGGCCCGGCCCCACGGCCAAGTGGTTAATGTTCCACACTCTCTGCTTCGGAGGCCCAGGTTCGTGGGTTCAGATCCCAGGCATGGACCTACTCCACTCACCAGCCATGCTGTGGCAGTGTCCCGCATACAAAATAGAGGAAGATTGGCACAGGTGGTAGCTCAGGGCTAATCTTCCTCAAGCAAAAAAAAAGGAAGATTGGCAATGGATGTTAGGCCAATCTTTCTCACCAAAAAAAAGAAAAAAAGAAACAGAGGTGCTCCCAATGAATCAGTGATGTCCTTTATGACACTGACCAACAAAGAAGAACAATGTCTCTTAGGATTGAATAGAATCCAATGGAAATTTTTCCATGACTGAGCTAAACTGTTGCAAACAATCTGAAGTAACCTAGAACACTTAGAATGATAGAGCATTGTTTTTTTTCTCTCCACCTCTTCTAGGGTTAAACAATGCTTTCTCATTATACTTTGGAAATGTATTCTTTTATACTTTTTCTAATTTTTATTTTTCATTACGAAATAAGATACAGGTTTCCCACCATCTGAAAGGAGAACATTTATGTGAAACCTTTTGTTAAGCCAAAATGGCGTAAAGTGAAGAAGCAATTACCGTTAATTAATATGGGAAAAATTTTTGAGCATTCCCAGACCTCAAAAATAACCTACCAAATCATACCAAATAACATATAAAACCTAAAATAACACTAACATACGGTAAAATAAGCAATGAAATCATAAACACACAGCCTATATCAAGTAGAAATCATGTATTTACAGTGTCGTTTCACTTGCCAGAATCAGCAAGACAAGGAGCACACTGGAAGGCTGAGAGGTGGTGGTGATACTGGTGTGTTAGGCTGAGTCGTCGGAGGTTGGGATGGTGGGAAGTACTGGATACGGGGGTATAGGAGAGATAGGAAGAATGTCATCTATTAACATCTCATCATCTTCTGAATCCATCAGGGTGGACAGGTCACTAAGATCTACACCTTCTTCTATGACTGCCTGCCTCACTGTTGAAGGTTGATGTTCATTGTCTGCTGTGGCTGATGTGGAAGGCTTGAAATATGACAATATGCTTGACTGCTTAGCCTCTAAAATGGCTCACTGCAAAACAAATGCTGAATGCTATTTTCACCTTTCACTTTTTTTTGTAAAAGTGAAAATCCTGTTCAGATTTCTTTCCATTAGTGAAAACAGGTACTAATGTAGTTGTTTCATAAAAGCAAAGTGTCATAAAGCAAACTTTCAGATAGCAGGGGAAACCTGTACATTTTAAAGACTAGTAAAACAAAAGCTGAGGTGAGCATCCTCTAAGTGTAAAAACTTCCTTGTGTGATCCTTCCTTGTGTCCCACCCCAGGTTAACCACTATCCTGACTATTATCAAGAAAGTTAGGATTTAGCCTCTCTTTATTATGTTTTAAATTCTAGACTTGAAAGCAAAATAGCTCAATAATGGAAGGCCTTCAGTCTTTTTACATGTATATTTTATTTTGTTATTTTTTTAATTAAGGTAGAGTTGACGTGTAACACTGTATTAGTTTCAGGTGTACAACTTAATGATTCAGTATTTGTATATGTTATGAAATGATCACCACAATAAGTCTAGTTAACATCTGTCACCATACATATTTACGAAAAACATTTTTTTTCTTGTGATGAAAACTTTTAAGATTTATTCTCTTAGCAACTTTCAAATATGCAGTACCGTATTATTAACTAAGTTGCCATGCTGTACATTTCATCTCCATGACACATTTATTTTATAACTGGAAGTTTGTACTTTTTGACTCCCTTCACTCGTTTCACCCATTCCCACCCCCTGCCCCTGGCAACCACCATCTGTTCTTGGTATCTCTGAACTTGGGGTTTTGTTATTGTTGCCTTTTTAGATTCCACATATAAGTGAGATCACATGGTATTTGTCTTTCTCTCTCTGGCTTATTTCACTTAGCACAAGGCCCTCAAGGTCCATCCATGTTGTCACTAGTGGCAAGATTTTATTCTTTTTTATGGCTGATTAATATTCCATTGTATGTGTGTGTGTGTGTTTGTGTGTATCCATCGATCATTGTAAATAATGCTGCAGTGAACATGGAGGCGCATATATCTTTTCGAGTTGATGTTTTTGTTTTCTTTGGATAAATACCCAGAAGTGGAATTGCTGGATCATGTGGTAGTTCTATTTTTAATTTTTTGAGGAACTTTCACACTGTTTTCCCTAGTGGCTGCACCAATTTACATTCCCACCAACAGTGCACAAGGGTTTCCTTTTCTCCATATCCTCACCAACACATGTTTTTTATGCAAGGTAATACTAGAAAGATAATAAGTAACATTTATTGAGCACTTATCCCATGCCATTGACTCTTCTGAGCACTTTACACATCCGAACTCCCCAACAACTGTATGAGACAGGTAAGGAAACTGAGCATGGAGCTAGGAATTTGGTCCCACTGGAATTCTGCTCCAGCCAATCAGGCCCCTAAACCTGTTCTCTTAACTATTATACCTAATTAGAATATTGTTTAGTAATTTGACACAATTTTACATATTTTTTAAATTTAAAAAAAAAATTAAATTTCTTTTAAAGATTGGCACCTGAGCTAACAACTGTTGCCAATCTTTTTTTTTTTTATTTTTCTCCCCAAAGCCCCCCAGTACATAGTCGTATATTTTAGTTGTGGGTCCTTCTAGTTGTGGCATGTGGGATGCCGCCCTCAGTGTGGCCTAGTGAGTGGTGCCATGTCTGCGCCCAGGATCCAAACTAGTGAAATCCTGGGCCACCGAAGCAGAGCGTGCGAACTTATCCAATCGGCCAAGGGGCTGGCCTCCAATTTTATATTTTTAAGATCTGTATTTATTTGATATCTTTGACTACTCTAACCAGATAACAGTGTAACCATCAAACTCTGTCTTGTTTCTGCTAGAATCATTTAGTTGGAAAGCTCTACAGGCTTTAGATCTTGTCCAAACACTCCTAACTTTGCATTGCTTGGCACAGGTATATAGTCCACCCATTTATCTAAACCTTATTATATCTTTAGCACATAAGGTGCTTCAGGATACTATTAACTGCCATCTAAGTTTTACCCTGGCACCAAACTTTACTTAAATGAACCTCATGTTCTGTGCCACTGATGTCGGGTTACTGGAATTGCGCTAATTCAAAGCAATTATCTTGGGCCTAGGTGCTGCTCTTTTCTTGCTGTGTGGTCCTGGGATAGTCACTTAATAACCATTTTGAGTTTCCATTCTTCGGGTGTAAAGTGCTGCTGACACCTACCTCATTGTGAGAATTAACTGAGCAAATATATGTGAAAACACCTCACACAGCATGGTATCTGGTAGGAGTAAAATAAATGCTCATAAATGTCCTCTTCCCATTAAAATTGCTGTTGTAAAATGTGCTTGGTATAATATTTATTATATGTGGGGATATAAGAAGCAGGATTAGATTTAAGCACAATGATGAAATAGCAACTTTGGTGTATGCTATATGCAAAGTCATTTGTGTGGCTGACACAAGTGCTCTACAAACGAAATGGGATCTGGTATTGCTTTTGTTTGCATATGTTTATCTTGAATGATTGGGGAGAATGCAAGTATATTATGCTATTGCATTTAGGTCATTTTATTTTTTGATGAGAAGGAATTCCCAATCTGGCTAAGATCTTATGCTCTTTAATCCTTATTAAGCTGTTAAGACTAGGATGTTATTTAACTAAAATAAAGATCCAGATACCAAACACATTTTAGGGTTCTTGAGCTCTACCTGAATGATCATGCTGTTTTATCCCAGCATACTCCCCAAGCCCCCGGAAAGTTCGAATATCAATGTCTCTTCTCACCAGAATAAAGACGTAGGGGCCGGCCCCATGGCCGAGTGGTTAAGTTCACTCATTCTGCTTTGGCGGCCCAGGGTTTTGCCGGTTCGCATCCTGGGCACAGACATGGCACCGCTCGTCAGGCCATGCTGAGGCGGCGTCCCACATGCCACAATTGGAAGGACCCACAACTGGACATATACAACTGTGTACTGGGGGGCTTTGGGGAGAAAAAGGAAAAATAAAATCTTTAAAAAAAAAGATGTAAAGTCTTTGCTTTCTTTGGTAGCAAGGAAATAATAGCTAATCCACGTGTGCAGCTTTTGTCAGTTTATAATGCACTTACACACAGTTTTCTTATTTGATCTTCCCAGCGCCCTTGGAAGGGAGTAGAGCCGAAGTTATATCCATGTACATGTGAGGACGTAGAGGTCCCAAGACGTTAGTGAGTTGCTTAAGGTTGCGTTGCTAATAAGTGGATAACCTGGGGCTTCAACCCAAGCCTTCTGATTCTAAATCTAAGGCTTTTTCACTCTCCCCAAATCCTATGCCCCTTATAAATAGACCCATCTAGTATCTTATTAGATATGGAAGCCAGTCAACAAGGCAGGTGGATTTCTAAAGGCTTTTTGATCCTAACCACCACACAGGCATTTAGGGAAGAAAATTTCTAATGTTGGGCTTGACCATCTTTCAGTCTGAGACTGTGGATCTCTTATACATCATTGAATTGATTCCAAATTGTTTTTTATATATATATCTTTTTATTTATGTATTTTATTTATTGATTGATTTTTGTTCGTGAGGAAGATTGGCTCTAAGCTAACATCTGTGCCAGTCTTCCTCTAATTTTGTATGTGGGACGCCATCACAGCATGGCTTGATGAGCAGCATGTAGGTCCACACCCAGGATCTGAATCTGCAAACCCTAGGCCACCAAAGCAGAGCAGATGAACTTAACCACTATGCCACCAGACTGGCTGCTGCAAATTGTTTTTATTTAAGAAGGCTAAAACAATATGAAATGTTTTGTTCTAATATAAAAATGTACTTGTGGGGAGATGATAAAATTACAGTTTGCAGTGGTAAATACCATGTGAAGTTTTTAACTGAGAATACTTTATAAATGTTAGAAAGCATATCACCTAAGAAGTAAAATTTGAGATAAACTTAGAAGAAGGGATCCTCTATCAGTGATTAATTCAAACAACAATATACGTAAAGTCAGCAGAACGCAAAAATGAACAAGAAACAGTCTTTGTCCTCAAGAAGCTCACAGTTTAGGTTAGGTTGTCACTCCATGTTTGCTGTATAACAGCTTCCTAAGCCTGTGGACCATATTTCTGTTTAATAGTGAAAAGGCATTTTAATAAACAGTTTATAAGAAATCAATTCATCTGTCAAGTGGAGTTAGATTTTACCACCTAGATAATTCTGAACCACAGTCAGTGTGTGTGAATGCAATCCTAGCACCCTTTGTGTTTCACAGAAAATCATAAATCTGTCTGTTTTGCACTTTCTCTGCAGAAGTCTTGAGTTTGAACCTAAACCATTATCCAGAGCCATTAATGGGTAAAACCAATGGCAAACTAATAACTTAGAATCTTAGAGCAGTAAAGGGGCAGATCTTGAGCCTTTGTTCATGCTGTCCATGCTGTGCACTGAAATGTAAAATGTTATATGTTTCTTTTTGCATTATTATTTACTCTGGGTGGTATATACAAAATTTTAGAATTTTAAATTTGAGTGGTTCTGGAGATCTTCAGTGGCAGAGTGTGCGCTGAGACCCAGGCCTCTTGATACTAGTCTGGCTCTCTCTTCCCACCAGTCATATTTGGCTTCCTAATTTAGTGGCCATGAGAGATTTAATTGTGCTGTTCTTAAAATCTTACATGCGGTTTATTTAGTTGTAGATGCGTGTAAAATGTTTCCTTATTTAGTTGTAGGAGTTTCCTCTACCTTTGTATCTTCCTAGGCTTTTGACTTGTTTTTACTTTGATTAGATTTGACTGATTGTGTATGATTAAAAAATTATTTATGACATTGACTTAAAAATATGTCATTTTGTAGACTTTCTACCCAACCTACGGAGAAAGCGCCTAACTTAGGTTCTGAGCCAGTGGTTTTTTTGGCAGTGGCAGTGAAAATATGTTTCCACTCCCAAACAATCAGCATTGGGTGCAGCGTCCTATATTATCACACCTGCCTTGTCTACTCTCAGGGCTGTCTTGAGGCACCTGGGAGTTGTGTGTCGCAGCACTTAGAAAATCAGAAAGTGCTATTAACAACATGTTGCATGCATACATTCATGCATGAATCTTCTGATTAATTGTATGCTTGAGACTTTTTGTCATCAGACATTTTGCTACATGAGCTTATAGATTGGAATGGGCCAAAAATGTGGCTGGGTCAAGGAAAACACTTAAATCCAACAAGGCCTTACTCATAGTAAAATTATGGAGTGAATGGTGGGGAAATAACCTAGAGTGTTAGTGCCTTAGAATGTGAATGGAAATAATAGGTGGATTTGAAAGTCTTTTTGTTTAATGTCTAGCCTCTTCATTCTTTTATCAGTGTTTATTGAGCACCTAGAAAAGACTAGGCACTTTTTTAGACATCACTGATGTTCACAGTAAGACAAGATGCTGTTGCTGTCCTTCAGGACCTTACAGGGGAAGGCAGTTACAGACAAGATATAACATAGAATAATAAATGTTTGCATTTTAGAATGCCACATGAGTGACTTTTCTGGAAACGGTATAAAATCTTGGTTAAATTTTTTCTGGTTTAAATTTATTAATATTCTCTTGGTTGACTTTCTAAATTTTTAAATATATATTATGAAATATGTATAATATGTTTAAAATATTTTGAGATGTATAATATATAAACTGTATTTTTAAATATATAAACTATATTAAAAATATATCTATATAAAGCCTTAATACCTAAAATATGGGTCTGTTCTATTTGGTAAGCTATCCGAACATTCCTTCCCCGACTACATTAATATTAGAGAGCTCTTAAGGAAAGAGCATTGCTGCTGTCACCTTGGTGTTAGTCCTTGGTGCTAGTGTATCTTAAGAGCAGAAACGGGTTTGAATCCTATCTCTGCCACTTATTAACTCTGGAACTTATTTGTGCCTTAGTTTCCATGTCTGTGAAATGGGAATAAAAATAATACCTATCTCATAGTTGTGAGGAGTGAATGAGTTAATATGTGTAACAGTGCTCAGATGAGTGTCTGGCATACATTAAAGGCTAAGTGTTAACAGCTATCATCATCAACATTGTCATCATCATTATTATTATTATTATTTGGCAGAATAAGACTAAATTGAGTAAGATTTCTTTTTTTTTTTTAATTTTTCTCCCCAAAGACCCCCAGTACATAGTTGTATATTTTATTTGTGGGTCCTTCTAGTTGTGGCATGTGGGATGCCGCCTCAGCATGGCCTGATGAGAGGTGCCATGTCCGTGCCCGGGATCCGAACTGGCAAAACCCTGGGCCGCCGAAGTAGAGCGTGCGAATTTAACCACTTGGCCACGGGGCCGGCCCCTTGGGTAAGATTTCAAGAATGGATTTTCTCGTTCTCAAGCCTTGAAAATTGCTCTAAACTAAAGGTAGAAAAGAAAGGAAGGAAACTGAACCTTTGTTGATCATCAGCTATGTACCAGACAGTGGACTAGCATTTTACGTGCAGTCTCATTTAATCCTTACACCACTGCTATGAACCAGATGAGACAACAGGCTCAGGGAAGTTAAGTAGCTAGTATAGGGTCTTGTACTAGTCAATGGACATCATGAGGATAACTGGTCTCTTGTTACTCTACATCCTGTGCTCTTGCCTTCCATGACACCACAAAGCCTGAGAGTTCAGCAAGTTTCACTAATAGATGCTTGTTGGGGACTTATTTCTAATGGCCATTTAAAGGGATGTCATCTACATTTTTATTTTGTTCCTACTGTAGTGATTTGTTTTATATATCTGTAATTCCATACCCCCCATTCAAAAGTATATTATAGTAGTTTAAATGATATGTAAGTGGGACCTAGGTGGAAAATATTTGAATGTATGGAGTTTTCTTAATAGTTTTGAGAATTAAGCTGACTTATTATAATTTCCCCATTGTCAAGATCACCATCAAAATTATTGAAGTCATTACTCTTCAGGTTAATAGCTGTTTCATAGGGCTTTTAAGCCTGAACTCTATGTATTTCTATATCCTAGGTGCTATTTAGTATAGAACTGGTTATTGTGGTCAGCTTTTGGGGAGCATCCAGAATTAATTCAGATAACTTGGATTTAAATTTAATTAAGTTAGCTTTTAATCTTTTGGTGTTCTTATATTGAAAGTATAGTTATTTGGATAGGAAAGAGGGAAATTTTATGAATATAAAGCCACCATTCGTACAGTGTCAGTTTAGTTTTCTGAATAAGGTTCCCTCAGACCCCCAACCTAGCATGTGTGGAAGTTGTAAGCTCTTCATAAAAGTATTTGTGCATTTCCTGGGTTTTACCATCTTACAACCACTTCTGCCTCCTGGACCCATGTTTCCTTGTCGTGTGCCTCTGATGTATACCATAGGGCACCCAGATGTGAAACTTGGCTTCTCTGATTTTCAGAAAGGCCCCATTCACACAGGGCATTTGTGGGTTTAGTGCACCTAACTGAAGAAAGGAGGCAAAATAGAGGTGTGGTGAGCCTTACATTGCATTAATGCAAACAACTTCTTAGTGAGGCAGCCCTGTTCTTAAAATGTTTTCAGACCTCCCTTAACCTGAGAACTTCACCCCCACCTAATCCCAGCTTTGCTCCACTATAATAACTCCTCTTCTCTTCCTTGCCCTCTGCTCATCATTCTTCTCTCTGTTCCTTTCAGAGAGAAAATAACAAATTCCTCCTCTTGTCTAGTTCAGAGCAATTTCCCTTTCTTGACAGCCACTCTGGCATCTTGACAGCCATTCTGCAGGGATCCATCCACTCAGGGGGACTGGACGTGAGAGGTGGGGGACCCATATTGGGAGAACATATTTTCACAGAGAAAATTCCTTCTAAGAGGAAGTCTTGTGTTAGTTATTAGGATGACAAAATAGAGAATTTTTCGTCTTGCTTCATGGCAGCTGATGGCATACTAATCTCAAGTTTTATTGAGTCCTACTTCCTGAATAAAGCGTCAGAAACCTAAAAAAATGATTATACGTGCAATTTGTCCGTATCCTACACTCTAGATATCTTTGACGAATATAATATCCTTGTGTATAGAATGTGTGCTGCTTTTAAGGAAGCATGCTGCTTACCTGAAAGTCATGAACTCATTTAACACAGAGGAGCCACCTCTTGGTGTCTTTCGTTTTGATATTTTAGCTTTTGATACTCAAGTGTTTTGTTACCATGAATTTGTTTTTTTGTTTTTCTGGCAATTTTGAGTTGTTTGCAAAGACAACATTTAATCTTTAAGACCTATAACAAATGCAAAAGTACATGTTTCAGGAAGCACACTTTCATACTTCCACTTATGGATCAGCCTATTCCTAAGTGACTGAATCTTTGATTGCTCTTAGCTGAAAAAAAGACCACAGCTTTTTCCACTCTTTTACATCAGTTTTGTGGACTTGTAGTGAGTTTACTAAACTGCATTGTAATATACCAATCCTTTCTTTGAATTTATAAATAAAATTCATGAAATTGCTTTTCTCTTACAGATTGTTTTCCCCCATAGGTAACAGAGAAGAGGAAACCTAACCAATGACTATGGAATAATATGGAAGAAGATGGAAAAAACTTGTTTAATGGGTAAGAAATTAAACTGTAATGAAAAGTTATTAATGAAAACTATTCCTAAGAGTGTTATGTATGGCCAATCTGTAATACATAGCTGAGGTTGGAATACTAATAGGGTGAGTGATGAGTGACTATCTTTGCCTTATCCCCATTCTAAACTTCCACCCTCTTCTTTGTTAACTGTTGTGAAGTTTTCAGTACTATGAACTAACTTAAGCTAAGAGGGACACAGCCATATCTAAAGGTAAAGATGAGACCTGGAGACCAGCAAGCATACTTAAACAAGCCTAGAGTAGGTCTTGAAGGTTATGGTGGTTGGATGGAGACTGTCTGACGTGACCTATCAAGAATATCAACCACCCCTTCTTCCTCTCCAAATACTGCCAGCTGCTGTGGTGTTCAGCTCAGCATGGGGATCCCATTCATTGAGGCAGTGCAGGTTGTATGTCAGATGATAATCAAATAGGATTCCAGAGAAAGCCCAATAAGAGATTTAACTAAATTTATGAAATATAAAATTTCTTAATTACACCAGTCCATACATTCTTATTGTCAATAATTCAAGCATTATAGATAACCAAAACCCTCTACCTGAATCTTAGCCTCTTCCCAAAGTACATAGGTGTTTCCTATGTATTTGTGCAACCTTCTTCTTTGCCTAGTGGTTAAAAACTTGAGCTTAGAAGCCAGACTGGTTTTTTTTGTTTGTTTGTTTGTTTGTTTTGGTGAGAAAGATTGGCCCTGAGCTAACATCTGTTGCCAATCTTCCTCTTTCTGCTTGAGGAAGATTGGCCTTGAGCTAACATCTGTGCCAGTCTTCCTCTATTTTGTATGCAGGATGCTGCCACAGCTTGGTTTGATGAGCAGTGTGTAGTCTGCACCTGGCATCCAAACCTGTGAACCCCAGGCTGCTGAAGCAGAGTTCATGAACTTAACCACTGTGCCACTGGGCTGGCCCCAAGGAGCCAGACTCTTTTTGACTAGCCACTGTTGACATTTGGGCAAGTTAATGTCCCTGTGCCTCACTTCCTCAGGTATAAGGTGGGGACAGTAAATGCCCATCTCATAGCAATGTTAAGGATTAACTAGTTAATCCATATAAAAAACTTGGAATAACGGCTAGAACATTTTGAGTGTTCAGTAAGGGTTAGCTCTAATTCTCATATGTGTCCCAGTTAGCATTTCTATGTACCATCTCTCCACAGAGGAAGCTTTTTCTGATGTACTCCAAGAGTTAAACCATCTTGGATAAGGTTAACTGTGGTGGCAATGATTTTTAAATTTTTCCATGAAAGTTTTCTTTTTGGCTGCAGACTTCGTTTCTCCCAGAGTATGGTCTAGACTATGTGTGAGAATAGAGTTACACACCTTCAGGTCTCATTGCGTATCTTGTGGTATAGATGATGGTGACAGGAAGATATGAATAAACAACTGTCTTCAGGCTGTGATGATCTGTCTTGCCATAAAAGTCTCTATGTCAAGCAGGACTCACTATTCTCTTGTTTCCAGATAGCCATGTCAAATTTTCCATTAAGTCTATTTTGAAGGACAAGTCTTGTTGAGTTTCTTTTGTTTCACAGCATCATAAGAGTTTTGAAAATGTCTTTGATATCTTTTCCATGGCTTGTCAGTATTAGGTGCTGCAGACAATTACCTATTTTTAGAAGGAAGGACACAAACAGTCATCCCATTTTAACATGTTCCTCCTGTGTTGTTCTGGGGCTCTATTAGATTATATGGACTATTCTGTCTGCTGCGAATATTTTAGAAGACTAGTGTATAAAAGCGGAAGTTAACATTTAGTGAGTATTTATTATGTATCAGGCACTGTTGTAAGTGTTTTACTCATTTATTCGTTATCTCATTTAATCCTGTCTTCCACTTATGAGGCAGATACTGTTATCTTCATTTTAAAAGCAGAGAAAAGTGAGGCACAGATTAAGTCACTTCCCCAAAGTCGCATTGCAAGTGACAGCTTCAGGATTCAAACCTAGGTCCTCTGCTCCAGGACCTGAGCTTTGGGGTTAATACACTCATAAGGTTTGCTGAGGTGGATGTGAATTTAAATAAGACAATAAGCCAAATATCTCCTGAAAAAGTCACCATAACTAATCTGTTTTTCCTTGCCTTGGGGAAGAAAAATTTGAAATCATGTATCTTAAGTATAGGAAAAATGACAGATGATTATGTAAATAATAATAATAATTTTTTTATTATTTGTCTTTTGGCTTTTTTGAGGAAGATTGGCCATGAGCAAACATCTGTGGCAATCTTCCTCTATTTCTTACGTGGGATGCCACCACAGCAAGGCTTGTTGAGTGGTGTATAGATCTGTGCCTGGGATCCGAATCTGTGAACCCCTGGCCATCAAAGCAGAGCATGCGAACTTAACCACTATGCCACTGGGCCAGCCCAATAATTATTTTTAAAATAATTACTTTTCTTCTCCATACTTAAATAAATACAGCTGGGTTTTTAAATTTTTTTAAAGATTGGCACCTGAGCTAACGTCTGTTGCCAATCTTCTTTTTTTTTCCTTCTTCTTCTCCTCAAAACCACCAGTACATAGTTGCTTATTGTAGTTATAGGTCCTTCTGGCTGTGCTATGTGGGACACCACCTCGATGTGGCTTGATGAGCCGTGCTAGGTCCGCACCCAGGATCCAAACCTGCGAAACCCTGGGCGGCTGAGGGCGGCTGAAGCAGAGCGCGCGAACTTAACCACTCAGCCCCAGGGCAGGCCCCCTACAGCTGCTTTGATTACAAATCATTTCCAGTATATAGACATCGCCTGAACCTAGCTAAGGACCAATACATATTTAAAAGGGATTAGAATGCTTTGACTCGTAGGTTACCATTTAGCTGCTATTCATAGAAATACGCAGATGGAAAGATTGAGCTGTGCAGCAGTTTGGAACTGATTGGTAATTGGAAATTGCTCTTTGTCTGTTAAATAATATTTGAATGGCAGACAGTAGAAAGTTATGCAAGGGAAGAAAAGGCAGGAGAAAGGTAACTTATGGGTCTTATAAATAGGATGTCCTTATAAGTGATGGTCTAGAAAGTAAGTGTACATTAACAATTGACATTTATATGGGAACTGGAAGGAGTTGTAGTATGTGGTTTTTGTTCTTGGGTCTGTCTTGTCAAAGAGAAACGCTGGCTTTTCTTTTCTTTAAGTAGTTCGTTTCCTGTTGAAATATGGTAAAGTACAAAGAGGAAGGACATCTAAAGTGACAAAAAGTACACTAATAAAATGTCTTGGCTTCCCTGTAAAGTGTGGCTACACATAGCCTGTGATGTTTTCCTCTCTCCTCTCTCCATCTTTTTAAACTCCATTCCCTTGTTTGAGAATCCTTCTGAATGTTGATCAAAGTTAAGCTTTTAGTGTACATGTCTTTTACAACAGTGTCATAAAGAGTGGTCCAGGGGCCCCTGAGGCTCTTTCAGGAGTCAAAACTATTTTCATAACAATACTAAAACATTACTTGCTTACTAGTTTGCAGTAGAATTTTCCAAAGGCTACATGATGTGCAACCAACTGAATACAGAAACAGATGGGAGAATCCAGCTGTCTTCCATAATCCAGATATTAAAAAGATTTGCAAAAAGATAAAATAAGACCACTCTTCTCACTAGATTTGCAGTGAGAAGCACTGTGGTTTCTTTCTACATTAGAACATGACAGTGACCCTCATGTGGGCCAGAAAGTCATGGTGCCCTCTCCAGTGATTGGGTAGACTGTGAGTGCTGGCCAGTGCCCACCACCTCCCTATGGATTCTAGTGACATCCTGATAGATTGAGGCTGTGTCTCCCAGTCTAGAGAACTGAAAATTCTAGTCTTTTTTCATAATTGTTCTACAGGGTATGTTCCAGATTATAAGGAACTGTGGAAATCTGGACTTAAAGGAGAAAGGAGGGGGTTTGGTTTTACGTAGGAACACAGTCCAACCTTTCCTATGACCCCACTGCTATCTACCAAATTTGGAATGTTCTTTGCATTGGTTGCTCCCAACTTTGGGAGTACAAAAAGGACCTTTCAGGACAGCCTTTTATTTTACAGTACTAATTGAGCATCTGCTGTGTTCCAGTCCTGTTCTAGGGGCTGGAAATAAGTCAGTGAACAAAATAAAAGCAGAAAAAACTCTACTCTCATGGAACTTCCATTCCAGCCTTTGAATCCTTTGCCCTAGTCACAGCTCCCTCTTCAGGGGAATTTCAGAGTTGATGACAGCCACTGTGGATCTTGAACACTGACTGGTGTTTCTCAGTGGCTGAATGCTAAGGATAGTGGGAACTGCTTGAGATTTTCTGATTTTTGATTATTAAAAAAAAAGGCATCAAAAGGTTTGGGATTTACATGGAACCCCAATATAGCAATTAAAGTGGATCTATCCAGGCACCCTTGTAGTTGTTTTAATCTTATTTTGTTTTCAAAGTTAGTGCCACTTTTGTCAAGCAATTTAACTTTAAAAAGATTAAATACCAATTGATGTTAAATTTATTCTAGTTTTTTTTTATTATTTGAAGAAAAATGTTCGTACATGCAGAAGATTTTCCTTGCCTGATGAGTTGCTCCCAAGACCCTGTAATTTGTTTAATAGACTTTTATACAGAAAGAGATTACTTGGCTCATTAGACTGAGTCACTTAATAATGACTTGAAGGTTAACTAATGCAACCATCAGACTCCTGCTCACCAGCTGGATGTCTATCATATCACTCACTAACTTCAGCCGTTTCCAAATGCAGACAATTGGGAATACCATTAGAATATTAATGGAAAAAGAAACTGACATTCAAAATGTGAGTGACCAAAAACTGTCTCTAACGATTATTTTAATTTTAAGATACACTTTAATAGAAGCTTTTTTTTTAATTGGATGGCATTTGGCCTTCCCTTCATTGAGGGTGTGAAATGAGTTTTTTAATAAGAATGCACCAAATGGCTGTTGTCTGTTCAGCATTGCTACCTGCCAGGCGCCCCATTCTTAGCTGTGCTTGGTGTACCAAAGACTAGACCTTGTAAGGTTCAAATGAAACCCCAGTCTTCTGCCAAAGTGGGAGAGACATAGTCATTTGGCTGCTCAGGGCTGAGCTGGGGGAAACTGTGAAGGATCCTTTCAAAGGTGTCCAGCCAACCTCTTTTTATTTTTAATTCCACATCTTACCTCTACCTTCAAAGGTATGTGGAGCCTCTAATTCCTGAGCCTTTCCAGGTTCTGAAGTTCCAGCCAGGTTGCTTGTTTCTTTCACCCTGGGGTGGTCCACATGCTCTTGCTGTTACACTTTCCATTCCTCCATTTACATTCCATATTCCAAGATTTTGATGATACCTCTTATGTGCTGTTGTGTCATCTTCTCCCATTCTTTCTGTCCTTATAAATTTTATGCCCTTTTTTTACGCTTTGCTGTGATGATATTACTGGGATTTTGAGAGGAGAGGAGGTAAACGTGTGTTCATTCTACCATGTTTTACCGGAAGCCCAGGTTTTAACATAAATTATTGAGTGCATGTAACATACCAGGAATTGTAGACACTTGATCTTTTCTCTAATTTAAAAATCTCTTCAAATTCTATTAAGGTTATAAAATTCATTCACATTATTGTTATTCACCTATTATTTTTTGAGCATCTTCTATATGCTGGGCACTATCGCATAAATTATTTCATCTAATCATCACATCAGTTCTGTGAGGCATATAGATAATATACCTCATTTTAATGAATACGGAAACAAATTTAAAGGCACAGCTGTAGTAAAAGGTAACGCCAGGTTTGAGATAGGTTTCTAAAATGAATATGCTTTCTATTACACTATACCTGTATCAGCTCACTATTGGATATTAAATAGATAGCTGTTGTGGGAATACAGCATTGGATGAAAATGCTGTTTTTGTTTAATACCATGATAATATTTAAGATCTGTGGTAGATCTAGAAAGATAGGCCTCATTAAGGTCAACTAGCAGTTAAAGCAGTAATAATGCAGGAGTGCAGTGTGAAGGGCCTGGATTTGGAGGGAGAGGTAGCAGTAGTAATGTGGAAAGTAATCAGGTTTAAGAAGTTGGGGTAGGGGGACATTTGAATCCATTCTCTTAAATGAGCTGTTGTAACAAAGAACCTAGACCCAAGTCTGGCGCTTTCATTGCTGAGTATAAATTGGTAGGCTTTGGTGACTGACTTGACTGTGACATGAATAAGGAGTTAAAGAGAATGTCCAAGTGTTCAAGTCAGGTGCATAGACGTGCCATATCTAGGACTGAGGAAAGGTGGGGAGAAGTACAAGGGGA
This sequence comes from Equus caballus, assembly GCF_041296265.1. Lineage (NCBI taxonomy): Eukaryota > Metazoa > Chordata > Mammalia > Perissodactyla > Equidae > Equus > Equus caballus. The sequence continues at coordinate 44,563,951 of NC_091703.1, read as the reverse complement.
AATTAGTAGATTTAAACATTACATGGGAATTTCTTGTTTCTTGGAGTTATGAACATCTTGCATGTTTTCTGTATTCCTTTCTTTGTTTTTTGACATTTATATGAATGTCTGTAATCATATTATACACTATTATAGAAAGATGGCTTCATTCAATCACATTGTTTCTTGATAGGTAATATGTGCTTGTATTTTTGAGTAATCTTTAGTATTTTTAAATCTGTAGTTTGAAGGTCATTCTTTTTTTTTTCTTTTTTAAAGCAAGTACTCTGATTTCATTAGCACACAAAGTGTTTTTTTGTTTGTTTGTTTTTGTTTTTCTTGTTGAGGAAGATTAGCCCTGAGCTAACCACTGCCAATCCTCTTTGCTGGGGAAGACTGGCCCTGAGCTAACGTCCATGCCCATCTTCCTCTCCTTTATATGTGGGACACCTACCACAGCATGGCTTTTGCCAAGTGGTGCCATGTCCACATCCAGGATCCGAACCGGCGAACCCTGGGCCACTGAGAAGCGGAATGTGCGAACTTAACCGCTGCGCCATTGGGCCGGGCCACAAAGTATTTTTACAGATCAATTTTTAAAAGACCAAGAACCCAATGTAAAAGAGATGAATTGACAGTTCACATAAAGAGAAAAAAAAATCAATAATCACCATAATTAAAGGCATACAAACAAAATATATATGTATATGTAATTTTTCAAATGTCAGATTGAAAATTATTTAAAGATGTGTTAATCCTCAGTATCAGGAAAACATGCACTCTCATACTACTGGTGGGAGGTGAAGGAGGAAGTATAAATTAGTGCAAACTTTTTGAAGGGCAGTTTGATGATATCTATCCAAAATTTAAATACATATATCACTTGACACAGCAATTTGTCTTCTGTAAATTATTTCACAGACACACTTGCATAAGTGAGGCATGATATATGCCCAAGAATATCCATGGTGCATTGTTTGCAATAATAAAGCACTGAAGGTAGCATAATTCTTCACTTGCAAGGGAGTTAGTTAAATGAATTATGCAGTCTATATCATAGAATATGATACAGTCTTTAAAAAGAGTGCGGTAAAGCCAGATATATGGGAAAATGCCGAAGATATATTAAGTTAAAAAAAAAGCAAGATGTAGAGTAATATGTATGGTAGGATTCAATTTATATTAAAAATTATGTTTCTAAATGCATAAACTATTCCTGAAAGTGTGCCCCAGAAGGATGTTCAGCCAGCAGTAGTTACCTCTAGAGAGGCAACCAGGGATGGACAGCAGAAGGAAAGTTTTACTCTTGGAATTTTTATATTCTGTACACATATTTTATCTTTTTAAGTATATAAAATTAATATGAAAAAAGAAGGACTCCAGTTCTTTGCTAAACCTATAATGAACTTTGCTTTACATAATTAAAAGAAAATATTTTATTATGGAAAATTTCAAACTTTATCTATATCATACCCTCCCACTTTCTTACCCTACTTATGGATTATTTTGAAACAAATCTTAGACATTATATTATTTCATCCATAAATATTTCATTATGTGCATCTAAAAGATAAGAATTCTTTTTTAAAAAACATAATCACAGTAATTATCACACATAAAAATTAACAGTAATTCCTTAATATCACCAAATATGTAGTAGTCAATGTTCAAATTTCCTCTATTTCATTTTTAAAAATAGTTGGCTTGTTTGAATCAGGATCCAAATAAAGTGTAAACATTGCAATTAGTTGATTGAATCTCTTCCTCTTGCCTCCCCTGTTCTTTTTCCTTCCCTTGAAATCTATTTGTTAAAGAAACTGAGTCTTGTCCTAGAGTTTTCTTCAGTCTGAATATTGGTGACTGTATCCCAGTGGTGTCAGTTAACATTTATTAAGTCCTTTACTCTGTTCTTTGTAAATTTATAGTTAAATCTAGAGACTAATTAGATTTAGGTTATATTTTTTTGAAAGAAATACTTAAGTGTTGGTGTGTATTTCCATCAGGAGGTGAATAATGTCTGCTTATCTGTTTTTGTGTGATGTTAGTAGCCATTGATGATCAGTGCCTAGGTCCACTAATTCGTGAGTCTTCCATAAATGGAACTATTAGATAGTGGCTTTGACCAATATATTAAGTATTCTAGGGTATACAACATTTAGATGCAGATTATTTTAAATACTTTCTCTCTTTTTATATTGTCTGCAACCATTTCCATTGGTGTGCTAGTTTATCTTTGGACCCTTTCATCGTGATTTAAAGTCCTCTATTTGATCAGATAGATCATCTTGTTTTTCAGACCACAATTTAAAAGTTACTTTTGCCTTTTCAGTTTTTATCAAGATATATTTTCTCTTCTGAGGGTGTGTAAAAGGAATCTTAGACATAACTATTAATTTGTCAAAGAAAACGCTAAAGTAGAAAGTTGTTTGTTTGTTCATTCAGTCACATTGTTTCTTGATAGGTAATATGTGCTTGTATTTTTGAGTAATCTTTAGTATTTTTAAATCTGTAGTTTGAAGGTCATTCGTGCAATCTTTCATTCATAAGTACCTGCTATTTTCGTGGCAGCATGTCTGCCTCAGGTCAGTTACAGTTGTGATACAGTCAATCAGACAGGCAATTACAGAGCAACATGGTAGAGCTGAGTAAGGGAAAGTACATATGTGAGCACACAGAAGGTACCAGTCTTGGAGGGTAGTGGAAGGCTTCCTGAATGAAGCAACGCTAAACTGAAATGTGAAGGATAAAGAAGAGTCAGTCTAAGGAAGGAGTGGGTGGCCAGGGTAATGATGAAAACATTCTAGCGGAGGGAGCAGCTTGTGGAAAGACTTAGAAGTGAGAGAGAGCAGTTTTTTAGGGGAACTAAAAATAATTTAGAACACCTGGAGCATAGCTGTGGCGTGAGGAAAGAGGGATGGGCTAGAGAGGTGTGCAGAATCAGACCACAAAAGACTTCATGAATGATGTTGAGGAGTTTGGGCAGGGAGAATTGACATATTTGGGTGTTAGGCTGAATGCAGGGAGACCTATTAAATGACAATTACAGTAATGTGGGCTAGAATTGATGCTGGTCTAAATTAGATTAGAGGTAATGAAGCTGGAAGTCGTTTTGTTCATTCTTTCAGAAAATAATTACTGAGCACCTGTTTTTTGGTAGGTGCTGTTCCAGGCACTTGGCATTCAGCAGTGACCAAATAGAATTCTCTGCTCTCATGGAGCTTATAATCTAGTGGAGAGAAAGACAATAGATAAAAATAGATACTATGTTTAGATAATGGTAATTGCCAGAGAGGAAGATAAATCAAGATGGAGGATGAGGATAAGGGAGTGTTAAGTGGAGAACAGTTTTATACAGAGCAACCAGCAAAGGCTTCACTGGGAAGGTAACACTTGAGCACGCTTCGGAATGAAGTGAGGAAGCAAGCCATGTGGGTATATGAGGGAAGAGCGTTTGAAGCAGAGAAAACAGAACTGCATAGGTCTTGAGATCAGAGAGTGTCTGTGTGTTGGAGGAACAGTGAGGAGGCCAGTAGCTGAAGAGGAAGAAGTGAGGAGGAGAATAATGGGAGATGAGGTCAGAGAGATAAGGGGGGTCTGATTATGTCGGGCCTTATTGGTTACTGTAAAAAGTGTGATGGAGAGAAATAGAGTCAAGATTTATAAGGAAGAATCAATAGGATTTAGGGATTGGCTGGATGTGGGAGGTGGTGAAGAAGAAGTCTTGATCACTGAGATAGGGGACACAGTGATCTCATAACATGAACATTTTAACTTCATTTAATAGACTAAAGCAGCTGGAGCAGACAAGCTTAGATACTTATTATCATGCAAATTTCCTTTTTTATTACAACATTGGGGAAAAGGTAATATTGATTACACCTATTATGAAGGGGAAAAGTCTCTCACCATAGAATGGATTTTCCTTCGGTTTTGGTAGATCTCTAATTAGCGACAGATTTGACTGTTCAGAGCCAGGAGAATGCCTGAGTGATGGGCAGCAATGCTAGGCTAGATACAGATGGAGACCTTAGGATTTTGAAAACCACCCCTGACACACTACCATATTCTATGTGCGTGCATGTGCACGCACACACACACACACCCTATTTGCATTTGGTCCTTATCCACAGTCTTTAAGATGTCTGCTAAATTCCTGGTTGACAGTAACCTAATTGAATAGTATAGCAGCTGCTTCTACTAAGAGAGAAGTCATTGTGGTTTTGTGTCTGTAGTAAGCGTGGTTTCAGGAGATGCATCCATTCATTGAATCCTCATTTACTGATGATCTACAGAAATCTCTGTGTGATGCCTGGGTGACAAAGATGATAATGACATGGTTGTTGTTCCAGGTCTCAAGGACTTCAAAGTCTAATAAGGTGGACAGAGGAAATCAGAGATTACAGTTAGGCATTCTATAATATTGAGTGTGAAGAAGGTATTAAGAGAAGACCAAGGAATGGTTCCTTAAGTTAGGCAAACTTCTCAAAGAGGAGGATAACTTCTGAATCCATGGCTTTTTCATTTACTGCCTGATCTGTTTGTAACACTCCCTTCCAACTTCTATCCTTCTTTTGAAGTCCCTCAGACTCATATTCCTAAGGAAAGCTTGTTTACAGGTCCCTGAATGACCTTCCTTGTTCTTTCCCAGTATTCTGTAGACTTTAATAGCCAGAAGGAAACAACTACAAGCAAATAGTTTAAGCAGGTTCATATGTAGTTTATTTTATATTAATTTATAATTAAAATTAATAATGCTATTATAAAAATAGAACTATGTGGAAGTAGCTTTAAAAATAAAGTGGCTTCTATGCTGTAGAATAGCATTTCTCAAACTTTCCGCATTTTGTATACCGCTCTCATGATTTTTGCCACATCCTAGTAACATCTATAGAGTTACTTAATATTTTCCTGTAAACCAAATTACTTTTTTTTTTTTAAGTTAAAAGCCTACTTGAACCTCATCCTAAAAAACATTCGTGGAGTTATGGATTTTCTGTTATTTTATAAAACATTAAAATAATATATGACTACTAAATTAAAAAATATTTTCCCCTGGAGAGTTCCAGTTCTGGATAAGACAGAGTAAGCACACTCCACCCAGTCTCTCCCACTGAATGCAGCCAAAGACCTGGACAGAATGCAAGGAGCAACGATTCAAAGACTCTGAGAGGTCAATAGTAGCAGGTGGAGTAGAGAAGACAGTACCATCCTCTGGCTGGGAGGTTCCCTTTTTATTTCTAGTATCCCCTGGCCTGGACTCAGTGCAGCCCCAAACTAGAAATGGGCACCAGGCATGGAAAGAGAGAGCTCCAGGATAAGCCCTCTAGTTCTGATGTGAATGGGAAAAGAGACTTACAACACTCGGAGAAAGAGTGGTAGAAACTCCCCTCTTTAAACAGTTTCTCTCCGTTCTCTGTGCCCCAGCCCCAGGCAGTCTTGTGGTGCTGATGCAGTGACAGCAGCAGGGACCGCAGATGCCTAAAATGGGAGGGGAGGGGAATTTTCCTCTCCAGTTGGAGAGGCAGTAGTCTTAAAAAGGTAGGGTGAAATCCCATCACCTTTCTCTTTTTCTAGCTTCTTGCTGCCTAGCCTCCAAAATGTGTGGTAGAATGGGATAACAAAGGCCACAGCTTTCTGGCTGGAAGACAGAAAAGGGGAGCTCCAAGGAACTGAAATTCCCTGGGAGATAGTGGAGAGGGAGGAGTTTGGGAAAGCAGCCCCGTCAAGTTGTTCCGGAACTCCTAGGCTCACCCCAGACAGCACATGCATGAATCTGGTCCTAAACAGCACACCACAACTTTGAGAACTCAACTATGAGATAAATCACTGTCCAGATCCTAGACTGGCCACTGGGTAGCGCTCATGCCAGACAGATCTGAATAGCTCTGCAAAGGCTTTGAATGTGGAACTCATATTTAAATCATACCCCACAGAAGGCTGGTGGGAATTTGTGGCCTGAATCCAACCAGGTTAATTGCTTGCTAAAACAAAAATATCAACATTTTCCGTAGGATTTAACAAGTCTCAGAGTCTCATAATACTCAAAATGTCTAAGATAGAATACAAAATTATTCAGCCTACCAAAAAAAACAGGAAAGTCTCAACTAATGTAAAAAAGACAGCCAACACTGAAATAATACCTCTCCCCTGCATGTGGATTATGCGCTTCCCTTCAGTTTGTCTGGCAAGCCTAGGCTACATGTCCATTGGTGGACTAATCACCATTGCCAGGGAGTACCATGTACAAACTGGCTGAGACTTCTTAGGAACCACCTCTGGAACTAGTGCTGAGGTCAGCTTCTCCTGAAACACATAGCCTTACAGAGGAAGAGTGGCTAGTCAGGGTAAAAAAACAACTCTTACTTTCACTCTTCATTAAAACTTATCTATGTGACTTGAGTCCTCAGATTTTAAGGGACTTTTCTATAGTAAGATACAAAGAGGATTGAAAGGAAATAACCTATCACATGGCTCAATACAAATTTTATTAAACCCGTTGTGTGTTTTGCCTTCGTGTATGATTTTTTCTATTTTTATTTTTTAGGCAGATGGGTAAATATGCCTCAAGGCCAACTGTCCCTTTAACACTGAGATAAATAATCAGTTGAAGAATGCTGATGTAGAGAGCCACACCTTAGCCTTTGTAGCTGAAGATGACAGCCACTGACCAGTAATTGCTATCTAGCCAGCGGATCCCCACCAGCTGCCCACACTGGTCTGAGATTTGTAGCTGCAGGCTCCGTGTACTGAGTTTGGCACAGTTGGCACCTGCCATCCTCTCTGCAGAAAGAAATAGTCCAGGTGCTCATCAATGCTCCCTAGATTTATCTGCCACTGTGATTTCTCTGAGTCCCCAGTGGTGCTTTATCATTTGAAGTTTTGCTTTAGTATATCTTCAAAGTGTTTCTTTTTCTTGTTCTGCATGAATTATCTCTCTTCAGCTCATCACACAGCAGCTCCTTGGGAATGCAAAGCAGAGAATTTCAGAAAGCATGCTTGAGAGAGAGGCTACTGAAAGTGGTGGAGCTTATTAATATTACAAGTTCTTAATGCCTTAAGTGTGTCAAGTTTTGAGTTGTACAAATGAAAAAGGAATCTGGAAGAAGGTAATTTTTTAAATTGTAAACAAACCTACAGCATTAAAATGGCAGGATCAGATTGTGAGGGACTAAGCAGTTGGATTTTACTTGAAGGGGTGTACAATGTTGTGATTTATAAGAAATATATATTTGCTCTTTGTCCACAGTACCTGGCTCACAGTTTCCAAAACTCTTGGAATTTCCTGAGTGCTGAGAGTGATAAAAGTGACTTTTTTTATGTTAATAAGGTGACTTTTGGAAAGTACCTAAGGATGGGGGCTGGTTGCTCATGGAGCAAACTGTGTAATTAGAGGGTTGGAACTTTCAGTCCCACCCCTTGACCTCTGGGGAGGAGATAGGGGCTGGAGGTTGAATCAGTCACCAATGGTCAATGATTTAATCAGTCATGCCTTCGTAATGAAACCTCCATAAAAACCCAAAAGGATGGGGTTTGGAGAGCTTCCACACTGGGGAACCAGAATGCTTCCATGTGCTACCATGCCAGCCCTCATGCTTGACAAGGACGGAAGCTCCTGTGTTCGGGACCTTGCCCTATGTATCTCTTCATCCCCGCTGTTGATTTGTATCCTTTAATATCCTTTGTAATAAATTGCTAATCTACTGAGTAAATGGGTTTCCTGAGTTCTGTGAGCTGTTCTAGTAAATTAATTGAACCCAAGGAGACGGTCCTGGGAACCTCTGATTTCTAGAGTGCGTCAGGAATATGGGTGACAACCTGGACTTGCGATTGGCATCCTGAGTTCGACTGGGGGTCGTTGGAACCTCCAATTTGTAGCCAGTTGGTGAGAAGCACAGGTAATGAATGACCTGGGCTTGCAATTGACATCTGAAGTGGAGGGCCGTCTTGTAGGACTGAGCCCTTTAACTGTGAAGTCTGATTCTATCTCCAGATAGTGTCAGAATTGAGTTGAATTCTTGGACACCCTGCTGGTGTTAGCCAGGTACTATGGGTTGAATTTTGTCTGCTACAATTCTTATGTTGAAGTCATAGCCCCCAGTACCTCAGAATGTGACTGTATTTGGAGATAGGACCTTTAAAGAGATGGGTAAGTTGAAATTAGGCTCTTAGGGTGGGCGCTAATCCAACCTGACTCGTGTCCTTCTAAGAAGAGGAAATGTGGACACCCTGCTGGTATCCGACAATTGCTTGTTGGTGTGGGGAAGCCTCCACATGTTGGAATTGGGTCCAGGCACCTATCTTAAGGTAACTAATAAGAGAACAGAGTAATAATTTGCTGAAAATTACCTATACATTACCTTTATAAGATGCAACTAAGGGGAAGGGGAGTTTGTGTGGGTCAAGTGGAAGGATCTTAGCAGAGAGCAAGCTAGTCATAGTCCTGACTTTGTTGGCAGTGTCAGCTTGTGATCTGGAGCAAGTCACAGAATCACTCTATATAATGACTGTCATTTCTTGAGCGCTGTGTGCCAGGTATTGCTCTAAGCATTTTACGTATGTTAACTCATTTAATCCTCACAACAACCCTATGAGGTAGAAACTATTATTGTTCCCATAATTATGGATAAGGAAACTGAGGCCCAAAGAGAGGCCCAAGGTCATATACAACTAATAAGGACAAAGCTAGAATTCCAAACCAGGCAGCTTGGCTTGACTTTAACTTCTATGCTATACTCCCTCTCAGTTTATGTATAAATGACACACTAAAAATATGTACCATAACTGTGTTAACAGAGTTGTAGGAAGCACAAAATGAAATAATAAAAGTACTTTTAATGAGGAAATAATACTGTACAAAAGAAAACTTAACTAGTTTTAAGTGTACAATTCAGTAGTGTTAAGTATTTTCATTGTTGTGAAACAGATCTCCAGAATTTTTGCATCACGCAAATCTAAACCTCTATATACTCTTTCCCCCTCTTTCCTCAGTCCCTGATAACTACCACTGTACTTTCTGTTTCTATAAATTTGACTCTTTTAGATGCCTTCTGTAAGTAGAATCATATAGTATTTGTCCTTTTTTTGGCTAGCTTATTTCACTTAGCATAATATCCTCAGGGTTCGTCCATGTTATAACATGTGTCAGAATTCCTTCCTTTTTAAGGCTAAATAATATTCCATTGTATGTATATACCACAGTTTATCTGTTCATCCATCAGTGGACATTTTTCTGATGATTAATGATGTTGAGTATCTTTTTATATACCTGTTGGCCATTTGTATATTATCTTTGGAGAAATGTCTATTCAAGTCCTTTGCCCATTTTTTAATTTGGTTATTTGATTTTTTTGTTGTTGAGTTGTGGGAGTTCTTTATATATTCTGGATATTAAGCACTTATGAGATATATAATATGAAATATTTTTTCCCATTCTGTAGGTTGCGTTTTCACTTTGTTGATTGTGTCCTTTGACATACAAAAGTTTTTAAGTTTGATGTATTCTTACTTGCCTATTTCTGCTTTTGTTGACTGTGCTTTTGGTGTTATATACTAGAAATCATTGGCAAGTCCAATGTCATGAAGATTTTCCCCTACGTTTTCTTCTGAGAGTTATATAGTTTTACATCTTACATTTAGGTCTTTAATCTACTTTGACTTAATTTTTGTATATGGTGTAAGATAAGGGTCCAACTTCATTCCTTTGCAAGTAGATATCTGGTATTCTCAACACCATTTGTTGAAGACACTCTCTTTTCCCCATTGAGTGCTCTTAGCACCCTTACCAAAGATCATTTGACCATATACACAAGAGTTTGTTTCTCAGCTCTCTGTTCTATTCCATTGGTCTATGTGTCTGTCTTTGTGCTGGTACCACACTGTTTTGATTCCTGTAGCCTTGTGATAGGTTTTGAAATCAGAAAGTATGAATCTTCGAACTTTGTTCTTCTTTTTCAAAATTGTTTTGGCTCTTTGGAGTTCCTTGAGGTTCCATATGAATTTTAGGATGTAAATCTAGGATGTATTTTTCTGTTTCTGCAAAAAAAAATGCCATTGAGATTTTGATAGACATTTCATTGAAGTGGAGATTGTTTTGGGTAGCATGGACATCTTAACAATAGTAAGTCTTCCAATCCATGAACATGAGATGTCTTTCCATGTGTTTGTGTCTTCTTTCATTTCTTTCAGCAGTGTTTTGTAGTTTTTAGTGTACAAGTCTTTTACCTCCTGGGTAAGGTTTATTCCCAAGTATTTTATTATTTTTTTATGCTATTGTAAGTGGAATGTTTTCTTTTTCGGATTGTTCATTGTTAGTGTATAGAAATACAACTGACTTTCGTGTGTTGATTTTGTATCCTGCAACTTTGCTGAATTTGTTTAATAGTTCTAACTTGGGGGGGGGGGTGTGTGTGTGAAACCTTCAGGGCTTTCTACATATAATACCATGTCATCTATAAACAGAGGTCATTTTACTTCTTCCTTAACAGTATGAATGCCTTTTAACTTTTTTCTTGCCTAATTGCCCTGGCTGGCACTTCCAATACTCTGTTTAACAGAAGCAGTGAGAGTGGGCATTTTTGTCTTGTCTGGAAAAGCTTTCAGTTTTCACCACTGATGTTAGCCATGGGCTTTTCATAAATGACCTTTATTATGTTGAGATAATTTCCTTCTATTCCTAGACTTTTGAGTGTTTTTATCATGAAAGAGTGATGAATCTTGTCAAATGCTTTTTCTGCATCAGTTGAAATGATCATGTGGTTTTTGTTCTTCATTCTGTTAATGTAGTGTATTACATTGATTGATTTTCGTATGTTGAACCATCCTTGCATTCCAGGAATAAATTCTACTTGGTCATAGCTTATAATCCTGTTAATGTGCTGTTGAATTTGGTTTGCTAGTATTTTGTTGAGGCTTTTTTGTGTCAATATTTGTTAGGGATATTGGTCTGTAGGGTTTTTTTTCTTGTAGTCGTTGCCTGGCTTGGGTATCAGGGTGTTTCTGGCCTCATGTAATGAGTTTAGAAGTATTCCCTCCTCTTCAGTTTTTGGAAGAGTTTCAGGAGGATTTTTGTTAATTCTTTGCATGTTTGGTAGAATTCTCTAGTGAAGCCATTTGATCTTGGGCTTTTATTCGTTGGGAGGTTTTTGGTTACAGATTCAGTCTCCTTACTGATTATCAGTCTTTTCAGATTTTCTATTTCTTTATGATTCAGTCTTCGTAGGTTGTGTGTTTCTAGGAATTTGCCCATTTCTTCTACGTTGTCCAGTTTGTTGGTGTACAGTTGTTCATAGTATTCTCTTATAATCCTTTTTATTTCTGTGGAATTGGTTGTACTGCCCCCTCTATAATTTCTGATTTTGGTTATTTGAGTCTTCCTTCTTTTTTTCTTAGGTAATCTAGCTGTAAGGGTTTGTCAATTTTATCTTTTCAAAAAAACAACTCTTAGTTTCGTTGATTTATTTTCTGTTGTTTTTATATTCTCTTTTGTTTCTGATCTAATCTTTATTATTTCCTTCTTTCTGATATCTTTGGGTTTAGTTCTTTCTTCTACTTTCTTCAGGTGTAAAGTTAAGTTGTTGATTTGAGATCTATCTTTTTTTAAATGTATGCATTTATAGCTATAAACTTCTTTCTTAAAAGCATTGCTTTCACTGTATCCCACAAGTTTTGGTATGTTGTTTTTTCATTTTCATTTGTCTCAAGGTATTTTCTAATTTCCCTTGTGACTTCTTTGACGCTTTGGTTATTTATGAGTGTGCTTTTTAATTTCCATAGATTTATGGGGCTGGCCTGGTAGCGCAGCAGTTAAGAGCTCACATTCCGCTTTGGCAGCCTGGGGTTTGCTGGTTCGGATCCTGGGTGCAGACCTGGCTCCACTTGGTAAGCCATGCTGTGGTAGGCGCCCTACATATAAAGTAGAGGAAGATGGGCATGGATGTTAGCTCAGAGCCCGGCCTCCTCAGCAAAAAGAGGAGGATTGGCAGCAGTTAGCTCAGGGCTAATCTTCCTAAAAAAAATAAAATGAAATGAAAATAATAGTATCTGGCTGTTTTAGGACTAGAGAAGTTGTGAAAAATACTCGATACTTGGTGTCACCTTACTAATTACTATTATTATCATATGACCATGATTCACATTTTCTCAACAGCATGGGAGCCTTCTTAGACTGTACTTAATGTTATGATAGAGTGAGGTAAAGTATGAGAGTCATAGGAGCAAAGTTGGTAGTTATAAACTTGAGAATCATAGGGTCAGACATCTTAAGGACGTCAGAGACCTGAGAATGCCCCATACTACAGAGGAACTCATGAAAACCTAGATGGAACAAATTTCCTTTAGTTTCCCACTTTGATTTCTTTATGGTGATGGACATGCATCTTTCAGTATTTTTAGCTATTGAAATATGTCAGCATTTTGCCTTTAAAGCCCTGTTTGTTGATATGCCAGTGAACCTGCTAATATACACAACACATTTTTCTAGTTCTGTATTCATTTTAGCATCATTGGCAGTGTTTTGTCAAAAGGGCAGAATTCTACAACAGCTTTTTAAGAGACACTGCCCAGACAGTTTTGAAATCAGACACTGAATTGCCTGGGCTGGGTTAATAAATGGGGTTTCCCAGATGAACTGTCAGCCACTCTTCATTATTTGACCCATTCTGGTGTACAGAGGTCTCGCTACTGTTTCTTACATTTCCCTTCCACCTGCACTGTGATAATCTTATCCATTTCTACCTTATTTGTGCCTAGATTCTCACCTGTGATGTGTGGCAGGTAGAACAGAATTCTCACTCATACCAGTGAGAACTAGAGAGAGAAAAGCCTTGGTAGGTAGGTGGTTCATGTGGAATTTTTTGCGCTTGAACTAGTTGAAATTGTAGTTAGAATTTCAAACTAGAGTCACTTTCCAAAACCTTATATTATTAGAATGTGGAAGAACCGTTGGAGCAATGTTGCATGGAAGTGCTTAAACACTTTATCGCCTATTAATTCTAAATTACTTCTCATTTATTTCAACTATAAGAACTAATGAAGTAACATTTTATATTGAGTAAACAATAACAAAAATTTACTTCCCTGGGCCGGCTCCATGGCCGAGTGGTGAAGTTTGTGCGTTCCGCCTCGGTGGCCCAGGGTTTCACCGGTTCGGGTCCTGGGCGCGGACATGGCACCGCTCATCAGGCCATGCTGAGGTGGCGTCCCGCATGCCACAACTATAAGGACCCACAACTAAAAATATACAACTGTGTACTGGGGGGCTTTGGGGAGAAAAAGGAAAAATAAAATCTTCAAAAGAAAAAATTTACTTGCCTAAACATAGGTCTAAATTTTTCATTAACTAAAATTCAAGTCAAAGACAGAACACCACCCCACAAAACAAAAGGTGGGGGCCAGAAAAGGTAGTTGGAAGTACTGGAAGTACCACAAGATCTTCAATCACAAAAGAATAAAAGCAATATTGAATTATGTTTATTCTAGCGTTTTAAGATATCAAAGTAGTCAATTGTTTGAGTTAATTGAGTATGATGTTGGTAATCCTATTTTGACTCGTTCTGTGCCTGAAGCATACTGCTTGGTACTTCATAGGTGAACTCTCAGTAAATATTTATTGACCAGATTACTTTCTAGTGATAAAATATTTGTTGCCAAAAATGTCCTTTCGTGGAAGCTGGTATCTGTGAACAATACAGTCCTCATAATAGCACTGAATTTCCAGTTGAAAGACACTAACTTCTTTTAAATATGTCACTTTGTTGGGAGCCATTGACAATGGTATCCTTACTATGCTTGTTTTCTCTCTGCAAGGAGTACACCATGTGTGTGAACTATCTAGAAAGGCAGCTCTCTTTAAACATTTGACTTTTTTACCTGCATATACCAAATTGTTTATGCTAAGACCTAGGCATTTACTAGTACCTATGTAGCTAGGAAAGCATGGCTGTCTTGTAAAGTGTCCTTCAAAGGAACTGGAACTGGAGAAGAATGAGTTAAGTAGTCATTGCAGAATTTCAGAAGATAATTTTCTCTGCTTAATGCAAAGCAGTTCAGTTTATTTATCAAAGTGAAGGAGCTCCACCTAGGATTAAAAATCAACACTGGCAGCTAACATGAGTAAAAGATGCCCAGGAAAGATTTGGGATCAAGTTCTTAGTTTTTCTCTATATCAAGAGCCCTGGGTAAGGAGTGGTAAAAAGTGGTTTGGCTTTTGCCTAAAGGAGCTTGGACTGTGATTCGGAGACCAGATAAACGACCGAAGGCTATGGACAATGGGGCGTTCTTTGAGGCAGAGATTCACTGTGCAGTGGAGTGGTCAGGAAAAGCCTTAGGGAAATGATAGGACCTAAGCTAGGCTTTGAAGGATTAGTTAGAGGAGGCAGGATATTATTGCAAGGAGGTAAAGTGGGTGTTCTCAGGACTTTTGAGGAAACTGTGAGTAGACAGTCTGACTGTTTGGTTGTAAAGAAAGGGTATGAGATAATATTGAAAGCTAGTTTAGGGTCAGATTGTGTGGAATCCTTTTGAAGGTCTAGCTAAGGAACGTGGACTTTATCATACAGGTAGCGGCAAGCTGTTAAAGGTGGTAGTTGTGGGGTGTTTTGGTTTTTCATTTTAATTTGGAGCAGTGGCTAATGTGAAGTATAGATTTAGAAGCTCAGGAGAGCTAGTGGTGAAAGGGAATGATTAGTTCAAAAATAATAGCACGACTTTTTATAGCTATAAGGCAGGTTATCTTGTCTGGAGGTGCCTGTCATACTCTGAGGTCCATCAGTTGCATAAGTAGCACCAATGTATAATAGTCTCTTGGCCAGTCAGCACTGGTGCTTCATACTGCTTTCATAAATTTGAACTATTTGCAAATCTGTTCTGTCTACCCTACTATTGTCTCTCTTTCTACTATTAACTTACTATTTATTTGAATAGTTTCAAAAGTATAAACTAACATGGAATTTCTGCAGGGCTTAAAGTAGACACTAGATTACCAAGACTAACTTTCCCAAGGCTTGGAGACCTGTGATCACTGGGAGGATATATGAGTCTTACTCTGAATTTAGCTGTAGCCACCACTAAAAGAATCCTAAAGAATGCCTAGAAGACATAGCTTTACAGGTAAGTTTTACCAGATTTTCATGGAACAGATAAACCATGGAAAAATTAAACAGTTTCAGAGAAGAGATAAAGAGGCAAAGCTAACCATCTCGTTTTTTGAGGTTAGTGTTTTTGAGGTTAGCAGAATCTTGTTATAAAAACAGAAAAGGACAATAGAAGAGAATGAAAGACTAATCTCACTTCTGAATATGGATATGAAAATTCTAAATAAAATATTAGCAAATTGAATATATCATTGTATTAAAAAAAACATCATGACCAAATAGTTTTTTTAATTATTAAATGCAAGATGGTTCAACATCAGAAAATCCATCATTGATATAAGCCAACATAATAATTTTTAAGGGGAGATGGTCATATGATTTTCTTAATAGGTTCAGATGAAAACAGATGGAATTTAATATTTAGTCTAACTAAAATTTTCTTTTTACCAGCCTAGAAATAAAAGGAACTTCCTTAACTCAAAGTTAACCAAAAACCTTATTTACTTAATGGTAAAACTGTGGACCCATTCCCTCCAAAATTAGGAACAGGGCATGATGCCCACTATCACCTTACTATGCAGTAATGAACTAGAGTTCCTGGCAAATGCCAGAAGACAAGAAAAAGAAATAAAATACAGAAATAGAAAAGAGAGGACAAAGCTGTTGGTATTCGAAGATGATGTGGTTATCCATAGAAAATTCAAGAGAATCCACCAAGTATTAGAGCTAGAACAGTTCAGCAAGTTGCCGAACATCAGATTAGCAAGCTTGTGGTTGAACCATGTGAAATTATCATTTTTGTAGGTCAAAATGGTCAAACATCAGCAGTTTCATAAGATTCAACCTCATAGAAAGATCAGTCACATTGCTGTACACTAGCAACAACCAGTTAATGAATTTATATTTTAAAAGTATCCCACTCACAATAGCCATAAAAAAACCCAAAGGTATCCAGGAAATATCTAAACAAGAAATATATAAGTCTTGTGGAGGAAACATATTGAAAGACCTGAATAAACAGAGAGATACTGTGTTCGTGGATGGGAAGGCTCACTATCATAAAGAGGTTAGCCCCCCAAATAAGTTTTTAAATTCAATGCAATATCAATTTCAAAAGGATTTTTTTGACAATTTTATAAGCTCATTCTAAACTTCATATAGTAAAGTAGAGGCAAAAATGGCTATGACTACTTTGAAAAAGGATTATTGGAGAGAAGGCACCGTAGGCTGGCAAGATTTATAGAACTTGTCTCTGTAGTTATTGGAACAGTGCGGTCATGGTAAAGGGCTAGTCAAATAGGCCAAGTGAACAGAACAGGAAAAAAAATCCAATGTGTTAAAAACCTAAGTGTAAAACTAAAACTTTTAGAAGAAACTATAAGATAGTATCTTTATTACCTTGAGGTAAGAAAGGATTTCATAAAATATAAAATCATAAATTGCATCATATTGCATTAACTGTAAAGCTTATCCACGACAAAGATACCTTAAACAAAAGACAAGCTGTAGACTAAGAAGAGATATTTGCCATGCATCTAGCCAGCAGAGGCCTTGTATCCAGAATATATAAAGAACTCTAATCACTTAATGAGGAAAAGACAGACAGCCCAGTCAAAAAATAGGCAAAAGTGGGGCCGGCCCCTGTGACCGAGTGGTTAAGTTCGCGTGCTCTGCTTTGGTGGCCCAGGGCTTTCCAGTTTGAATCCTGGGTGCAGACCTAGCACCACTCATCAAGCCGTGCTGAGGTGGTGTCCCACAGAACAGAACCAGAAGGACCTACAAGTAGAGTACACAACTATGTACTGGGGGTGCTTTGGGGAGAAGAAGAAGAGAAAAAAAAACAACCCTGGAAGAACCCTTTAAAAAAATAGGCAGGGGCTGGCCCCGTGGCTGAGTGGTTAAGTTCACGCATTCTGCTGCAGGCGGCCCAGTGTTTCATAGGTTCAAATCCTGGGCGCGGACGTGGCACTGCTCATCAAGCCACGCTGAGATGGTGTCCCACATGCCACAACTAGAAGGACCCACAACTAAGAATATACAACTATGTACTGGGGGGCTTTGGGGAGAAAAAGGAAAAAAATACAATCTGAAAAAAAAAATAGGCAAAAGTTAGTTGATCTCTTGGATTATGTAATGCCTATTATTTTGTTTCTGCCAGTATTAGCTATATTCTATTGATAGCACCTTCAAAACAGTTTAGTTCTTATTGGTTCTGGTAAGTTCTTATGCAAGTGGTAGGTATAGTGGTACATGTGTGTTCCGTCAAATCACAGAAGAGAAAATAAAATGGCCAATAGATATAAGAAAAGATGTTCAACCTTAGTCTAGTAATCAATAAAATGCAAACTAAAGCAATGAGATGTCATTTCATATCAGATTGTAAAAATCTAAAATTCTGACAGTGGTCAATCATTTGTTTAAGAGCAAGTTTTGGAATCTATCTCATAACTCAGCGGGTACCAGCATTGTGACCTTGAGAGGTTTCGTAATTTCTCAGTCTGTTTATTCTGTTAAAATGGGGTTAAAAATCACTACCTCATCAAGTTGTCATGAAGAATAAATGATATATTAAGTTTTAGAACAGCGCCTGGATGTAGTAAGTGTTCAATAAATGATAGTTGATTATTGATAATGCAAGTTAATTATAAAAGTACTGAAAAGTATCTGGCCCCAGCCAAATTTTATCAAAATGTCTTCTACTTGGAGAGATCCTAAATAGAGAGCAACCCCTGAAAGGGCCAGCGAGCTAGCTTCGTACTGTGAGCCCTCCCAGGTGACATCACCTTGGCGAAGTCATAAGTAGGGTGTAGACTTTAAAGGTTCAGAGTCTCAATTTTGTGAGAACAATATATGATGATCAGTTTCTTAAGAACTGACTTATGTGGTCAAAATTAGCAGAGTGAAGGTTCATTTACAGTGAGAAACATAACTGTTAAGCATACTAGTACTTGAGTTTGGTGGTTATTGCATTCTCTTCCTGAAGGCAAGCTATGTGGAAAATCAATTTTGGTTTTCTGTGCAAGGAGTCAGTGCAGAGGGAGTCTGCTGAATGGTGTTAGTGACTAATGGTATCAGGTCCTCAAATGATATCACCAGACTCGAGTATAGTCGTGCATTGCTTAACGATGTATATCCTGAGAAATGCGTCATTAGGCGGATTTGTCATTGTGCAAACATCATAGCATATACTTACACAAACCTAGATGGTATAGCCTACTACACACCTAGACTGTGGTACTATTCTTATGGGACCATTGTTGTATATGCAATGCATGACTAGTTGTATTTACCAATTGGGAGACCTGCTTCCCTCAGCCACGTGGGAAGAGCACTGCCTAATTATTGCTCTGAGGATGTCCCTTCCTACTGCTTCCAGTCTATGATCAAGCTGACAGTCTTTGACAGTCATATTCTCCCTGGCTGACGGAAGTTATACCTGAGTTATAATGATTGGGTTTGAGGGGCTCCCCAGAACTCTGCAGTCACTCAGACCTCGGGGTTTTGGTATTTTTAACAGATGCATTATTGTGTCCACTACATTTTTTTTCTTTCAAACTTCAGTCTCAGAAGATAAAGCCTTATCTGCTATTTTGGAGACATTTTATATCATTGCCATGTACAAACACAAAGTGATAATTCCTTATTTCTTGAACCTGCTCAATGATATCAACACCTTAATGGTCCTGCCCCCTTTCCATTAAGGTCCAGGTCATATCTGGAATAATTCTATGAGATATTTTCTTTACTGGCAGACTCAAAAGCTGGCTTCTTAGAATTAGTAATGCATTAAATGGTCCCTTAGAGGTCTGTTGGTTGGTCTCTTTGAATATGTAATGTCTATTACTTTGCTTCAGCCAATATTAGATATGATGTTTTTTACTGATAGTTCCCTCAAAGCAGTTTAGTTCTTAGTAGTTCTGGTAAGCTCTTCTGTGAGTGGTAGGTATAGTGATGATGATATGTATGTTTTGATAAATTGGCTGTGGCTGAGTTAGGTGGTTTGATGGGGACTTTATTTGCCCTTCACTACAGGCTTAGTGACCATTAACTTAAAAGTAACAAACTGAAGTTTACTGAGAAGTCAGGCTCAGACAACGCATGTTCATGAACAAAAGGTTTACCTTTAGAATAATTACTTTTGTAGTTGTTCATACATATTGCTAGCTATGCCTAATGAATTACATATATACCTTCTCTCATCACACCTCACTGATAGTATAATTTGATGGGTATATACAATGTTCAGCACAGTTACCACAAGCAACGTGGAAGGGATGCTGGAAAAAAATTAGCAAGTCAGTGAGACTTATTTTTTGAGTTCTCATATATTTTTTTTTAGGGACCTCTCTTCTTGGTGTCCATTACCCCTTAAGGCTCAAGTCTTCCTTCTGTGGAGTCTCAGGCAGTGATTCATACTTTCCTCTCCCTCGTTGAGAGTTTCTTTCTTGCTGCTTTTACCTATATAGTATCCTGTCCCTCGGAGCTCTGCTTTCTACTTCCTCCTCTGATAAATTAATCTGCATTAGTTACTAGCAGTTGATTAGGTTTGTGTTTCCCTTATAAGATTCTATATTTGCCTTTAATAGGGAAGTCAATGTCTTAATCCAGAAGGTGGGACTCTGGCAGGCCAGGAAGGTTGATAACTTTAAAACAGAAGCGGAAGTGTCTGGATTTGTGTGATTTGAACTACACAAAGTGCATTGCCTGGGTGTGCACTGGCTCTCTTTTCTCTTTTGCCTGCTCTCTGTAGTTGAGTTCCCAGAAGTACTTCTGCTTTATTCTTATACGAGAGATGAGGGTTCATGCACAGTTCAAGTCTTTGAAATGCCTTCTATGCCTTATTTGAAAGAAGGCCCCTTTTATATTTTTGCCACACAGCACATTCTCTTGGACCTGTAAGTATTCACTGGGCATTACCCCAGTGGAGACGGAGCTGAGACTGATTCTGCTTCTTAATTCAAC
The DNA here is from genome assembly GCF_041296265.1 of Equus caballus. Classification (NCBI taxonomy): domain Eukaryota; kingdom Metazoa; phylum Chordata; class Mammalia; order Perissodactyla; family Equidae; genus Equus; species Equus caballus. The sequence continues at coordinate 44,543,921 of NC_091703.1, read as the reverse complement.
TGCATTTCATGGTGCTGTGTGTTTGTTTTTAACATCTTAATTGGACTTTTACTGTCCTTGCACTGTGATGCTATTAAACACAATTTTTAAAGACCTAAGAAAAATAGATAATATTAGAAAAACCCTTTAATTTGCTTTGGAAAAACAGTGATTTTTCTCATTTTAATATAGAAGTGTCCTCTAATTTCTTGTTTAAGAATATTTTATTATGAATACCTTGTTAGATGAAACTATCTGGATAAAATCAAGGCCAAAGAGTCAGTCACTCGAAGCTGCTCAATTAGCCAGCCTGACTTTAGGCACTGTGGAGGCAAAAAGAACTGTTTTCAGAATGAGCGACAAGGTGGCCAAGTCAGCCAGTATTTTGGTTAGAGTCAATGACTTTCAGAGTGCAGTTACATGGCCATCTCTTTTGAGCCCTCATCAGAACGACTCTGAAGTAGATATTATTGCTCCTCAATTTTACAGACTGAGCAAGTGAGGCTTATAGGGGACCTTTTGTTCTTGGAATGGTGTGGAGGAGAGGTCTTCCACCATTCAGCTGATTCCCTTCACCATCCTCTAACACACACACACTCACACCCTCACTCACACTCCTTCAGAGAGGTTAGTTGGGTGTTGAGAGGTATCTTTTGCTGACCAGTAAACTGGAGTAATGTTAGGAGCTATTCCATGAAGGAAAGGAAGATCTCTTGAGAGTTAGGAATGAAAAGTCTGCCCACGGAATTCACGTCTCTGGAGAGTTTTTGGTAGTGGCCCCTGGGGAAGTAGAGTAGAAATTACCTTGCCATCTTGGTTGATAGGAAATTTCAAATGATTGACACTTAACCAAATGAGGCTCTGCTATATTGCCACTCTGCAGTAAGCCGAAGAAGTCTGCACTTTGCTGGTCATAAGCATATGGAAAAGGAGCTGGGGCGGGGTTCCTTTTGCAATGGTTAGTGCTACTGGAAGATAATTCCTTAGGTTCTCCAGACACCATAAATACCATCAGGCAGCGTATCTCTAAATCTTATTTTCTAATGAAAACATAATAAACCATATATGCTCTGTGCTTATCTTTAGTCATCTTGCTGATGTATGAATTTTTAAGACTGTTTCAAGACTGTTTAAGACTGTTTCTTAAAAATAGATAATACATGATTTTTTCCCCCAAAAAGGTACAAAGATTGATGACTGAATCTCTTTTCTATCTCCACTCCCCAGTTTGGCCCCACAGGGCATGTGGTGTTACCAGTTTCTTGTTTATCCTCTTAATTTTATATGAGAGAGAGAAAAACATTGTGTGTAGTTTTTTAGAGTCATGATGGCATATTATCTACACCATTCTGCCCCTTTGCTTTTTCACATACTGTATTTTGAATGGTTATACACTCAGGCCTGCCTCTTGAAAAAGCAAAACAAAGCAAAAGACAACTAACTGGTGGCTTCTGGTCTATGGCCAGTTTACAATTTATTTAACCTGCTGTCTGTTAAAGTGCCTGAGTGCTCTCTTTGTAGCTTCCAGTTTTCTCTTTTTGTATGTAAGGAACAAATGCCCCTTTGTGTTTGGTCTCTTCTCTTTGGACATTTGTCTTCTTTGCTCTTGAAATAAAGTGCTTAGAAGTTGTGTCTTTATTCATGCCAAATATGATGGGCCTCCATCCTGACAGATGTGCTTTGGTGTATTGTTGGGGAAGGCACCGGACCAAATGTACTGCTCTCATTTTAAGAAACAGGACATCAGCAGGATGGGATTCCCATTTCTTAGACCAACCACTGAAATAACCAACACTGGCATCTAATCACTATCATCCATTTGTAAATTCTAGTCAGATTTATTTCCTCTTCACAAAAATTGTTCCTTTTTTCCCTCTGCAGGCAGTTCCTAATGTATTTATGTGTCTTCCATACAAATGGCCATGTGTGGAAAGCCTTCTCCAGCCATGTGGGGAAAGTGGGAGGAGGAAGATTCCCCATTTCACTGCCTAGGCTGCAGCTGGGAAAGCAGTTCTTGTCATTTCGGGTTGAAACTTTGAATTAATTTTCTCAGAATAATACATTTGGTTGGTAGCTTCCATAGTAGTAGCACTAGTATTCTAGTATTATACTGTAGATACACAATGGGCTCAACAGGCTTTTTAACTGGATCAAGTGCTATTCATAACATTGTTTCTATGAGAAAACATATTCCACAGTGTCAACTGGAAAATAACCTGTTGGTCAAAGAGCACTTTATAGGGAATGCTACTGTGAACCTCTTATTACATCATGTCGGGAAAGCATGTAGTGCCTTGTTGTCCTGCTTTCAGTGTAAAAATTGATCAGTGTCAGGAGTCAGGTATTGTCAGCCTTATCCATCCATTATGAAGTTTCCTTTTATCTAGTAATTTAAGGAGCTGCTGCCTAGGTCTGTTAATTCATTAGGGGTAAATTAGTCACTTGTGTATGTGTCTGGCTGTGTAATTTTTAACAGTTGTATTGAGGTGTAGTTTACATACAATAAACTGCACATATTTAAAAGGCACAATTCAAAAAGTTTTGACATATATATACACACACATATGTATACATTTTTGATAACTGCCTAGCTGCTGTACAGAACGTAGTGTTTAGAGGCATACTGCAGGATTGCCTCCTGTGGTCAGATTTTTTTTTTTCAGTTATTTTATTGAGGTCATATTGGTTTATAACTATGTAATTTCAGGTATACATTATTATCTATCAGTTTCTATATAAACTGCATCATTTTCAACACCAACAGTCTAATTTTTATCTGTCAACATACATATGTGCCCCTTTACCTCTTTCCCCCACCCCTTCCCCTCTAGTAACCACTAATCTGTTCTCTTTGTCCATGTGTTTATCTTCCACATATGAGTGAAATCATACAGTATTTGTCTTTCTCTATCTGACTTATTTCACTTAACATAATACCTCAAGGTCCATCCATGTTTTTGCAAATGGGACAGTTTTGTCTTTTTTTATAGGTGAGTAGTATTCTGTTGTATAGATATGCCACATCTTCCTTATCTGTTCATCAGTTGATGGGTACTAGGGTGGCTTTCACGTCTTGGCTACTGTGAATAATGCTGCAGTGAACTAGAGGTGCATAAATCTCTTTGAATTGTTGATTTCATGTTCTTTGGATAAATACCCAGTAGTGGGATAGCTGGATCGTATGTAATTTCTATTTTTAATTTTTTGAGAAATCTCCAGACTGTTTTCCGTAGTGGCTGTACCAGTTTGCATTCCCACCAGCAGTGTATGAGGGTTCCCTTTTCTCCACATCCTCTCCAACATTTGTTATTTTTTGACAGGTGTAAGATGATATCTCATTGTAGTTTTGATTTGCTTTTTCCTAATAGTTAGTGATGTTGAACATCTTTTCATGTGTTTATTGGCCATCTGTATATCTTCTTTAGAAAAATGTCTGTTCATGTCCTCTGCCCATTTTTTGATCGGGTTGTTTAGTTTTTTGTTGTTGAGTTGTATGAGTTCTTGATATATTTTGGAGATTAACCCCTTGTCAGATAAATGATTTGCAAATATTTTCTCCCAGTTGTTGGGTTGTCTTTTCATGTTGTTCAGGGTTTCCTTTGCCTTGCAGAAGCTTTTTAGTCTGATGTAGTCCCATTTGTTTATTTTTTCTTTTGTTTCCCTTGCCTGAGTAGACATGGCATTCAAAAAGATGCCGCTAAGACCAATGTCAAAGAGTATACTACCTGTATTTTCTTCTAGGAGTTTTATGGTTTCAGGTCTTACATTCAAGGCTTTAATCCATTTTGAGTTAATTTTTGTGTATGGCGAAAGATAATGGTCTACTTTCATTCTTTTGCATGTGGCTGTCCAGTTTTCCCAACACCATTTACTGAAGAGACTTTCCTTTCTCCATTGTATATTCTTGGCTCCTTTGTCGAAGATTAGCTGTGCATAGATGTGTGGTTTTATTTCTGGGCTTTCAGTTCTGTTCCATTGATCTATGTGTGTGTTTTTGTACCAGTACCATACTGTTTTGGTTACTGTAGCTTTGTAGTGTGTTTTGAAGTCAGGGATTGTGATGTCTCCAGCTTTGTACTTTTTTCTCAGTATTGCTTTGGTATTCGGGTCTTGCATTGTTCCATATAAATTTTAGGATTCTTGTTCTGTTTCTGTGAAGAATGTCATTGGGATTCTGATTGGGATTGCATTGAATCTGTAGATTGCTTTAAGTAATATGGACATTTTAACTGTGTTTATTCTTCCAATCCATGAGCATGGAATATTTTTCCATTTCTTTATGTCTTCTTCAATTTCTTTCAGTAATGTCTTATAGGTTTCAGTATATAGATCTTTCACCTCCTTGGTTAAATTTATTCCTAAATATTTTATTCTTTTTGATACGATTGTAAATGGGATTGTATTCTTGACTTCTCTTTCTGCTACTTTGCTATGAGTATGTAGAAATGCAACTGATTTTTGTAAGTTGATTTCGTACCCTGCCACTTTGCTGTAGTTGTTGATTATTTCTCATAGTTTTCTGGTGGATTCTTTATGGTTTTCTATATATAGAATTTTGTCATCTGCAAATAGTGAGAGTTTCATTTCTTCCTTCAGTTTGGATACCTTTTATTTCTATTTCTTACCAATTGCTGTGGCCAAAACCTCCAGTACTATATTGAATAGGAGTGGCGAGAGTGGGCATCCTTGTCTTGTTCCTGTTTGCAGAGGATGGCTTTCAGTTCTTCACCATTAAGTATGATGTTGGCTGTGAGTTTGTCATATATGGTTTTTATTATTTGAGGTCCTTTCCTTCTATACCCATTTTATTGAGAGTTTTTTTTTTTTTTTTATCACAAATGGATGTTGGATCTTGTCAAATGCTTTCCGTGCATTTATTGAGATGATCATTTGGTTTCATTTTGGGTTTTTTTTGAGGAAGATTAGCACTTAGCTAATATCTGCCACCAGTCCTCCTCTTTTTGCTGAGGAAGACTGGCCCTGAGCTAACATCTGTGCCCATTTTCCTCTACTTTATATCTGGGACACCTGCCACAGCATGACTTGATAAGCAATGGGTAGGTCTGTGCCTGGGATCCCAACCAGTGAACCCTGGGCCGCCGAAGCAGAGCATGCAAATTTAACCACTGTGCCACCAGGCTGGCCCCGATCATGTGGTTTTAATCCTTCGGTTTGTTACTATGGTTTATCACATTGATTGATTTGCAGATGTTGAACCATCCCTGTGTCCCTGGTATAAATCCCACTTGATCATGGTGAATGATCCTTTTAATGTATTGCTGTATTCACTTTACCGATATGTTTTTGAAGATTTTTGCATGTGTTCATCAGTGATATTGACCTGTAATTTTCCTTCTTTGTGTTGTCCTTGTTTGGTTTTGGTATCAGGGTAATGTTGGCCTCATAGAATGAGTTAGGAAGTGTTCCATCTTCTTCAATTTGGGGGAATAGTTTGAGAAGGATAAGTATTAAATCTTCTTTGAATGTTTGGTAGACTTCTCCTGAAAAACCATCTGGTCCTGGACTTTTGTTTTCTGGGAGGTTCTTGATTACTGTTTCAATCTCTTTACTTGTGATTGGTCTATTCAGATTCTCTATTTCTTCTTGATTCAGTTTGGGAGGCTGTATGAGTCTAAGAATTTGTCCATTTCTTCTAGGTTATTCATTTTGTTGGCATATAGTTTTTCATGATATTCTCTTATAATCCTTTGTATTCCTGTGGTATCTGTTGTAATTTTTCTTCTTTCATTTCTAATTTTATTTATGTGATCCTTCTCTCTTTTTTCCCCAGTGAGTCTCGCTAAGAGTTTGTCAATTTTGTTTATCTTCTCAACCAGCTCTTAGTTTCATTGATCCTTTCTACTGTTTTTTTGTTTTTTTTAGTCTCTATTTCATTTATTTCTGCTCTAATTTTTATTCTTTTCCTCCTTTTGCTGACTTTGGGCTTTGTTCTTCTTTTTCTAGTTCTATTAGGTGTAGTTTAAGATGACTTATTTGAGATTTTTCTTATTTATCGAGGTGGGCCTGTATAGCTATAAATTTCCCTCTTAGAACTACTTTTGCAGCCTCCCATAAGAGTTGATATGTTATATTTTCATTTTCATTTGTCTCCAGTTATTTTTTTATTTCTCCTTTGATTTCCTCATTGATCCAATGGTTGTTCAGTAGCATGTTGTTTAGTCTCCACATATTTGTGACTTTCCCAGCTTTCTCTTGTAGTTGATTTCTAGTTTCATAGCATTGTGGTTGGAAAAGTTGCTTGATATGATTTCAGTCATCTTAAATTTATTGAGGCTTGCCTTATTTTCCAACATGTGGCCTATATTTGAGAATGTTCCATGTGCGCTTGAGAAGAATGTATATTCTTCTGTTTGGGGATGGAATGTTCTATATATATCTGTTAAGTCCATCTACTCTAGTGTTTCATTTAAGGCCACTGTTCCCTTGTTGACTTTTTGTCTGGATACTCTATTCATTGATGTAAGTGGGGTGTTGAAGTCCTCTACTATTACTGTGTTGCTGTCAATTTCTCCCTTCAGGTCTGTTAGTAGTTGCTTTATATACTTGGTGCTCCTGTGTTAGGTGCATATATATTCATAAGTGTTATTTCCTCTTGGTGGGATGTCCCTTTTATCATTATATACTGCTCCTCTTTGTCTCTCACTGTCTTTTTTTATCTTGAAGTTTGCCTTGTCTGATATAAGTATGGCAACACTTGCTTTGTTTTGCTTGCCATTTGCTTGGAGGATTGTTTTCCATCTCTTCATTCTGAGCTTGTATTTGTCTTTGGAGCTGAAATGTGTTTCCTGGAGGCAGCATATTGTTGGGTCTTGTTTGTTGTTTTTGTGTGTGTGAGGAAGATTGGCCCTGAGCTAACATCCATTGCCAATCTACCTCTTTGTGCTGAGGAAGATTAGCCCTGAGCTAACATCTGTGCCTATCTTCTTCTATTTTGTATATGGCATGCCACCACAGTATGGCTTGATGAGCAATGCTAGGTCCATGCCCAGGATCCGAACATGTGAACCCCAGGACACTGAAGTGGAGTGTGTGAACTTAACCACTACTCCAGTGGGCCGGCCCCTGTTGGGTCTTGTTTTTAATCCATCCAGTCGGTCTGTGTCTCTTGATTAGAGAATTAAATCTATTTACGTTTAGAGTGATTATTGATATATGAGGGCTTAATGCTGCCATTTTATCTCTTGTTTTCTGGTTGTTGTTTATTTCCATTGTTTCTCTTCCCCTGTATTTCTCACTACCATTTCAGTTTGGTTGTTTTCTGTAATCGCTTTCTCAGTTTTTTTTTTTTTTTATTTATCATTTATGGCTCTGTTCTGATTCTTTGCTTAGTGGTTACCATGAAGTGTGTATAAAAGATCTCATAGATGAAATTGTCCATCTTCTGATAGCCTCTTGTCTCCATTAGCCTAAGTATGAAGACTTGTGACCTATCCTCTTCCCCTTCTGAGTTATTGTTGTCACAGATTGTTCTTTTTTGTGTTGTTTGTGACTAAATTGAAATGTTTATAGTTATTTTTGATGCTTTCCTTCTCTTTGTGTTCTATGTTACAATTTTTTGCTAACCTGTTCTGATAGAGAGCTGAAATTTTCTGATCTTGTCTATCTAATTATCTCCTTGCTCAAAGCTTTGTAAACCTTTGTCTTTTTGTTTCATGTAGGAGGGCTTTCTTCATCTTTCCTTACAGGGAGGTCTAGTGGCAGTCAACTCCTTCAGCTTTTGTTTATCTGGGGAAGCTTTTATTTCTCCATCATATCTGAAGAATAGTTTCGCTGGATAGACTATTCTTGGCTGAAAGTTTTTGTCTTTCACGATTTTGAATATATCATTCTGTTCTCTCCTAGCCTGTAAGGTTTCTGCTGAGAAATCCGCTGAAAGCCTGATAGGGGTTACTTTGTAGGTTATTTCCTTCTGCCTTGCTGCCCTTAATATTTTTTCTTTTCATTGACTGTTGCCAGTTTTAATACTGTATGCTTTGGAGAAGGTCTTTTTGCATTGATGTAATTAGGACTTCTATTGGCTTCATATACTAGTAAGTCCAGTTCCTTCCCCAGGTTTGGGAAATTTTCAGATATTATTTCTTTGAATAAGCTCTCTGCTCCTTTCTCCCTCTTGAATACCTATAATTCTTATGTTGTATTTCCTAATTGAGTTGGATATTTCTTGAAGAATTTCTTCACTTTTTAAAAATCTTAGTTCTCTCTCCTTCTTCACCTGAAGCATTTCTATATTTCTATCCCCTAAATCACTAATTCTGTCCTCTATAATGTCAGCTCTATTTTTTATGGATTCTAGATTATTTTTTATCTCATTAATTGTGTTCTTCAAATCCAGAATTTCTGTTTGTTTGTTTGTTTTAGAGTTTCAGTCTCTTTGGTGAAGTATTCCTTCTGCTCATTAATTTTATTCCTGAGTTCACTGAACTGTCTTTCTGAGTTTTATTGTAACTTGTTGAGTTTCTTTATGATAACTACTCTGAATTCTCTGTCACTTTGATTGTAAATTGGATTCTGGAGACTTATCATTTTCTTTCTGCTCTTAAGTGTTAATGAGGTTCTTCATGGTGATTGATGAAGTGATCCTTTGCTGGCGCATTTGTTGTAGTATCAGGTCACAGATTCCACCTGCCACCACTGGAGCAGGGGCAGGAGCTGTCTTTTGATTCTGCCCCATCTGCCAGAAGTTGTGCCAGTAGGGCATCTCTGCGTTTGTGCACTGGCTGCAGTCACTTGGCAGGTCAGGCATGCACGTGCAGGTGGGACCTCTGTGCTCCAGTGGTGGGTCACTCTGGTGCAGGACCAGTGTGCTTAGCAGGGGACTGGCTGAGCTGGTGCTCTAGGCAGGAGGGGAAGGGTGCTTTCTTTTGTGTGTGGCCAGCTCTGCTCTTGCTGGTGCTTGGCCAAACTGCTGCACTTGGTGGGGGCTTCTTCATGGAGACTAAGCCTTGTCACTTGGTGGGGAGCATTCCCATTGCCAGGCTACTGCAGCACAGTGGGTGCTCCTGCGGGCTGGGCTACAACTCTGAAAGTATTTGCATAGGCTGGGCTGCCGATGCCTCCTCTTACAGTCAGGCTGGCTGCTGTATGAAGACTTGTGACCTAGGTTGCTGCCGCCAGGGAGGGGGAGGGGTGCACTCACTCAGTTCCACTGCCTCCTGGGGGTCCAGTCCACTCAGCTTCAGATGCACAGCTGTGTAGATCTCTCAGATCTCCTGTTGTGCTGTGCAAGGAATCATCTACTGGTTAATGAATGTCCATTTAGTTGTAACTTAAAGGGGAGAGACTAAGCGGACAACTCATGCCACCATGATTCTGACATCACTCTCCGAATTTGTGGAGTTTTTCCTGTGGTCAGGATTTTGAAGGGTAAACCCTGATTCTCTCAGTGGTAGTGATAGAATTTTTCATATGTCAATGGAGTAGAAGAGGAAGCCTTTAGTCTGGACCTTACTTTAACACTAGCTTGTCAGGGAGATCATGCTGTTAAAACAATACTGGTTTGTAGCAGGTAGGCTCCTTTGACCTGGAAGCAGCAAAACTACTAAGCTCTGAAGAAGACCTGTTTAATCTTACAAAGCCTACCTGGTTATCCTCCACTCTTGGCTGCCACTTCTCTGCACAGAGTCAGAGACAGCATTTCTAAGAGAGAGAGAGTGAGAGTGTGTGTGTGTGTGTGTGTGTTCTCCCAGTGTATTCAGAATTCCTCTGAATTTAATATGAGACGTTTTCTCTGGCCACCCTGCCTCCAGTCTGCTGTCCTCCTGGAAAAGGGGTTAAGTTTTAGGCACAGACCTCTTTGGCAAGAGTATTAGGTTAATGAATCAAAAAGTCCAATCCCTTGAAGACCAGCTAGCTTAGCTTTGTTCCACAGGTGGCATCTCCTTAACGCCCATCAGTCATCTTACATATCTTGATCACCAGGAGACCTGAATGAAACAGTGTGTATAGCCCAGCGCATGATCCTCACTGCTGCCAAACAAACAAAAAAGTTCAGAACGTGTTTGTTAGCTTTATGTTGCAAACATCATGAATAGTAGTATACCATAATGCAGCTATCAGAAGGTGAAAATTCAACCCGAGACTGAGTCTCTGCAATGAAATGGAAAGATTTTATACTCAAAAGTACTTGTGGGACTCTGTGAATATACTAAAAATTATTGAGTTGAACACTTTAAATGAGTGAATTTTATAGTACGTAAACTATATCTCAACAACGTGGTTTAAAAAAGTATTTGTAAGAATTAAAATACATTATCTAATAGAAATGATACTTGATGTTCTAGGAATAGATGAAATCATTGAGACCTGAGCCAAGGATAGAACCTTAAGGAATGCCTACACCTCAAGGAAGAGAGACGCATGTGAAAACAGAGAAGGTGTGATTATAGATATAGGAAGAAAACTGGAAGAGGAACAGTAGCCTAAAATGCAGGAGGGAACGTGTGTGCAGTGTCAAGTACAGAATAGATGTGGATGGGAACTGAGAAAAGGTTAATGAACTTAGCTGTAAGGAAATTGCTGATGACCTTTGAGAAATAGTTTCAATGAAACGAAGGTGTTAAGGAGTGAGTTGTGAGGGAGCTGAAGCTGCATATTAGTCTTCCAGAAATAAAGTAGAGCCTAAAAATAATGTCAAGCCTAGTCTAGAGGCAGGGCAAACATCTGTCTGTCTGTATCTGTCTCTCTCTCTTTAGACAGGAGAGACTTGGCCATATTTGTAACTAGAGAGGAAGGAGGCAAACAAAAGAAAGCACTGACTGAAGGTACAGAGGGCTTAGACGCAATTCTGGGTCTTACTTAAGTTAGAGAAGTTGGTATTCGATGCAGACCAAAGCATTTGTACTGAGCTGGTTGTTCTGTCTTTGGCATGACCCCTTCCTTGGGCAAACCAGGGTTGTTTGCCAGGCCCACCTCCCTAGATGAACTCTACTCCTTTTTCATTGAAGAAAGCAGATCCAGATGCAAGTGAGAGAGTCATCATCATGTGAACATGGTCTTAAATCTGCTGTAACCCATGACTAGACAAACTCATTCTTGAACATCAGCACTTGATTACTGACCCCAAATGAGTGATAGCACACCTCACAGGGCTCCTGCACACCCAGCTCACCAGTATACCATTGCCTGTGGCCAGGAGCTGCTGCTTAAGTGGCCATTCCAGCTCCTCAGGTCAGAGAGCTAAAGAACACGTTTATTCAGAGCTTCCGAACCCCTCTCAGAGAATTCAGGCTCTCCAGGGGTCTCTGAGCTACGCTCTGACCTGTAGGTTATCCCTCATCCACCCATCCACTCCCACATTCAGGGAGAATGGTAACGAAGGGGAAAAGGGAAAGCCAGCAGCCTGTGAGGACACTCCACCCATTTAGCCGTCTCATCCCACACACACTGCCCTTAGCAAAGGATTCTGAATAGTTTCCTTCCCTATCTCACCTTCTCAGTCTCTGCCCCTACTTTTTGTTTTTATTATTATTTTGTGTTTATTTTTGTTTTGTTTTTATTTTAGCCATAATATAAAAATTCAAAAGGTTAGTTTCATTGTAATTATAATACAGCCTTTTAAAGCTCTACATAGTACTCTAGAATATATCATTCTTCCCTTTTGGATTATTAATTGCATCTTAATGTGATTTCTACCTTGTTTTTTTAAATCTGTCTTAATTGTATATTGATATTAAATTATATTTTCCCATATTTCTTGGAAATAAAATGTTAGCCAAATTGAAAATACATTTTTAACACTTGTTATTTGTAAAAATGTATTCACTCTATCTCTTCACGCAGTTTGCAGGTTTTGTGGCACATGTAATTTAGGGTACGTTTAGTAAGTCGAAGGGTTAAAATACCCTGCGCTGTCGCATATGGCAGTGAGCAGAATCGCAGATGTTGATGATACCACGTAATTAGTATTCTTTTATGTAAATGAAGGCTGTCAGCATGTTACCATAGTGTCTAGTCTCTCTGAAGCTGGAATTTATGCCACTTGGTCTCACCAAGACCAGGCAGGATTATTCCACCGTCGTTAGTTAAGAATTGAGAAGAAATCAATACGATGAGAGAGAGAGAAGAAATGGAAATCTCTCCAAAAGAAATTCTCTTTATCTTTTTCCTATTTTGTTTTTGTTGATTTCCTCCCCAGAAATTTTATTTCTGGTGATGTAGTTATGCATTTAGGATCAGCTGTGAAATTTGCTATTTGAGAATAATTGGAATGGTCCAGTTAAAAGACAAATCGTATTTTCAAACTATAGGTTTTGGAAAGATGATTGTAATGTTCAGTCATCTCTCTCCTACAAAGACTTTGTTAAAAATGATGTGATAAATCTAGAAGTTTCTCATCAGAACAAAAGACAAGAATTGAAAAGATTTCATTACCTTCTTTTAATTTAATATTTAGTGCTATTAACTATAGTAGAATGCTTTTAAATGTTACGGTTTTTAGCTCCAGTTGATTCACAGTTTTTAAATAAAACTATGGTAATTAAAGAAGCAAAGGCTAATATTTTGTCAGGTTTCCTTTTCCCGCATGCAGATCGATCCAGAGTGTGTAGGACATCTATTTAAAGAGGCTGATTCACTTAATGATGGCGAACTGTTAGGGCACATTGTGCTGTTTCCCAGTTACACTGCAAGTTTCTCTCTTTTGGATATTGGGTGCCTGTCACACTGGATCATCTGTGTTTTAAATGGAAATGTTAGGACTATGATGACTTTGGGGAATTATGAAGGAAAAGAGGTAGATGTCAAAAAAATGTAAAATAGAGTTCTTCTTTATGCCTATGGGTCTTAGGCTTTGTTCTTACGTAAAGTGGTCAGAATGTGTAGGAGAGGTGAATTGAACACATTGTCTTTCTTGAACTGAGTATACCTGAGATTGTGTTCTCTTTAGTCTATAGTTTGTGTGTTGGTTAAGATGGCTTTTCTTTTGTGTCACTTTTGGGTGATTTCCATTTCATGATCAGATAGGTTTTTCTGCTGGAGAAGTTAGTCTGCGTAGCTTAACTCAGTGTGGTGAGGTGCAGAGTAGCCTGTGTCTTCCTGAATGGATTTACTCTGCCATATGGCAGGTTAGTGAGTCGCCACGACAGATTTGTAATGGGAAAAGGGCTGTGCAGGAAAGGATGTGCGTGATCAGCAGATTTATAGATCAGAAAATGAAATCGGAAGAGAGAATTTCCAGAGTGCCCTTTCTGTTTGACAGCTCTCCCTGGAGAGTGTGTGGAATGGTTTTTTAGTGTTCTTCTATTTTGGCTTTTGGTTGTTCCAGCATATTTTTTCTAGCACAGGAATTGATTTTGTAAGGCATCATGTTCTGGGTGTTGTGTTGCTATATTCCTGTTCACAGAAATATTCTCTCTCTGTAGGATTTGAAGCTGTGCTGTGTTTCATTTAAGATCTCAGTAGCAATTAAATTCCTGAAGACACATCAAGGCTCCTATTGGCTAAAATGAGGATTTGCCGGGTTTTAAGTGAGAAGAAGAGGCTATTCAGATATGATTCACTGAGTACTGAATCCTTTGAAGGAAAGAAAATGAAAAACCAAGTGAGCTAAAGATACTGTGTCCTAGTGTGTTTATTTAAGTCTGTGCTATCTAATACTGCAGCCACTAGCCACATGTGGTGACTTAAATTAATTAAAACTAAATAAAATTAAAAGTTCAGTCCCTTAGTCTCACTAGCCGCATTTCACGTACTCAAAAGGCACATGTGGCTAGTTAATACAGTATTGGATAACACAGATAAAGAATATTTCCATCGTTACAGAAAGTTCTATTGGACAGTGTTGGTCTAAGTGGAAGATTTGAGAAATAAAATTCTTTCTTTGATTTCTATGAGTTCTTCATCCATATATAATTTACTGGGTTTGTGCAGTGGTTCTAAAGTTTTAATGTACAGATGAATCATCTGCTGAGCTTGTTCAAAATGGAGATTTTAGACCCTTCCCCAGACTCTGATTCCTCAGATTTGGACTTGTGACCAGAAATCTGTATATATAATAAGTATTCCAGGGAATTCTGATGTTGGTAGGTGGTTCAGGAATTACATTTTGAAAAATGTTAAGTTAGAAACTTGGAGATTGCCTATCTTTTGATTCCCCCACCCCAACCCCACTTCATTCTTTCATTACTGACTTTCTTTTGTGTCATCAGTAATTGATTGTAAGCATCATGTGTCCCCAACTTGAATTCTTGACTGGTAATAAATAGCAAAAAGAAAATTCATTTATTTACCATTTCATCTTTTTAATGTATGCATGTTTTAATTTGGCTATGCCCTATGAAAAGTAAACAGAAATGGTTATTTCACTACCATTCCAGACTGTGTAGGTAGGTAATTCTGACAGAATTCCTTTTTTTTTTTTTGAGGAAGATTAGCCCTGAGCTAACATCTGCTGCCAATCCTCCTCTTTTTGCTGAGGAAGACTGGCCCTCAGCTAACACCCATGCCCATCTTCCTCTACTTTATATGTGGATGCCTACCACAGCATGGCTTGATGAGCAGTGCCATGTCCACACCCAGGATCCCAACCAGCAAACCCTGGGCCACCGAAGTGGAACATGCGAACTTGACCACTGCACCATCGGGCTGGCCCCATGACAGAACACCTTTAACCACTAAGAGTTGAGAACCCAGAAGTCGTGGAATTAATGAAGTCAAGAAAAAGAAGTACAACATATGATCTCCTCTCTGAAGGAGATATATCTAGTTAGGAAATGGATAAATATATCCAGAGAAATCACTTAAAGGGCACCTAGCAACAAGTCAGTAATTAGAAAAATAATATAGTAGAAACTAGATCTTGACAGTACTCAAAGGAAAAGTATGACCTGAGTTGATTGAAGATAATCTAAGTTGCTTTCCTTTGTAAGATTTGAGGGTTTCTTATTGGGACATGGTCTCTGCATCTGGAATGGGCAATAAAAGATGGGAAAGATCCTAATTTGATCCTGTGATATATTTGTGGGTTTTGGCAGTAGGGCCAGGCCATGAATGGCATTTGGAAAACCAACTAAAGGGACTACTCAGAGTGCATTGGATTTAGAATTTTTCTGGGTGATTCCCCCATGATCATGGAACTGCATTTGCTCACAGAAATGAAAGTGCAGAAGAAATGGAGGTGAAGGAAGTTCACTTTATAAGAGGAACTACCTTTAGGGAATTTCAAATTCTGATATTGAAAAAAAGACCTGTCAAGGTCCCAAAGAATAAAAAATTTTCTTTTAAAATAGTTGTCTAGCCTCTTTCCTTTAGAGAAATTGTCCATTGGGATTCTCTGATAAATAATATTGAAGAAACAGTGTTAGGAAGACAAAGAAAAAGAAAGAAAGAAAGAAAGCTCAGTATGTTACCAGTGTTTTAAAAAGCATTTTCACATAGATCATCTGGAAGATTAGCTTTTTTCCTTTTGTCTTGGGACTTTGGTTAAATACTATAACACCAATACCCCTGCCACCTCTTGTCCTGAGTCAGATCTGTCTAATTCTGTACTTACTTTTCAGTCTGTGCTAGTACTGCAGCCACTAGCCACATCCGGTGATTTAAATTAATTAAAACTAAATAAAATTAAAAGTTCAGTCCCTCAGTCTCACTAGCCACATTTCAGGTACTCAATAGGCACATGTGGCTAGTTAGTACAGTGTTGGATAGCGCAAATAAAGAATATTTCCATCACTGTAGAAAGTTCTATTGGACAGTGTTGGTCTAAGTGGAAGATTTGAGAAATAAAATGCTTTCTCTGAAGGTAAAAGTTTGCCCACCCTTGCTACAAGATGTAAATGTTCTTTTCAAAAAGACACATTGTCTTAGTCCCTCAGGGTTGCTATAACAAAAATACCATAGACTGGGCGGCTTATAAACAACAAACATTGATGTCTCACAGTTGTGGAGGCAGGGACGTCCAAGATCAGGGCACCAGATTCCATGTCTGCTACGGACTTTCTGGTTCATACCGATCCATACAGCTGGCTTTTCTCTGTGTCCTCACATGGCAAAGGGCACTAATCCCTCTGAGGGCTCATCCCATGAAGGTCAACCCATTCACGATCTAATCACCTCCCAAAGGCCCCACCTCCTAATACCACACCCTTAACTTTGGGGGTTAAGATTTTCTCATAGGCATTTGAGGTGGGGTGCCACACAAACATTCAGACCAAAGCAGACATATAAAATGTTACTTAGATCGAGGCTCACAGTCACCTCCTTAGCCAGCTTCTTTGGACTCAAGATGATAAAAACGATACAGTGTACTGCAGAGGACTTTCTCTTTCTTACCTCTACCGTATCCTGTCCTCTCTGCTTTGAAATACATTGAAACCGACCTAAGATTGCCTTTTTGAGAGTCTTCATCTCTTGAATTCGAAGCACTATCTATGTCTCTCCTCCCCTTTCCTCTGCCCTGTCCCTTTCTGCATACAACTAGGATCTTGGTCAGTATGAGACATTGGGGTTTCACTTCCAGGCACCGTCAATTCAGAGATGGTTCAGAATACAAGTTCTTTCCCCGGGTGGCCAGTTGGGTGCGATGTGAAATAAGGGTAATGACATTTCCTAAGGAATACAAATCAGCCTAACATAAAAATTAGTTGATATTCAAGAATTACAACAGGCTTAGAAAAGTAAACGGACTTTCTGGTTCATACCGATCCATACAGCTGGCTTTTCTCTGTGTCCTCACATGGCAAAGGGCACTAATCCCTCTGAGGGCTAAGGCCCCCCCGTACAGTATTTTATGATTCTTCCTTTTTAAGGAATTTAACTGTCCCTCTGTAATTCTATCTATACCAAATTTGCTTTTCTTTTAACTTCCTTCCAAAGGAACCAATTTTGAATTGAAAACTAATGAGTATTGAGTTGAAAATGTCAGTGCAAGCCTTTTTCTAGGAAAATATTTTGCTAAAAGGTTTTTTTTTTTTTTTTTTTCCCATCTCTCTCTCTCTCTTTGGGGACTGTGTCGTGCCAGGTTGAAAGAGTGGAGATTTCCATAAGACATGGATAGATGCAAACATGTAGGGCGGTTGCGGCTCGCCCAGGACCACTCCATCCTGAACCCTCAGAAGTGGTGCTGCAGGGAGTGCACCACCACCGAGTCCGTGTGGGCTTGTCTCAAGTGCTCCCACGTGGCCTGCGGCCGGTACATTGAGGATCACGCCCTTAAACACTTTGAGGAGACTGGACACCCCCTTGCCATGGAGGTCTGGGATCTCTACGTGTTCTGTTACCTGTGCAAGGACTATGTGCTCAATGATAACCCGGAGGGGGACCTGAAGCTGCTGAGAAGCTCCCTCTTGGCCGTCAGGGGCCAGAAGCAGGACCTGCCGGTGAGGCGCGGGCGGATGCTGCGGTCCATGGCCGCGGGCGAGGACGCCATCCCGCTGCAGCATGCCCCTCAGGGACAGCCGCAGATGCTCACGGCTCTGTGGTACCGGCGCCAGCGCCTGCTGGCCAAGACGCTGCGGCTCTGGTTCGAGAAGAGCTCCCGGGGCCAGGCGAAGCTGGAGCAGCGGCGGCAGGAGGAGGCGCTGGAGCGCAAGAAGGAGGAGGCGCGGCAGCGGCGGCGCGAGGTGAAGCGGAGGCTGCTGGAGGAGCTGGCCAGCGCCCCTCCGCGCAAGAGCGCGCGCCTGCTGCTGCACGCGCCCCGGGCCGCGGCCCCGCGCCCCGCCTCGCCGCGCGCGCCCGCCGGGGGCCGCCTCCAGCCGCGCCGCGCCCCCGCCATGGCGCCCGGCGTCACGGGCCTGCGCAACTTGGGCAACACCTGCTACATGAACTCCATCCTCCAGGTGCTCAGCCACCTCCAAAAGTTCCGAGAGTGTTTTCTGAACCTCGACCCTTCCAAAACGGAACACCTGTTTCCCAAAACCAACGGGAAGGCTCCACTGTCGGGCAGGCCGGCCAGCAGCTCGGCCACTGAGCTGTCTGCGAGGAGCGACAGGGCTGAGTCGGGCGAGCGGGAGGGCCTCTGCTTGAACGGCGGGGCCTCCATCAGCCGGAGCCTAGAACTCATCCAGAACAAGGAGCCGAGCTCGAAGCACATTTCCCTCTGTCACGAACTGCACACCCTCTTCCGAGTCATGTGGTCTGGCAAGTGGGCCCTGGTGTCACCCTTCGCCATGCTTCACTCAGTGTGGAGCCTGATCCCTGCCTTCCGCGGCTACGACCAGCAGGACGCGCAGGAATTTCTCTGCGAGCTGTTGCACAAAGTGCAGCAGGAACTCGAGTCCGAGGGCACCACGCACCGGATCCTCATCCCCTTCTCCCAGAGGAAGCTCACCAAACAGGTCTTAAAGGTGGTGAATACCATATTTCACGGGCAGCTACTTAGTCAGGTAGGTGTGTGCCCACCCTAACCCCCACTCTGCCCATCACCTGGAGGGAGGCTTATATGTTCGAGTTTGGGCTTCCTGTGAGTGCCTCCCTTGGTTGTTGGGCTCACCAGGGTACCCAACATTTGCTGACATTATGCAGAGTAATTGCAGGTGGCCATTGTACCTTTCATTGTAGTAATCTTTGTGATGGCCTTTTTGGTGAACTTGCCTTCTGTCTCTTTCTGGGCAGATTTTTAGTTTCACTTGCCATATCACTTCATTTTCAGTGACTGTCTTTACCTTTAATGCCAATATGGCTAATACAATATTCTCATTGTTATATTTAAGTACCGATTGTTGGCATACCATCCTTTGATCAGTTTTGGGAAATTGAAGTTTGCCCGTAACCCTGGTTCCATGGTAGTTTGAAAGAGTATTCTTCACGTGCATTCTTTACGTACAAGGAAGGGAGGTGGCTAGGAGGATGCCAAAGGCCTAACCAAGCCTCCCTCCTGCTCCCCATCACCTTTTATTTCCTGAGTCTTTAGCCATGTAGGGATGTAAGCAAAGTCTTATAAACAAGGCTTTGTGAGAATATGCAGAAAGAATTTTTAGAGTTAAAAAGGCAGGCAACTTAAGAGACTCGGGTAAAAGCTCTATCCTATGCTGAGGTTTAGGTTTTGTGTCTTGGTATTTAGTTTTAAAAGAGTGATGAATAGGATGGGAAGAGAAAGTTTACGCTTTTTTTAGCATGTGAAAGGGGAGTATTTATGGGTACTTCCTCTACTCCCTGAGGGTCCATAGGAAGAGAGGAGCATCTGGGAAGGTTATAATGGGAGAGGAGGTCTAATCTCAAGGTACTTTGAGGCTTTGCGAACCCAGGGATCTGTGTAGGATGCCCAAGAAACAAAGTCAAAAAGAGGCAAGTTGGACTGGATGGAAGGAGCAAAGTCTGGAGGAGGATGGAATGTGAGGATGAGAGAAGCAGACAGGAATGTGCAAATTGTCCATTTCAGACAGATTCCATGATAACTTGCAGTCTGTACTCCTGCAGTATTGAATGGTATTGCATGCTTAGGGAGAAAGGGAGAGGTACTAATCTCTGTGCTGCATGTTTTTCCAATTCCAGCTAGCATCACAATTCAAAATACATGCCAGAAGTAATATGCTCTAATTCTCTTAAAGTTCTGTTTATTATTTTAATATTACAATAAAGTTTTTTTTTTAATTCTTCTTCTCCCCAAAGCTCCCCAGTACATAGTTGTATATTCTAGTTGTAGGTCCTTCTGGTTGTGCTATGTGGGAAGCTGCCTCAGAGTAGCTTGATGAGTGGTGCTAGGTCTGTGCCCAGGATCTGAACCGGTGAAAGCCTCGGCCATCAAAGCAGAGCGTGCAAACTTAACGAAACAGCCATGGGGCTGACCCCAATAAACTTCTTTTGAAAACTGTACACTTAGTTTTGGTCTGTCTTGTATAAAGTGAGCAAACAGGTATGTGGTAAGCATGGAAGTTATATAACCTGTTAAATCAATCTTTTCATTCTAGGTCACATGTATATCATGCAATTACAAATCCAATACCATTGAGCCCTTTTGGGATCTGTCCCTGGAATTCCCTGAACGCTATCACTGCATAGAAAAGGGGTTTATCCCTTTGAATCAGACAGAGTGCCTGCTCACTGAGATGCTGGCCAAGTTCACAGAAACAGAGGCCCTGGAAGGGAGAATCTACGCTTGTGACCAGTGTAACAGTGAGTGCTGGGGGTGAGGGGATTGGCGGTGGCCAACTGGAATATCAGTTTAAGGTGATTCTTTTGCCCCTTTCGTCAAAAGTAATACTGATAATATTGAGTGGTTCTAAAGCATATTTTAAAGATTTTTTTCTCTCATTTTACTGAAAACAAGCATATGGACATTATATATTAAAAAACAAAACAGAACCTAATAGTTGTGCCTCCTTTGACTCCTGCTGTGACTGACATTAGTTGTTATCTTGGGAAGCGTTTGAAAGTGTGGATCCTGAAATGGGGTCTCTAAGAATGTGAGTACTTAGCTTCATAGTGCTACAGGGTCCTGCTAAAAACTCATTAATATAGAGTCTCACAGTTTTTATTTAATCTAAATTCAGGTAGCATAGCCTGTTTGAGCTATGGTATCAGAAAAGTGTACTTTTGTACTGAATTTGTGGATTTACATGTGTCAGCAGTGATGCTAAGGATCCGTAAAATGAGAACAGAAAGCAAGTTATAAGGTCCATCGCTCCACAGCAGCTTCACAGTTACTTTCTGCATTTGTTTGTTTCTTCACTTTCCTGAAATGTTCGAATCTCGGAAGGGGTCATAAGGAAGTATTTCTCTATCATGGCGTTAATTTTATAGTGGAACTTTCATGTGGTTACGTGGGCATCTTGCCCCACTAACACTTAATGCTTTTGCTAACTGAGCACATAGAGAGGAAATGCAGAAGAAATACTTGGAAGCTCATGTTTGGGTTTTTTGGCATATAAAAATTTGGAAACTAAAATTAATGTGGATTGTTCAGAGATCTAGAACTCAATTTGCAGCCATATAGTAGTTTTGACTAAAAGTTTTGGGAATAAAACCAAAAATATATTAATCTTCTTAATATAATTGCATATGTTTTTTTAAAATAGTAAATTGTAGTAAACTTCTCTCTGAAGAATCAGGACAAAAATGAAAAGCGATACTTGATATCATTTTGCCATTTTAAAACAAAATTTGAAATGCTGTAGTTGGTTAACTGTAGGACTCCCCACTCCTGTTCCACATTGATATAAAGGCAGTGACTTAAATTCTAAGAGCAGGATCTGTTTAAATAGTGGTTCATAAAGCTTTTTACTTGTAAGGAACAGAAGTATGTTAACCGTTTTAACTCCATCACTTTCAGACATGATAGATTAGGCAAGAAATACTTTTATTTATTTTTGCAAGAAAGGATTGTTTTTCTGGTTGCCAAAGGTGCCAGTTTATCAGGATTTCTCTAGGCAAGTTCAAATAATACAGGGAAGGAAGGCTATGGGGAAGGGATGAAATGCATTGATTGCTGCCCACCTCTCTGTGTGGCTAGCTCAGTCAAATGGAAACAGAACTGATCAATCTCCATCGAATCAGTAATTTCTTTTTCTTTGTGAATTTCATTTTAGGGAAACAAAGCCAGATTCTATATTGTCTTCATCTTAGCTCACATACTCCCCCTGCTGAGCGTGGCAGTCACTGCCAGGGTTTCCAAGCAGAGCTGCAGTAATTTTCAGAAATCTGCTGGTGAATAGGAGTGTAAAATAAGGCCAGGGCCCTCTTTGAATTCTCCTTCTGTTCCAGCCCCCACATATCATCACTGCCAGCCCTAGCAAAAGCTATGGCACACTCATTCTGGGGCAATCTATTATAAAAAGCAATAGCTCCACATGCAGTTGTCACAGAAAGCTCCATGATATGTCATCTGACTGTGATTTGCTACCTTTCACAAGTGGTACAGACAGGACTTGGAGTCAGATGCCAAGCTCTTCAGACACAGACCACGATATCAACAGCTCAAAGACAATTAGCAGGCACCACAGTGGACCACTAACTAATTTTATATTCCCATCCATTCACTGATTTAATTAATATAATAACAGAGCAGTCATCAGTAAATGGTTATAGAGAAAGCTTCTGATGGAAATTAAAAGAACTTTATTTCCATTGTTTATTTGCTGTAATTTAGAAATGCATTTCCTGCACAATTCAGTAGCTTTAGAACCAAAATTGGGAGTCTGAGTACGGGTTCTGCTTTGCACTGGGTAAGTCTGGCCAGCCTTTCAGCCTTGTCCTGCATGTCCAGCAGTCTGCTTTTATCCAAGAAACATGTTTCAAAAACATGTTTCATAAAAATATAAAACCAGCAAAGTTTCTTTTCTGAATATTTATGTGCCTGAAAATCAGGCTGAAAAAAAATATGTTGAAATACTTTGTCCTTTGGTAATCGTATGTCTCTTCCTTTTTCCTAAACCTGAAATATATGCATTAGTCCCCACTTGAGAAGAGAGGAAACTGAGGTTCAGAGTTTTGAATAACTTACCTAATGGCATAAATAGCTGTACGCAGGAAATAGAATTTGGCCTCTCTGATGAAAACAAAAAGCTTTTTAAGTTATATTATGCTGCATCATCATTTAAGTGATAAGCTCATATATAAAGGCATAGAACCCTAACATATGCATCTATGTGCATGTGGTTGCTGTGACCTTCATTATATTCCATTGATAAATCCGTGACATCAGGAGCATACCATCCTAAACCCATACCAGTTTTGGAAACTGCTGATGGCACAAGTTTGAAAGTGGATGTATTAGGATTAAGTTTGTTTGCTTATAAGTCAACTCAAATAACGGTGACTTAAAACGAGATAGAACTCTTTTCTTTATATAAAAGAAGTTTGAAGGACATTCAGGGCGGGCATGGTGGCTGCATGGTCATCGGGGACCCAAGTTCCTTCCCCATCTTTCAGCTTTACTGTCCTAGTTCAGGGCTTCCATCCTCAAGGTTACCTCATGGTCCAAGTAGAATTCCAGCAATTGCAAACAGTAAGAAGGACAAAGGATGTACCTTACAACTGAGTCAGCCTTCCTAAGCAGCCATCCCAAAAGAGCCACACAATCATTGCTTTAATCTCACTAGAACTTCCATGGCCACACCTTGCAGGCATGTGAGGCTGGGAAATACAGTCTTACAGAGAGTCACATTGCTGCCTCAAATAAAATGGAGATTCAAATACTGAGAAATAAGAAGAATGCATATTGAGTGGCAAGTCATTGTCTCTGTCATAGCTTGGAAAGAATGTGACTCCTCATAACCTATGTCTTATACCTTTCCAAACCATATAGGCAAACGACGAAAATCCAATCCAAAACCCCTTGTTCTGAGTGAAGCTAGAAAACAGTTAATGATCTACAGACTACCTCAGGTCCTCCGGCTGCACCTTAAAAGATTCAGGTGAGCTTGCTCTGGGGCATCCCAGGTGGCTGTGAGCTGTGGGAATAGCTGTTTCAAAGGCTTTAGTGAGGGCAAATGTCTGCTTTAGCGCTGGGAGGGGAACTTTGTTCCCTAGAGACCTTGCACATTCCATGAAGGCTAAGTGCTTCCTGCCCAGTGAGGCAGGTTGATGCTGGGGCCCTGCAGGACTGGACTTCCACATTCGTGGCCCTGTTTAATTGGCTGGCCAGCCCCGGATGTCTGTGCCTGAAGATTTTCTAGCCTTTTATAGAGTCACCTTCAGAATAAAGTATGAGATAATCTGAAAAGCAGGGCAGGCAGTAAACTACAAAAAGATTATTGACTGAATTGCTTGTTTATAGAGATTTCTAGTTTCAGGGTATATCATGGAACATTCACAGGAAATATATGTGGACATTGGCTGTTTTATTGGCATGAAAACCAAAGCCCGAAGGTTTTCTCAGTTCCCTGTTTACCTACCTCTACCTATGACTGCATATGCCATTTTTTACTAGTAAGAAGTCTATATCCATATTCTAGGTGGTCTGGCCGTAATCATCGAGAGAAGATTGGGGTCCATGTCGTCTTTGACCAGGTATTAACCATGGAACCTTACTGCTGCAGGGACATGCTCTCCTCTCTTGACAAAGAGACCTTTGCCTATGATCTCTCCGCAGTGGTCATGCATCACGGGAAAGGGTTTGGCTCAGGACACTACACAGCCTATTGCTACAACACAGAGGGAGGTGCGTGCGCTTTACTCTGTGGGGTGGGGGACACGGAAAAGGGCTGGTTGTCCACATTTCATTGCTTTCCTTTTATTTCATCCATAAAGAGATATTACATACATTAAAATTCAGTGGAAAGAATGATGGAAGTTGTATTCAAATTTGGATATATCACTAAGTAACAACATGATTGTTCTAAGAATTGACAGGATCATGTAAAAGTGCTTAGCACAAAATGCTCAGTTAATGTCCAAAGTTATTGTTATTATTAATACTTCTGCTGCGACCTCAGTTCCCTTCCTGGTTATGCAGAAATGACATGACCTCTCTGACCTCATGGAGATGGTGTATTGATCTCACTAGCCTCAGCTCATAATAGAGCTGAGGACATCTATTGAGCACTTACTATGTCTTGCTACCTCCCTCACAGTGGGATGGTGGGGATTCAAGGGCCCCTCCCAAGGAGCCTCCCAGATACTGCAATGAGGGGGGTGGGCTGTGGGTGTGTTTTCAGCGGTGTTCCTCTCTTGAACTCCTCAGTCCTTGGGGCAGCCAGGGGGAGCCTGTGAACAAATAATTTTTTATTCCTTCTAAATTTTCTGTTATCACTATTTACATCTCCCCTCTCCTTCTCCCTTCTCTTTCTATCTCTTAGTCCCCATCTGCTGGCTGACTTTGTAGAAGGCCCTAATGGGCAATGAAAAAGCCTGAATAGAACGAGGACAAAAATTACAGTCAATATTCTAAGCAGTATTGTGCAGTTTGGTGGGGTTAAATCCAATGGTTACAGGAGTCTGTTGGTTTCATTTACTTGTCTCTTCCCCCACCACCATAATCAAGGGTTGGCTGTATTCAGAACTCCTCTGTCCCTTTCTTCATCTCCTGGTTTTGCCTGGTAACTGGAAATATAAGTTGGGTAGTCATTTTCTCTCTTTCTTTCCTTTGGTTTCCTAGGTTTTTGGGTCCACTGCAATGACTCAAAGCTGAATGTATGCAGTGTCGAGGAAGTGTGCAAAACTCAAGCCTACATCCTTTTTTACACTCAAAGAACAGTTCAGGGCAATGCAAGAATCTCAGAAACCCAACTCCAAGCTCAGGTGCAGTCCAGCAACAACGATGAGGGCAGACCACGGACCTTCCCCTGAATGGGAGGCATGTATCAAGGACTGGCTTGCTTTTAAACTATTGGTGTCTATTCATCTTTCCTCTTATAGGAAATAAGGTTTACTGCAGGAACAGATTACTAGGTTTGCCTCACTGGGTCTAGAGCAGAAGGTGCCAGGTGACTCATGTCCTATCATAAAATTTATAGTCTCTTTTGAATGCATTTGGAAATTCTCTCCTTTGATAAAACCAACCAAAAGGAGTAACTTCTATGAAGATTCTTTCATCAGTTGCTTCTGAATATAAAGGGATCTGGGTGGAGAAAAGAGGGAGTAAATTGCTTATATCCAGCCAGGAGAGCAGCCATGTTTCTTTCCATTATGTGATTCCGCTGCTAATCAGGACCTCCTTACAGCTTCAGAAGAACCCTCCTGATGTGAGCAGCCCTGGAGAGAGCACGTGAGGAGGGGCCCTGGGCTGGCAGCTTGCTGGATGGGATTGGTTCCAAGGTGGGAGGTGAAGTCTAAGGATTTGTTTCTACAAAGGAAATAACTCAAGGGTTGAAAACTTGCAGATTTCCTTTTTTAGGGGGTAGTAGTTGAAGAGTGGAATGCAATGCATGGAGCAAATTTCCCCATGCAAAATGGGAGGATTTTCAAGTGTCATAGCCTCCCTGGCTGCTGCTGTCATTTAACCATTCCACATCTTCTGAGGCTGGCATGAACATCCCTTCATTCTAAAGAAGGAGCAGTTCATATGGGGACACAATAAACTGGTACCTGACATGTTCTTTCTTGCATGCTGAGCCTCTGGGCACTCCTGGCTATCCAGTTCTATTCCTGGTTCAGGTCAGGTCAAGGTCTAGGGTTTGGTTTAAATTGGCCTTTAGGTCAGTTGTCTGAGGCTTTCTCAGAACTCAGTTAAGGGTGGGCAGGGATACTGGACCACCTTATCTGAATGCCTATCACCTGTTCTCACCTTGGTGCAGCATGCAGCTTTTCTTAGCCTGCAGCTTCTTCCTTGTACCTGGAGGGCTAGAATATTCTTGTTCACCACAAGGTTTGAGAGCTTTTGCTTTCCTAGGGCTTAGGAACCTACCCCCTATATGTCTGAGCAGTTTATTGCTGATGGCCCTGGCCTATTTCCTCCAAAATCTGAAAATCTCTACTGTTTCTTTACCCAACCACACTCAGTCCATCAGAGAAAAGCAAGAGTGCCCTGTCCTTTACCCCAGTGCTAGTAAAATATCTTTCTTTTAAAACTGGGTCAGTTTCTAAGTGGAATGAAATTGCCCAGATGGAAAAACCTCCTCCCCATCGGGCACTACTGAATTTCCCTTCTCAATCCTTTGCTTAGACTCACCAGTAACAGTGAATGCAAACCATAACTCCCATTGTGGGGGTTGCTGCAGCCTGCCTCAGCCTGTCACTATGAATGCTCATCTTTTGACTGAGTATATCATATCAGTATTTCAATTCAGGTAGAAGTACAGTTGTCACTTGAAGGGAGTAGATGTGGAAGGGAGTTTGGGGAGGGGTGGGAAGTTGGGAAGACGCTAAAGATTAAGGGTCGTAGCTTTAGTGATGTTGATGAGCCACATTTCCCAAGCAGATCTGTAGCATCTGCTGTTGACCTCTTTTGAGATGAACTCTCCCATAGGACCTGCCAGATAGCACTGAGACATGGAAGAAATTCAGACAGAAAAGGGCTCGCCCTGATAAAGGGGGAGTGACTATATTTTAAATTAAACTTGCTTTTTCCAACACTGTGAGATTTCTGTAATATTCAGCTTTTATTTGGAAGCGATAGCGTATGGCATTTTTTATGCTGTTTGGTTTATATTGTCTACTGCAGGCTTCTTATGTACAAGCTTGGCCAGGGCTCACCCTCTTCCTGGACGCTGTTTTAAAGTGTCACAGCTGCCCATGCTGCCAGAGGCTCTGATGTGAAGCTATACTCTCTAGATCCACATTTTTAAGTCAGCATGATTGGCAATGACTTCTAGAGAAGCCCATTAACTCAAAAAAACCAAGGAGAGTAAAAAGGAAAGGAAAATAGAAACTGTGCCTCACCTTTCATTGAATGCTCTATTTATTATTCTAGAAAAAGAGAACTTACAAATGGAGAAAAACTAATAGAGCATCTACTTCATCCCTCAGGCTGTCCAGGGGGAAATACTTAAAAAAAATAAAATATGCATTTAATGAAAAATTAAAGGATCTTCAAATTTAATTTTAAAAAATAGTTTTATACCAAATATTATAAGGGTTATTAAGCAGATTAAGGATTTTGTAAAATAACTGCTTAACTTAGCTGAGCACCCATGTATCAAATGAATAAAATCATTTAAAGCGAGTTGGAATAGAAATCAATATCAGAGTCCTCACCGAGCTGCACACTCTTGACGGTGCCCCTGCAGTCACAGACACCTCAGGTACCCAGAGGCAGCAGCACTAGACGCTGTTGAGAAGTTAGTATTTATGGAGATTTTTATTAAAAAAGAGTTCCCTGCTGCATAAGCCAGTAGCTGTTGTGAGGGAAATGTCCCTTTGCCTTTAATTTATTTACATACTGGAAGTAGATGAAGTTCTTAGTTGCATCTTTAAATTGAAGCATTCTGAAGAGAAGAAAACAACCACCAGGTAGAAGTTGACTAGAAGCTGCCAGATTACATCCCGCATCTCCTAACTGAACCTTATGGGCCTGCTTCTCTCCCAGATGAGTAGTTAGAGTCCTGTTCCAGGAACCCTTTGCAGTTGGCTGGTGTGTTTACTTTCTGCTGTAACCAGCCAAGGTGAACGCACCCTGGACCTCAAAAATGATTTTTACCTCAATCTAGCTTGACCCTCATACTTGTGGTTGCCTGAGATGAGCATCCATGCTACTGTAAAAAAAGTTAGGAATGCTCTCAACAGCCAGGAACTGAAGCTCTTATTAAATGGTGGGCAGAGCTCTTGCCAGCTTTGACCCAGCTCCTCTGAGGCTGAGGGGGGCAGTGCCACAATGTAAAGAATTTCCAGATGTCTCTTAAAACGTCATGAATAAAATTGAAAACTGTAGAAGTGTTAATGTGTCCTATGGACTCAATAGCAGAGTTTATTTTTGTTTTTAACGGCAAGGCTTCTAGAATCATTGATTGTATGAGTTCCCTACTCTGGCTATGCTTACAGTTCCATCCAAGTGCAAGAACTAATGAGGTTGGTTGGCTGGCAGTGGGGCACGGCCCTAGCCAGGCCCCAGCATAAGCCCAAGAGAGGTCGACAGTAGTGCAGAGTGAAAACTTGGGTGGGTAGGGGGTGGGAATGTGGGTGGGCAGGCAGGGAGGGAGAAACGGAGTTTGTTTTACTTACTGATAAAGCTTTGTGAACTAATTTTATACAATTCATAAAATTTGGTGCCTTGTACCCAATTATGGTTTGCATGGAACTGAAAAAGATTAAGGGGAAGGATTCCTTCTTGTCATTTCAAGTGGCAAATGGGTCTGTATAGTGTAAAGGACATTTGGTATCAGACTTTTTTAAAGCATTTCATATCTCTTGCGTGTGAAAGCAAATTATCCTTACCAGCAAGTGCTGAAATTCTACTGTAATGTCCAAAATCTTTGTATTTGTAATTATTCATCAAATGGCTGCTTTTCAAGGTAGACTATGTACCCCATTCTTTTTCACCATCCCTTTTATGGTACAAACATTAACTCGGTCAGGCCTTTTCAAATCAGGCTGGGAAGGCTATCCCTTCCTAAACATATATTATATCCCTATCTTGGGTTGTACCTTATGAGTGGAAGGGTTGCTTTTCCAGCTGGTTGGGAGAGCACAAATGTTCAGGAAAGGCCTTTTATTGTTTCTAATGCTGGGCAACTTATGGTAGAAGTCAGACAAAAATGGTTGCTCCTGAAGTCATACCTTCATTAGTTCTGAAGTTCTTTTGCACATTTCACAAAGCAGTATAGAACACAATCCCCCATATGTGAACCTTTAGATTGTAAGGCAAGCCAGTGCACTGTGTAGTATGCAAAAGGGATGGCTCAAAGAACCTGTCCCAGCCCCCCAGCCCGTTTTCATCAGGTGCTGCCCTGGATGGTGCTGAGTGGCTGTGAGAGTGGAGGAGACCCAGTCTGCTCACCTGCAAGACTGTTTCTAGCATGTTCCTTTTACTGCGACCTTAAGGTTTTCACTGAGCTCATGAGACTTCACCAAAGGGTGTCTAAAAAGCTCACCACTGAAAGCACATTTGATAATTGGGTCCCTCAGCCTAATTACTGGCCCAATTAGGTAAGGAGGTTCTATCTTTGAAGTAAAACCTCCCATGGCCACTTAGTTTTTTACTGGGTAAGTATGCTCCTTGGTGGTTCGGATTCTTTTTTGAAGTCAGCACTACAGCTGAAAAGCGCCTTCTAAATATGGCTGTGAGTCTAGTTTCTATCTTCTACATTTAAATTAACCATCTTTTGGTCTAGGGCTTTCACTTTAACCACTGTGTAGTCGTTCAACCACACATTGCTCTAAATACACCAGAGCTACTACCACATTGAGGCAAGTGGTCATTTTTATGGACTCTTTCCATACTTACTTCTGCTGGCACGTTTCCTAACCTAGGTAGTATATAAGGGATTTTCCTAGCACTGTGTTAACTAGCCAGGGCTGAAAACTGTGTGACAGAATGTAAAACTGACTTCCCTTGGGGAGAATGTTATGTGTTAGAATGGTAAAAGCCAGCACTTTCTTTTACAGAATAATTATCAATATTTCTGGAAATTGTAAATTTGGTTGCTTTATTTGCTAAATTCTTATCACATTGAGGAATTAAGCTAGTTTAAATGACACTTTACCTGCATTATGGCTTTACAAACCAACCAACAGTAAACACTATTACTTGAAACTAAAACATTAAATTCTGAGTGAAATTTGAATTCTGCCTTTGGAAGCTGCCATGTCTTAATTTTTGCGAGATTTTGATTTTCAACTTTGAAAATTTTTATCAAATAGAATTATTCACAATTATGAGTTGATTGGGTAGCAGACTTCAAGGATATAAGTTTCATTCTATAAAGAACGGGAGGTGCTGCTATTTCTTGTATTAGCAGCGTCTGGTGCAGGTCTGAAGGGGGCTAGAATCTATGCTATGGCTTAAACGTCTCCTTCCTGCTCACCAGCCTATGTGAACCGTCCTCATCTTAACATCCATAAACCTGTCAAATGATCTGCGGTCCCAGTGTAGGCTCTTCACGGATCTTGGTTTCATGTTAAGAGAGCCACAGGCCTGAATTCACACAAGCTCAAACTCCTTTCTCCTAACATATGGGAGCTGCCTGATTAATACTCACAAGAAAATGGTGCTTTTTATTATATATATATAATTCTCAAACAATTCCCAGCTTTCTTAACAAGATTTATGCTGGCAGGGTTGAGGAGGACTAGTCTGTCCTATTTACCTTTAGTGAACAGACTGCTAGAGACAACATCTGTCAACTGTAACAACTAGGCCACTGTGGTGCATTTATACTGACCCGCCTTTCCAATTCATGTCCTTTAACCTCATACCAGTTCCATAGGAGACTTGGCACTGAAAAGCAGTATTTTTTAAAATGTAGGAAAAACAAGTAGAAGTAAATCAACTAAAAAAAATTGCCAAGGGGCACCTGTCTCTGTCTCCACATCTTTCTAAACCTACACGCCTCTTTCCATGTCAGTTCCTTACATATTCCATTTCCAAAGAAACCCAAACTCCTGGACAGTCACACTGCCATGAATTTTAGGGTCAGAAAACATCTATTTCCTTGTGAAGGAAGCAGCTTCCTCAAGCAGTGTCACTTTAGTGCCCACTGCCCAGGCTTACTTACACCTTGCCTCCACCTGCACACCACTGCCTTCTTTCTGCCAAAAGATCTCACTCTGTTACAGCAACACTGCCTCCCTGGTGCCTGGAACACCCCTCCCCCCACACACTAAAATGCTATGCAACACCAAATAGCTTCCTCCCTAGTATGGCTCAAACATGCAAATTCCTCCAGAATAAGCTTCACAGTGGCTACAGTTTCCGTTTCTTTTTTTTGTTTATTATGAAGCAAACCACCTCTGTTACAATCCATGTTTGGGCTTTGTTCCTCTCTCTTTTGAGTGTGAAATATAAATCATGTTTTTATGATTTTTGTAAATCTTGACTTTTTACACCTTGTTTTTGTAAGCCGAAGTTTCTTATTAAAAGAATAAAATGGCTTTGTGTGCAGTCTTTATTTCAAATATTTATTAAAATACCATTAGCTTATTCCCTAAGAGCTGAGATCACCCCCTGCAGAAACTTAGGAACAGAACTTTACGGAACAGAAGACAACACTTTAGCTGAAGCCTGACTGCTGACCAGAGAATGGGATCCTGTGTGCACTCAGCAAAGCAAAGGACATCAGGCAGGGAAGGGACAGTGCCCGTCTGAATCAACTTCAGCTGCCATCAGGGCAAGTCTTGTGATGGTCACAGACTGGAGGCTCTGTTTTTGGAAGGTTCAAGTGCAGCACAGGGGTTCCAAGTGTCTGCAGACGACAGGACAACAGGTGGCATTAGAAATGTAAAAGCACTGCAGGGGAATTGGTAAGAGACTCAAGTCCCGTGCAACATCTGGAAACACATTTAACTAGGAAATTGCCAAGGGTTTTATGTCAAGTCTCTTTCCTATATTTTGTGAATAGATGATATACGTTATTGCTTCTCCCAGCCTCTAGGAATCCTAAGACGCGCAGAGAGGTGGTTAAGTGCTTACCTATCTGGCTACACCCCTGGCTGAGGTGCCATCAGGTCAATGTCACTCAAATTCCTAGCCAGCCAAACTCCTGCAGCAAAAAGTCCCAAATTGAGGATCAAGTTCCTAGAAAAAGAACGTATTCCGTTAACCCCGTGGTCACGGAGTCACCTGTCGTTGGTTAACGAAAGATACTGGGGGAAAAAAGACTTCCCATCACCACTCGGAAAAGTGTCCCCGAGGCAAACGCACTGTTCTAGGAGTGCCGCAGCGTTCATCGTTACATGGTAGGTTGCCCAAGACCCACATAGTTATTTAGAGTTAGCTTCTGTGTCTCATAAGACCAGGATTAAATACAAAGGCCAAGCCAGCACGTGTCCGGGGCCAAAAAGTCGTGCCCCCTCCCCGGTCAGGGTGAGATTCTCTAGACACAGCCCGGTGACTGAAGAGACCGCTGCCGCCGCAGGGGAGCTCTCCCGGCCCGGGACCTCAGCAAAGCACAGCCGGAGCCACTAAGAGGCCAAGAGGCTGGCGGCGTAAAAACCCGGGGGCGCCAACCTCGACGAAGGGAAATAGGGATGCACGCGGGCGCGGAGGGACAAGCTCCCGGGCTCGGTTACCTTCGGAAATCATTCCTATCGGTGGCGAAGCGGTAGACGCCTCGAAGCCAGTCTCCCACGTTGTCCGGAATTTCGGGAGTCTCATTTGCCGAGCCGGCCGCGCTCACGCCAACCCCAGGGGAAGCCATAGCAGCACCTTCGCGCTCCGCAAAGCCTGTCAAGACGCCCCGTGTCGGCGCGGAGGAAGCACGCAACTTCCGGTCTCCCACTTCCGCCGGCCGGCAGGGGGCGCCGTTGCTCCGGGTGTGTCCGACACCCGGAGTAGAGGAACTCTGGCCTCGCGCCCACGACTCTGCAAGGGGAGGAGCAAGGCCCGGCTCTCGTGTCCCCTGGTCCAGTTCCACCTCCGGCTCCCTCCAGGCCCTGGGCGCGCCAAGCCGGTCACCATCACACGTGACGTCTGGGTGATGACTTCATTGGCTCAGGAGGAGGATGCTGGGGATGAGGCTGTCCCAGCCTGTGGGGACGGGGGTAGGGGCTAGCTCACAGGGGATGAATAGCTTTGGGGAATGGGGTTCCCCAAGAAATTCTCCATCAAAAGTCACAGAATGCTCTGGCTGCAAAGGGAGCACTTCAAGTTTATCATCTCGCCGCCTCTCGCAGGCGTGCTCCTGATTGCGTTCAGTCTAGGATTTTTATAGGGAGAGGAGAGCCTCGCTTTCCTGCCTTACAGATCACACCCCCCCACCCGCCCTTTTGAGGGCTGCGCCACTAGCAAATGGTGCAGTGCTTCCTGGAGGTGTCGCTGTCCCCAACTTCGAGGCTTCTGGGGGTCTTCCAGGGCCGGGGAAGGCGCTGGCCTAAGAAAAAGCCTTCGGGTTCTGAGTCAGAGGAAGAGGAGCAGGTGGGACAGGGGGCGTCCTCCTCGGGATCAAGGGGCGTCTCCAGGCGGCCGTGCTCCCGCCCTTTGAGTGCCTCCGCCTTGTCCCCAGCTCGGCGCTCCTGCTCCGGGCTGGACCCAAGGAGCCCCCTCTGGGTTTCTGGACTGGAGCTGGCGGCAGCGGCGAGAAGGGCTGCTCGGGAGATGGTCGCAGTGGTCAGTGGGGCGCGGTCCCCTCTTTCGACTGTTTCGAGCGCCGCCTCCCCTGTTGCGGGTCGCGTCAGAAACGCCCATCTCAGAGCCCCGAGTCTCCCTCTCCCAGATCCGGGCGGGGCGACCCCTGAAGCCAGTCCCAGTTGGGGCCCAGCCTCCCGCCCCGCCCCCGGGCCGTGCGCGCCGCCGCCGCCGCCGCGGCGAGTCCTCTCCGGGCCCCGCCGCCCCCGCCTCCGCCCACCAGAGGGCGGCCGCGGCCCCAGTCCGGGAGCGAGTCCCGCGCCGCAGCCCCAACCGCCGCGCGGGGTGGGTTCGGGAGGCCCTCGGAGCGCTCCGGCCAGGGACGCGCGGTGAGAGCTGCGGGCCCCGAGGCTCGGGTCTGGGGGGTGCGGTGGGGGGGAACGGGGGCGCTGCTGGAGGGACGGGACAGCGTGGGACCGGGGCGAGGGTCCCAGCCCGGGAGAACCCCCTCCTCAGCCCAGTCCAAGCCGCTGCCCCCTTCCCCTTTGATCTGCACCTTCTCCTCCCTTACCAAGGGACGCCCGTCCTTCCGCAGTCGGGGCCCGGCTCGAGCCGGCGTCCG
Organism: Equus caballus; assembly: GCF_041296265.1. Taxonomy (NCBI): domain Eukaryota; kingdom Metazoa; phylum Chordata; class Mammalia; order Perissodactyla; family Equidae; genus Equus; species Equus caballus. The sequence continues at coordinate 44,509,833 of NC_091703.1, read as the reverse complement.
AATAGCGACTCTCAAAGCAGCCGGGGCAGCAGGGGCCGCCCCCCGGCAGGGCATAACGTCCCCCGCCCAAAGGCCCGGCGCAGTCCTGGCAGCAGAAGTGGTTCTCGTGCCAGCGCCATCCCTCGGCCTCAGTGCAGCGCCGGGAGAAGATCAGCTGGGAGTGGGAGAGGGGAACAGCGCATTCATTCATTCATTCATTCACTCATTCATCATCCAGTAACCACACCTTCCACCCGGTTAACGCTAAAGCACGTCTACGGACATTCCCATTTGATCTACTCAGCCACTCTTGGACGCAGGCAGGGCCGATTGGCTTAGCCAGGATCCCCCAGCTAGCAGGTGGCACGGCCTGAAGTGCGACCCGGGTCTCCTGGACTCCCTGCCCAGGGTGCCGCGCTGCCGCTAGTGCCGACATTAAAGGAGTTCCTCGCATGGTCAGGCACAGCACTGGGCACTGGCATACTGAGACGAACGTCTGTCCAAGAGTCCCTGCTCTGGACAAATTCTCTCAGTCCAAGAAAATTTGGGGGACTCTCCTTGCGGGGGTTGGGGGCACAAAGGCAACGGGTCCCACATGCCCAGAACTCAAGTCACAGCACAGGGAACACAAAGGTCCCGGGCGGTTCCTAGTTCTCCGTACTGCACTCCGCGGTACTGGGAGAGGTGTCCCTTTACATCCTGCCACACTGGATCCTGGGCAGATCCCCCCAGCCCCTCCCCTCGGGGCTGTACCTGGTCACAAGCAGGGCAGCGCGGCCGCAGCAGCTCAGCATGATGACGGCCGCAGTAGAGATGCCCATCGTGGTAGAAGTAGATGAGGTTCATCAGGACCTGGCCACAGGCTTGGCAAGCGAAGCAAGCCCGGTGCCAGCAGCGCCGCTCTCCTGCCCGGGCTGCGAACACTCCGTACTCCCCTGGCCTCAGCCGCTCTCTGCACTGCCGGCGGGGGTGCTGGGCTGATCAGAGGCGTCACCACCCTCCTAGCTTCCCTCCTGGCTCTTCCACCCCAACCCCAACCCAACTGTTTTCCCCATACCCCTGGCAAAGCCACCTCTACTATAGGCTCCACCAAGAACCCCTAGACTTGGTTTCCCTTTTTCTTCAAGTTTGCCAAACTGTCAATCCCCAAACCCCTTTCTCCCACCAGAGTCCCAGAAGCTAGCCCATTCTGCAGAAGTGAGAGGACACAGAGCAGAGGAAGGGGAATATTGAGGCCGGGGACTACATACCTTCTCACAGGTGCGTTCTTCCAGCTTGGGAGGTACCAGGCAGGCCACCCCCTGTCCCAGGGCCTCCCGCCTCCGCTGGGCACAGAAGAGCCGCAGCTCCGCCAGCTCCTCCTCCCCAAGGGCCAGGCAGTAGCGCTCCTGCAGAAACAGGCCTCCACTGTGACTGGGAGATCCCCAGCAGGCAAGACTGAAGATTGATTGGAGAGAAGGCTTAGCTGCTGGGTCAAAGGAAGGCTGTAGAACCTCAAGGAGGTGCAAGAGATGACAGCATAGAAAGGCATTGAGGAGGAGAGGGGAAAGTCTCACTTCCCCCTAGAATGATCATCCCTCAGGTCCTGACAGCCCCGCAGCACTCAGCCCTGTCACCATATATTTAGGTCCTTGCGCCCAATGAATGGCAGCTCCATATCGCTTCCCATTGTGTTTTCCCTATTTATTCCATATTCTGTTTTGCCTCCCCAATGGAACTGTAAGCCTTTAGGCTGGGGACACGTAGGGCCTCAATAAATATTTAACAACTATACTCACTACATTTGTACATTCCATTATCAGTTTTGAAAGTCGTTCACGTCCATTTTCTCATTTGCTCTTCAACTAACCACTGTGGTGGGCAGAGCAGATGGTACTGCACCCATTATGCAGACGTAACAACTCAGGCTGGGGGTGGGAGGTGACTTCCCCCATTAGTGGCATAGCTAGGCCTTAAATGCATGTCCCTTGACTTCGGAACCAAGGTTCTTCCCGCAAAAAGTAAAGAGAGGGAAGGAAGAGAGAAGGAAGCTGGGCGGAGGGAGACCCACATCGCTGTCCTGTGGAGGGAGCTGCTGCAGGAGGGTCCGAAGCCGAGGCCAGTTGGGGGCTTGGCTGGTATCCAGGCCAGGGAGCCCCAATCTCAGAACTTCAGGATCCTGAGGAGACACAGCAGAGGGAGAGGAGTGAAGCTAGGTTTTTCCTCCCTTCCCCTTCTTTCCTCCCCTCCTCACTGCAACCTCCTCTCCGAGCTGGAACAACTTCCAAGCACTCTCCTCCATTTGGAGGATCCTTCTTCAAGACATAAGGACCGCTGACCCACTCCTGCATTTGTGGTCTGATTGAGGGAGGTTGGGGAGATCCCACGCCCCGAGTCAGCTTCCCTTCTTATGCTTGAAGTCACCTCCTTCACTCTGTAGGGCCAAAGCCCCCAGGGTCTGCCTTGACAACACAGATCCCCTGGGAGAGGTAATGCGAATAAGGTTAAAGTCGAACCCCCATATCCTGAGGGCGCTGTAGAGACAGGGATTCCTGAAAAAGGCTGCAAGACGTCAGGCACAAAGGTATTGGTGGGAATGCGCGGAGCTCCAAAGGATGGAGGGCATGTTGATCTCAGAGGGAAGCGGGGCACTCATCCTACCTGAGCAGAGGTCTCCTCAGGGTCCTCCTCTGCCAGGTGGCCTGCGTGGCTGTCTGAGCTGGCTGGTGGACCTGGCTCCAGGGGGTCGAGGCTCTCCCCTCGGTGGGACCAGACAGAGTTCAGCACTGACATTGCTAGCAAAGTCTGCCCAGAAAACAAAAACACCTCCCATTGCTTGGGCCCTGACAATGTGCTAGGCAGCGCTGGGTGCTGTACAGGCATTGTCTCACTCACTCCTCCCAACCACCAGGTAAGTTAGGTGTATTCTTGTCCCCATTTTTCGGATGGCCAAAAGGAGGCTCGGTGAGCATAAATGGTATGCCCAAAGTCACACAGCTAGTAAGCGGCAGAGCCAGATGTTGAGGCCAGGACTTTCGGCTCCAGAGTTTCTGAAGCTCCAAGTCTGGGGTCTCCCAAGATTGGGATGGAGTTTTGGAAGAGGAGGCCCACAGTGGAAGGAGAGGGCATTTTGCCTTTCTGGTGAGCCTTCTCCCCATCTCCTCAGCCCCAAGATTTAGCACCTAATGTTTCTCTTTGCTCCCTGTGTCTCTCTCAGCTCCTCATCTAGTCTATAAACTCCCCGAGGACAGAGGAAACTCTTGTGTTTCTATCTTCTATAGACAGTGGCAATTTCATTACATAATTCTAAGCACATCTCTTCAGCCCTCCTCTGGGCCAGCCCTGGTAGGACTGCAGTATCCTGGGGGTGGGGTGGGGGGGTGACTAATGAATTAGAAAAGGCATGGGCCCTGCCCTCAAGGAGTTCATAGTCTAGTGGGTAAACAGAGATCAAACCAGGCAGAATGGGGCCAGCGCTGTGGGCAGATATACACAGCACCCTAGGAAGAAATAGAACCAGAGCAAACTTTAGGAGGAGGTTGCTTTTGAGAGCTGAGATGGATTCTGATGGCAGCTGGGCACAGGAGGCCCATCAGCAGTCCTTGGCCTCTATAAGACCCAGCTCTCAGGTTAGGACCAGGGTCTAAACTACAACAGTTATATTCCTTCCCAGCCCTGAAGCCCCCTGAGCCCCGCTTCCGATGTCCTGTGCCACCCTTCCCGGCTTCCTGGCTCCACACCCCTCTGCTTCCTTCCTGTTCGGTCCCTCAGGTCGTTTCCTGTGGAAGGCAGCCAGGATGGGCTGTTCACACTCAGGGCCACTTCCCCTAACAGAGCTGCCCCTGCCCCAGGCAGCAAGAGGTGCTTGGGGGAGGGGGTGGGCATGGGAACGGGGGCGGGGGAGGCGGGAGCATCCGGAGTTCCAGAAGGGGACTTGCACTCTCTCTTCTAGGTTAGTTCTAGTTTGCATGAAATTGTCCCACACACAAACAACGCTCAGAAATCAGCCCTCACCCTTCCATCCCTCCCAGGGCGGCCTAACTCCACCTCCACTTAGCATCGGACCCCACCTTACTAACTTGCTGATTCCTCCCAGAATTCGCCGCCCGCTTCTCCCTCAGGTAAGAGACAAGGCTGAACCCCAGCTCCCGGCCCCCGCGCAGGCGCAGCCAGGTTCAGGAGCTCTCTTCCCAACCGCCCCCGGCCATGAAAAGCAGACCCCGAGCGACCCTAGGGACTGGGGAGGTAGAGGGACGGGGAGGTTTCCCGGGACAGTGAGAGGGAGAAGGGGAGGAGAAGTGTCCGGTCCCGCCAAGTGCCCTCTGGACAGATCCCCAAAGTTTTTCTTGGACTTCGCTGGGCCCATCTTTGAGGCGGGGCGTGGTGTGGTTCCCGACTCCGCTGCGGTGCGCAGGCTGGCTGCTGGGAGTCCAGGAAAGGGGGACTCCGCCGGGGTCTCACCCTTGCTGCGCGCCGCTGTCCGGGCCGTTCTGGACAGATCCCGCCGCCAAGCGCCTAACCGGGTCCCCACCCTGAGGCCTCAGCGCCCGCCTCTGCCCGCCCTGGGAGTGCGTGGCCCTTCCTCTCCCACGCCCCCTGCAGCCCTTGCCCGCCCCTCCGGGATGGCAGAGCGGGAAGCTCGGGGAGGGGCCTGGGGCTGCAGACGGAGGAAAAGATTTGTGGGATCTCGGGGGGTGGAAAGTGTGCAGGCTCCACTGCCCCCTCTCGGTGTGGGGACCGCGCCCCCGCGGGGCCGAAGTAGACACCTGGGAGCCGCGCTTATCCTGGGTCCTCAGACACTAGCTGAACAGAACGCCTTTCGGAGCCTGCACGTCCCCCGAGACCCTCCCTCTGGCCTCCTAGCCCCGCCCCTCTCAGTGTGTCCCACCTCCTCTAGTTTCCTCCCCCTTGTCCCCAGCCCTTTTCCGAGGTCCTTCGTCCTGCCCTTCTCCCTTCCGTCCCTTCGGACCCCTCCTCTATCTTTTGTATTTCTCCCCCATCCTCGTCCACTTTCTGATCTCGGGCATGGAAATCTCTGGGTCCACCTCTGGTCCCCTCGGCCCCGCCCCCGCCCCAGGCTCCGCCCCGCCCCGCCCCGCCAGGCTCGCCCAGCCGCTGGCCAGGAGCGCCCTCTGGCGTCTGCGCATGCTCCCTGCTCCCGACTGCAAAGTCCTCCAAAGGGACCTTCTAGGCTGCGCGCCGGTCGCCCCCGATCGGGTCCGCCCGCCCGCAGCGTCTCGTTGGTGCTGCCGGTGACCTCCGACCCCGCGGCCGCGGGGCGGGGTGGGGAGGCCTTAGCTCCGGGCGGGCGGCGGCTGCTGCAGCGGGACCCGGGAGCGGGGCCCGGCGCCGCCGGGGCCGCGGGGCGATGTGAGTCGGGGCGCGGCGGGGCGGGGACGAGGCGGCTCCACCGAGGCCGCACCGCGCCGCGCCGCAGTCTCCGCTCGCTCCCGAGGAAGCCCAGGGCGGCGGGCGGCGGAGCCCCGGGGCTGGGGGCGGGGATCCAGGGACGACGCGCGGCCCCGACCTCCCCCATTCCTTCCCAGTGTCTGGAAATTCCCCTGACCACCCTGCAACCTAAACTGGCCTCCCATTCCGCAGCACCGCCCCCACCCCCACTTCCCGGACACACCTTCGCGTGTCCTGGAGCCCTCGGAACCCCCTCACTCCTGCGAATTCCCCTGCTAGACCCACAGAGCCACCATTCTCCCTGGATGTCCCCCAGTGTTTCCACCGCCCTGAAATTCCTCAGATCCTTCATACCCTTATTCCTTTTGCACCATGCTCAAATCCAAAACACTCGCTCACGTTTCCCGCAGCCCGCTCATATGTTTTGCGTGCCCACGGCCCCCTCTAACTCCCGCCCCCAGTCCACACCTATCCCAGACCAGACCCCCTCCTCCCCTCCCACCTCACGGACTGTCATGATGTGCCCTGATATCTTAAAGAGAAGAGAAGGGGTCAGGAAAAGGTGCAATGCCCCCCACCCCCCAGCTTACACCCTGTAGTTCTTGCCTTCACCCCCAGCTCTCTGTTGGTGGCTCAAGCCCAGTGTTTTCCCAGCCGCCTGGCAATAGGCTGTGACCCCTCCCGCAGTCTGCTTTCTCCTTCCAGAGAATAAGCCAGGCCGAGAGGGCGGGGGTCCTTTTACCTGGAGAGTTGTCCAAGGATGCGGAGCACAGGGGCCCTGGGCAATGACATTGTTGTTCCAGAGCAGGAGGGTGGCATGTCAAGGGTCCCGGCTTGTGGACTTGTCTACCTGAGGCCAGATCCCTGAAATTTGGTTTATTGTTAGCATTTATGTTAAAATTTTAGGACTTTCAGAGCTTGGAGAACAGAAAATTGATCAAGCTTCCAAATGTTAGATTGAAGGAGCCTGTCTTGGGAAAGGAAAATGTCGATTTTAATGATATTTGTCCTACATCCTGCCTCTAGAGATTATTTAAGCTAGAAGCTTTACAGATATTACACAGTGTACAGATGTTTCCCTTAAAAACTAAGGCCTTGGTGTGGGAGTTGGAGGTGTTGGGGGGGATTGACTTGGCAGTGTCTCTCAGATACTTGCTAGCAACAAAACAGATTCGAATGTTGCCTTCCTGAATCTTAAACTAGCTCTCTTTCCAACACATTATAGTGTCGTTTTGAGAAAGCTCTTTGTGGGGTTCAAGTTCTCTGCAAAGGTAAGGTGGTGGTTTTGGTGTTGGTTGTAACAGGATTCAGATGGGGTCTGAAGGCAACTTAAAAGGTCTTGGGCTGTCTCAGACTTCAGACTCATTGGTGCTCTGGGAGTCTCTCTCTCAGGGCCTCTGGGGCTTGGAATTAGTGGTCCCTTTGCCCTTGATCTCACTTTCTTCATTGGTTTTTCTGTTCCATTAGGACCTGGAACAGATATCCAGATGGGATGGACTAAAAGCGAGTCAGGTTCCTTAACAATTGGAGGTGAGGATGGAAGTTTTCCACTAACCTGTGGTCTCTGTCTCCTATGCTAGGTGAGCCAAGGTGTGTCCCAGAGGAATCCAGGTGACTTCTCTGCAGCCTGCTTGCCATGACGCCCCACCAAGAACAGGGGGAATAAAGTGGAGGTCTTTCCCCATGCCCCTCCCGTGGTCAGCTCCCCGATGGCCTGGGTGAGGTGAGAGCTGTGTATAGGAGCCACTTTGCAGGAGTATCCTAAGTTGGGAGAAATGGAGCATGCAGGTCAGGATTGATCAAGGCTTACACATTGAGCTGGCGTTCTAGAAGGATAATCTAATCTCACAGACTCATATCTTACAGCAAGTTGCAGCCCCTTAATTTCTAGACAGGATTGGCCCATGCGTTTGCTTGCTCCCTCAAGTGGTGTCCTTCCCATCCTAGGCACAGACCCAACTGTTGTGACATATAATCCAAGTGCCATAATCCTGGAGGGAAAAGCCAGATGGTAAGACCTCTAGTCTCCCCTTTGGACAAAGGGGAGCAAACTCAGCATTTATTTTTTCAGTGGAGAAATACCTAATCAGGATTAGCAACACTGTGGTCTGTTTTAAATGCTCAGTCTGCTAAATGTATCTTTCGACCATAAGGTAACACCTCATTTGAAGAGAACATCAAAGAGATAAATTGAGGTGGATGTTGGAATGGTAGTGAGGTAGGAAAAGAGAGAACTTGGATGAGATGGGATGGGCAAGGTGAGAAAGGAGGAAAAAGGAGAAGAGTGCAGGCCAGAGTGTCTGGGACGCCCAAGTTACAGTTTCTTTGCCGAACCTGGCTGAGGGCCCTGGACTGGTACCCAGCTCCTGATGACGTCACTGCTTCTGGGTCCCTACTTTTGTCCATGATGCTCCTCCTGCCCAGGCTTCCCTTCCCTTTCATTACATCAGCCAGGATCCTCCATACTTCTCAAGGTCCAGATTTCATGTGGCCTCTGCGGAGCTCTCTCCATCCCCCCGTCAGCATTAATCCTTCACACATCCTAACTTGAATTAAGTTTATCCACTGTGGCTCTGGCCCTGGACTGAGAGTGGGAACTCCTTGAGGGAGAGACTGTGGCATACAGTTCCTTGGACAGAATAGGTGATCACATCAAGGTGGTTCTGAGGTCCCCAGAGCAGGGCTTTTTGGAGCTGACCTTGATAGCTTCTTACCCCTTCTGCTTCTCCCTAGGGCGGGCTGGCTGCTCTGACACCATGGGGAGCTGCTGCAGCTGCCTGAACAGAGACAGCGTCCCAGACAACCACCCCACCAAGTTCAAGGTACCCACAGCCTGCTCCTCTCCCGAGTTCCCACCAGAGCCTCCTGGGCTCAGGCCCCGAGCTGTCGAGTTGCCTCAGCCACCCTGGAGAAGGCAGAATGACAGGCCAAGGCTGTGCGCTCCTGAAGACTCCTCCAGCTCAGGGCCTCTGAAGGGCCTGAGGACCAGGGGCCCAGGCCACTGCCATCTGTGCAGCTCTTGGTACTACCAAGAAGGAGGAAATGCCACAATAATGCAGCAAAAATGATGCTTTTAGAACATTCGCTCCTGTCACTGTGTCTTTGTAACTTTACATCTAACTTCTTTGGAGAAAGCAGCAAAAGTCTCTATTTGTGAGTTAATGTATATAAAGTATTTAGAACAGTGCTTAACACATGGTAAGCACTATATGAGGGTCTGCTGTTGGCTTTGGGAGGCTAGGGCCAGGACCAATGGACCTGCATACCCCTGGCCTTTGCCACCTCCCCCTTCCCTGTAGGGGGAGCCTCCTCCTCCCCCTGGGCTGTGGAGGCACGGGTTGCGCTTGCTCACCAGCAGAGGGAGCCCTCAGCAAGGCTCTGCAGTTGGGGAGGTGGTGGAGGCGGAGGTATTGGCTCTGCCTTGCGGTCGACTCTCCCAGGGTCTTCAGATTCTGAAACTTGTGATCAACCCCTTCCCGTGTTAACATCTAGTCCTTGGGTACTAAGCCATGGACTGGACTGTCCGAGGTCATCTCACCTTGGTCATCTAACCGTCTGACCTTGGAGGTCAACTAACCACCCCTCCCCTCACTGTCCAAATGACAGAACTGAGGCTTAGAGAACTGTCGTGGGTCAGTGGCACTGCTTGGCCCAGCCCGAGTAGTCACTTGGCGTTCAGTAGTGCTTGCGGTAGAATCAGGGAGCCCCTCGGTGCCCCCAGCTCTGGCCCTGCGTCGGCCTGCCTCCCTGTGGCTCAGGAACCCATCCACACACTTGTTGGACTCATCATTGATCCTCTGTCCCCTGCCCCCCAGGTGACAAATGTGGATGACGAGGGGGTGGAGCTGGGCTCCGGAGTGATGGAGCTGACGCAGAGCGAGCTGGTGCTGCACCTGCATCGTCGTGAGGCTGTCCGCTGGCCCTACCTCTGTCTGCGGCGCTATGGCTACGACTCCAACCTCTTCTCCTTTGAGAGTGGCCGCCGGTGTCAGACGGGCCAGGGTGAGTACCAGCCCTTGCCCCGTGCTGGGATAGGGGCTTGTGCGCCTGGGGCAGATACTAGGGCTGGAAGTCAGCTCACGGGACTGTGGGGAAGTCTCTTGACTGGGCAGGTATTGCTCAGAGGAGAGGGTCATAGCCAAGAGCACACAGCATGTTAATGCACAATAAGCGGACTCCCAGGCCAGTGCTCTTTCTGTTCGCTCATTGCAGCTCTGGTCTGGGTCCGTTTGTGGGCGTATTTGTTGCACAGCCCAGGGGAAACAGCCAGTGCTCCCAGGCCAGAGGCTGCCTGGGAAAGCAAGCGATTCCTCCTGCCTCTGTTACTCAGTTTCAAGGGTCTCTGTTGCCCCCTAAGTAGGAACAAACTTTCTTCTGCAGCCCCAAGTCACATACCCTGGACCCTGTGACTAATGAAAGGTCAGGCCGGAGGTTCTGGCTGCCTTGGGGCTGAGTGGCTTGGGAGTGGTAGGTTTGGGGAGGCAGGACTCTTGGGTCCCTAATGTACAGAGGAATCCTCAAGAGGTTCGTGTTTGTCCCCCGTCACCTGTGGGCAGTGGAGTGTGATATCTTCTCCCGTCCTCCCCAAACTCTCTGCAGCCAGAGGTCAGAGAGTGATGGGTTGTTCCATGAGGTCAAGGCTGGAGCCAGCCATGGCTCTTTGAAGGAGCGGCTGGTCTGGACTTATCTTTTAGGACTAGATCTAAGCTCTGCAGAAGGAGTCCCGCCCAGGATTGTGTTAAATGCAGTTGGGGGTTGTGACTGCAGAGATGGGATGACGGAGCTCCTCTGACGAGGCTGCCAACGCGACAGTGAGTCTCTGAGGCTGTGTTGGCTGGCGAGCATCTTACCCTGGGAGCTCAGGCGGCAGAGGCACTTAACACTGGCTAAGCTGAGAGAGGGGAGGAAGGGCCTTCCCTGCTCCGGGTGGTGTTTGATCCCCGAGGGGCTGCCCTGGGCCCCAGCACAGGCTTCTCCTAAAGCTGTGGGCTTTCTCAGCCTCTTCTAGCCCTCAACACATCTTGCCTGAATAGTCCTTCTTCTTCCCTTCTATCCTTCCTATCCCGTGCCTGCAAACCTCAGCTGTCCCGCACCCCAGCCTAGTTTATTTGTCTTTGTTGTGGCTCGACGCATGCACACACCCAACTAGCCTCCCCTCAGTCCTGGGCCCCACTGTTACAGAGGAATGCAGAATTCCACGCTGGCCCAACACCCCAAGGGCATCTTTAGATTCCCTGAGTCACGGGTGCTCAGCCCAGTCCTGCTGTCCCCGGGATTGTGAGTTGCCACAGTGGAGTCTGAGGGGCTGTAGGGCCAGCTGCATTAAGGAGCCACGCGATCGCCTTGATGTATTTGTCCGTCAGCTAGTGGCCCATCCGTTCTCCCTCTCTGCACCGGAGTTTAGGCTCCAGGAGGTCAGGGGCTCTACACGGTGGACACCTGCTCTCTGACCGGGCACTGGGCTAAGCACCCAGTGAATGAGCAGGAAACGGGACAGACCCTCCTGCCCTCACGATGCTCAGAGGCTGTTGGGCAGCACGCTGAGGGCTGGTGCCCTGGATGGAGCTTATTTTTCTGGGGAGCAAATAACCTGGGTGGTCAGAGGGAGCTGGGGGAGCGTGTGGAGTGGAGTGGTCACTCATCCACTGCTATCCTTTTCCACTTCGATTTTTACTTCTTTTCCCCTCACCCCTCATCCTTATCAAATGATTTAGCCTCAGAGGAATATAGCTGAAGTGTTAGATCTCAAGATGATGGTAATGAGTAGTAGGGGGCAAGGGGCCTTGGTCATGGCTCCTCCCATGGCTCTTGGGTTTTAGAGTGGCTGGGAAGAGTGCTGAGGATGAGGAGGGGCTCTCCGGCCCCCCGCAGGCCTGGGACTGGAGGTCAGGGACATTTCCTGAGCTTTGTGCAACTGTGCAGCCTCTCTGGTCCTTCCCTATTGGGCACAGGGTCAGAGGAGCCTCCTTTCTTCCTCTTCTTCTTCAGGGATATTTGCATTCAAGTGCTCCCGGGCCGAGGAAATCTTCAACCTCCTTCAGGATCTGATGCAGTGCAACAGCATCAATGTGATGGAAGAGCCAGTCATCATCACTCGCAACAGCCACCCGGCTGAGCTCGACCTCCCTCGGGCCCCCCAGCCGCCCACTGGTGAGGAGCCCCGCACCCTCGGTACCCAGTACACACGCGCCCACGCACACGTAAGCACAGGCCCAGGAAGCCCCAGCCTGGGAGGCGCGAGGCAGGCAGACAGGTGGGAGGATGGCTGGGTGAGCCAGCCTTCCAGGACACTCATCCGTCATCAGAGCCACTCTTGGGATGCGTAAGTCCTGGCCCGGGCCAATCAGGTGACTCAAGCTGAGGCTGGGGAGTCCTAGGCCTTGAATCGACTGATGGTCGGGGACCAGACAGGAAGACATAGGTTTCCATGGAAACGACAGTCTGGAGCTGTTTTGCTTCCTTCCTTCTGTCTCCTGGGTCATACCCACATACCTTTCCTGATGGCTGGTGCAGGCGTCTCTGCCCATGACTCTTTTCTGGAGAGGTTCCCACAGTTTCTGCTTGTTCATCCACGGAGTCTGCACTGAGCGCCTGCTGTTTGTGCACTCCATGGTCTGGCCCGTGGGGGCAGAAGAAATGGAAACACAGTCCCTGATTTCGAGGAGCTTCCCTCGAGCTTGCTAGCAGAGCTAGAATGAGGTGAAGGGACAGTCCGGTAATGACTAGGTATGCCTCGACTGTTTCAGATAAGGCTGTTGTGGGGGAGGTCGGGCTCAAGCTGAGCTCTGAGGGACAGGGCCGAGTTTGGAGAACAGAGAGGCATAAGATGATGGAGACTGCCGGTTCCCTGGGGGTGCCCAGGGAGCGTCTCCCCTCCCATTAGAGGAGTCCCAGGATGCCACACACATGGTCACAGGTGGTTTAAGGCCCCCTTATCTGGGCTTGTCTCTTCTGCGCCCAGCTCTAGGCTACACTGTCTCCAGCTTCTCCAACGGCTTCCCGGGCTGCCCGGGAGAGGGCCCGCGGTTCTCAGCGCCCCGGCGCCCCTCGACAAGTAGCCTGCGACACCCCTCGCTTGGGGAAGAGTCCACCCATGCCCTCATTGCCCCTGACGAACAGGTGAGCAGGCTGCTGCCCTGCCCTCCTCGTTGGGCTGGGTCGGATGGGGGGTCGGGACATGTGGTGTCTCCTCCCAGTAGGGATCATGGGAGGGAGGAAAATTGATAGGGTCCCTTCCTGTTGCCAGAAAGGGAGGCAGCTTCCCTGGAAGGTTTGGAGGACAAGGAAGAGGAGGAAACCCCAGCTCTTTTCCCTGTGCTTCTCATCTGTCATCCTAACCCTTCTGTTCTCTCCTTGCTCCCTGCCCTTGGACCTCCTGCTTCTTTGGACTCTTTCCCCTAGTCCCACACCTACGTCAACACGCCGACTGGTGAGGATGACCACCGCACGAGCCGGCACTGCCTGCAGCCCCTGCCTGAGGGTCGGGCACCCTTCCCTCCTCAGGCCCAGGGCCCCGATGCACGGGACCCGCAGGTGTTCTTGCAGCCAGGCCAGGTGAAGTTTGTGTTGGGCCCGACCCCTGCTCGGCGGCACATGATGAAGTGCCAGGGCCTCTGCCCCAGCCTGCATGACCACCCCCAGCACCACAACAACAATGAGGGCTCTTCCGAGTGCCCGGCCCAGCCCAAGTGCACCTATGAGAACGTCAGCGGGGGGCTGCGGCCAGGGGCCAGCTGGAGACTGAGCCCAGAGGAGCCGGGCTGGACTGGCCTTGCCCACCGCAGGGCCGCCCTGCTGCACTACGAGAACCTGCCCTCCCTGCCCCCTGTGTGGGAGAGCCAAGCCCAGCAGCTGGGGGAGGAGGCCGGGGATGATGGGGACTCGAGGGACGGGCTCACACCCTCCTCCAATGGCTTCCCTGATGGCGAGGAGGACGAGACCCCCCTGCAGAAGCCCACCAGCACCCGGGCTGCCCTCCGCAGCCACAGCAGCTTCCCTGTGCCACTGACCCGCCGCCGAGGCTCCCCGAGGGTCTTCAACTTTGATTTCCGCCGCCCAGGCCCTGAGCCCCCAAGGCAGCTCAACTACATCCAGGTGGAGCTGAAGGGCTGGGGCGGAGACCGTCCCAAGGGGCCCCAGAACCCCTCAGTCCCCCGAGCCCTTGTGCCCACCACCCACCCTGCCCGCAGCTCAGATTCCTATGCCGTGATTGACCTCAAAAAGACCGTGGCCATGTCCAACCTGCAGAGGGCTCTGCCCCGAGATGATGGCACCGCTAGGAAGACCCGGCACAACAGCACCGACCTGCCTCTGTAGGGACTTCCCTCCGCCCCGCCACGGTCCAGCCTCCGCCTCACGTTCCGTCCTCTGAACCCACACTCCCAGGGTTCAAGGTCGCTTCACAGAAGGGCATTGAGGTGGGACCAGATGCTTCCCCGTGCTGGTCGGAGTCCCTAAAGATATCAGCCACTGAGTGTCCTGGTCTCCAAGTTGGGGAGAGAAGAGGGTGACCAGGCAAGGAGGGAGCCACGATGGAAACTGTGAAGGGTCCCTGTGATTGCATTTAGCACCCTCCCGTTATGTCCATTTGTCTTGTCTGCCGTCTGCGTGTTTTTTTTGGTTGAAATTTTGGAACATTTTGTACCTGTTGATTTTATTTATCAGTTTATTTTTCTATTTATTGTTTTAAATGTAATTTAACATATTTATTATTAATATAATTATTTTTAAATTCTGGCTTGGTGGATCATGTCAAAGTCTTGGGGAGTCTTTTCTGGCATGGTTCTGGGGGCGCGTAGGGGAGGCCCAAGAGAGGGAGGGGCTTCATTCCGGGAAGTCTGGTGTGGTTGTGGTTTTGGGGACAAGTCTTTTTCTTTTTCTTTCTCCATTTCTTTTTCTCCTCCAAGAAGTCCTGGCCCACAACTTAAAGTTGTCAGAGGTGGATGCTCTATCAGAGGAAAGTGGCAGACAGGACAGCTAGAGTCCTAGATGCAGAGGGGAGATCTGTAATGAGATAAAACCCTGGCCCTCTGAGACTGGCAATGGGCGGGGGGATGGTGGGGACGTGCTGGACCAGATTCACCTTCTCTAGAACCACTCACTCATTCTCCTTTCTGCCACCAGGCCGGGTCTCAATGGGTGCCACTCTCCTTTAACACCTTGGCCCAAAGTGGACCCTCGATCCTCCCTTGGCGTCCCCAGCAGGGCTAGGTCAAGGCTAGAACTTTTAAACAGGACTTTACAAAAAGCCCAAGAATAGCAAAACATGGTGTAACGTGACTAAATAATCTGGCTTGCAAAGTATGAATTCCCCAGAGAAATGCTCCCCAGGAATGGACTCTTGGGGCTAGCACAGGGGTAGGGCCCTCACAGAGCCACCACAGCTGCACACCTGCCTGGAAGTCCCGGCTCTGCGCAGGGCCGCACATGCCACCCACTCATGCTGTTGCAGGAGCACCCTCGCCCTGTCCTGAGGCGGCCTCTTTCCTCTCCCTCCTCTCGCCGGCCTCCCTGCCTCCAAGACTCCATTTCTATGTCAACCCCATAAATGGTTAATCTAAAGGAAATCTAATGTCTATGATGTGCCACTCAGGGCCCAGGTGAGGAGCGGGAGCAGGGTTTGTTCAAGACTTAGGGACAAGCCTTCTTGTCTTGGTCACTGTTTGTACCCCAGTTCCCTGCGCTGTGGAGCGAGGAGACCTGTCCTCCCAGCAGGGAAACGGGCCTGGGCGGGGCCCCCCTGCTTCCCTCTCCTCCTGCTGTCCAGAGCACCACTGCCTGGACCTTAGTTCTGGGAGGGCCCCTTCCTGGGTGGGGATTGGACTGACCAGCTTCCAGAACCCCCGACCCTGGGTGTCACTGTCCATGAAAGGAGTGAGGAGGACTGGCCAAAAGAGGACGTGAGAGGCCCTTCACTTGGGGCCCTGCAGGGCCCCAGGGGGCAGCTGCTATAGCCCGAGAGCTGGCAGCAAACCCTTCTCTCCCTGACATCCTGATCTCTGGGCCAGAGCGATCGCCCGCCGCAGGCTGGATTCATGGCGCGTGGTCCCACGCAGCAGTGGGGAGACGCCATCCTCTCTGCAGCTCACCCAGGCAGCTCAATCCGGCTTTCTCCATGGCCTCCCACACAACTGCTCCTCTTTGTGGCCCCCACAGTCAGGAGTGGTGGTCTCTCCAAGAAGGAGAGCCAAGAAGGGGGGCAGGTATGTGCATGCCGGGACAAGGCCTTGGGGTCCTGGCCATGCTGGTGACTCACGGGTCTGCTCAGGCTTGTGGACACTGTCATGGGGGAGCCAGAGGCTTGGCTTGAGTCAAGAGACTGGGCTCTGGTCCTGATTCAGCTATTATCTCTGCTCTCGTGAGCATCTGGTTACCCCAAAGGGGCCGCGGTTTTTGCACCCGGAAAACAGGAGCTGGTTGTCAGAAGTGGTCAATGAGATGATGAACATGACACCACTTTGGAAAGTAGACAGGCCCGGGCAAACTGCGTTAACAACCCAACTGTTTCCGAGGGAAAAAAACACTGCAAGTCACAGCTCTTCAGCCCCGGAGACCTCAGGCTTATTGCTGACCAAGACGAGCGGGGCAGTTAACCTCACTCTCTGGGCTCGCCAGATCCCGGTCAGACCCCTGGGGTTCTCCCAGAGCAGGTCGTAATCGCTTCAGGACACATATTTGTGGGGCATGGGGGGTCCAGGAGACGTGTCCCAGGAATTGTCTTCCAGCAAGCGTGGCCACCAACCATCCCTGTCCCCTTGCCAGGTCACTGCCTCGGACCTGCGAGGTCTACTGCAGGGGTTTTCCTCTGGCTGGGGTGTGAGTGGACAGCTTTCCTGGCGGGAAGGGGCGGGTGGGAGTGAGGCCCAGGAGGGCAGCTACAGCCGCTGCGTTCAAGCCTGCCCCGCCGCCATCAGGGCGTGGCGTGCAAATGGAATCCGTTTCCATCGCCATCATCGTCCAAAGATCATCACCAACATCAGTGAATGTTTGCTGAGTGCTCAGTTCTCCTCTTTAGAAACAGGCCCTACCCACCCCCTGGGCAGCCTTCAGGAAAGGACAGGAGCCAGCATCCTGTCCAGGAGTGACATTTCAGGTCAGACCAGGAGGGGCCCTCCCCAAGCCCACCCTGGGTAATAATAGCACTTTACGATAGTATAAACACAGTCGGCTTTCCACAGGGCCTTGCAGACCATTTATCTCTCTCAGGCTCATGGGGCTGGATTGTTATCACCGCTGTGCAGAGGAGGAAGCAGGCCAGGAGGTGAAGTGACTTGCCTCAGGCCGTGAAGCTAATTAGCAGCCTGAGCTGGGGCCGCCTGCCAGTCGTGTGTCCTTCCCCACCAATGCTCCCGACCTGGCCTGAAGGGGCTTTATTGTCTCAGGTGGGCTCCGGAAAGAACCCGCTGGGTGCTCCCCACTACATGAGTGGGCCAAGTGTCAGCACGAGCCCATTCTAGTGCTCCCACTCAGGAATCCTTTTGAATTCCAAGCCAGGGCCTTGCCTGGTTCACAAAAAGGTGAACCTGCTTCCCCCGAGGGCTGACCCGCCGCCCACCCGCCGCCCCTGCCCTCTCTACTCATCTGATGGCCCGGAAAGGCTCCCTTTATGTGGACGAGTGTGCAGGAAGAAGGCTGGCCTCACCTGCCCCTGCCGCCCTCTCCTGACGGCCTCCCAGCCTCCCAGGAGGCCAGGCCCTTCCTGAGCTCTGGGGTGCTCTCTGGCCGCTCCCTTAAAGGGGAGTCAGACTCACAGGTGGAGGGGGGTTTATAATGAGGGACCCCTGGGATACCAGAACGGTCGTGGGAGACTGAGGTGGAGCGAGAGCTGAGGCAGGGGTGAGAGGAGCTGTGCGGGCCTCAGGGCTCTGTGTCACAGAATCACAGAGTCCAGGATAGAATCTCCCAAGTCAGCCGAGCTAGGGCCCGTCCAGGGATCCCTTCGACAGGATTCCTGGACATGTTTATCAGGTTTCTGCTCATACACTTCCCGGGATGAGGAGCTCACTATCTCCCAAGTCCTCCCTCCACTCGGGTCTTATGAGGTCCCTAAACTGCCTCTTATTGGATCCTGATTCTGCTCCCTGATCCAAACACGGCTAAGTCTGGCCTCTCTGCCAACGGTGCTGAACTTTGAAACTTGGCTTCGCCACTTACAGCTTAACCTCTTAGTGCTTCCGTTTTCTCATCTGCGACATAGGGATAGTTCACAGGCCCTCCGTCATGAGCTCGTTGTGAGGATCAAATAAGAGAATGCCTGCCCGGCATGAACCGTGGCAGCTGGCCCACAGTGAGTGCTCAGCAAATGGCAGGAATTTTCACCTGAACATGGTTATTTCTGGCATAGCCAGAAAGGTGTTCCCGCTCTGTGCTCCAGTTTGACCCAGAACTCAGTGTAGTACCCGGGCCTGACCCTCACCTTCCTTCGGCCCAACACCTCCCTTGTTCTAGATGTTATACTCCTGTTAATGCAGCCCAAGTGAGTATTCACGTCGCTGTCCCTTTTGGCTCTTGGGACCTCAGAGCTGGCCCGGAACCACAAGGTCTTTCCATATAAATATCTGAGAATTCTTCACCCCTCAATTCCCATCTGAATTGAAGTCCTTGGCTCATTAAATCAAAGTCCAAACTGTCCATTCATTCAGTGACATTTCTTGTTGTCAGTCTGCGTCTGTCCTGGCGTTTAGGGGCACCAGCTCTCGCCGTAAACCTGGAGGTGACCGGAGAGCAGAGATGGGGGCTGGGAGCGTCAGAGAGAAGGGTCTGAGAGAAGGCTGTCCATGGGGGGCGGATCATGAGGGTTTGCTGCGGCGTCTGGGGCCCTCAGCTTAGCTCCTCTGGAAGCTTCACTCTGCCTGCCTGTGGTTGTAGGAAGCTGCCCTGCCACTTGCCTTGCTCACCAGGTGGACCCCTCTCCTGGCCTCTCTGGGCCCCCTTTTTCTGGGGATGCACGTTCCTGCCCCACAGCCGCTGTGGATACCTGCCGAGTGGGGCTGGGGACGTCAGGCGTGTGACAGCATCGCGCGTGCTCCCCGTGTAGGTTGTCATTATGCTTGTTCCTAAGGGATTATTAATATAATGACTGAGTTAATGAGCAGTGTGTTGAGGGGGGCAGCTCCACCCCACCTGGTGCCCGCTGATTGACACTGATGGGGGGTTTCCTCAGCCACCCTTCTCCCTCTGGTCTGCTCCTTTAGCTGCTGTGGTATGGCCCCTAGGGGGTGGTCCTCCCTGTCGCCTCCCTCCACCTGTCCCCTGTAGCCTGGCCTGGTTCCCCTCCGGGAAGAGGGTCCCAGAAAGAGTGTGGCCGGGACAAGGTGTGGGGGTGAGGAGATGGGGAACTGGGGGCTCTGACTCTGGGGAAAAGCAATGTAAATGCAATGAAACCTCTCATCTTGCCCGGGTACTGCCTGGGCTGGGAGAGTGGGCCGCCGAGTCCGCGGACAGCTGGGGAGATGGGAGCAGCGATGGAAGGAGGGCTGGAAGGCCGGGGCAGAGTTTCCAGGTGTTTTGAGGCTCCCCACCTCTCTGGCCCAAATGGACAGTTGCTGGCCTCTTTCCTTATTGAGCTCCTTTCCTCCCGGGATTAAAGGGTCTGAGGAATCTACCAATGTATTGATATCTTAGGGTTGGGGTCAGGGGCACAATGTGCAGTCGTAATAATATGGTGGCCTTGATTTCCTAAGCAAATGTTGGACCCAGAGGGTCTAAGATTCAAGATCTGGGTCATGTAGGCTAAGTTCTGACAAAGCCCCAACTCTCCAAAGCTCACAGACCAGGTGGAGAAGTGAGACTCGCACAAGACAGGATTACAGAACCTGGGCCTCTGCCATTTGATAGCTGCGTGGCCTCAGACAGAACGCTCAACCTCTCTGAACCTGTTTCCTCATCTATTAAGGGATACTAATAACACTTACCTCCTAATGTTGTTGTGTGTTAAATAAGAAAATGCACGTAAGCGTTCAGTGGGTGGTTAGCACAGAGCCCAAGCTTAGCAACAGCTGGGTGACATGGGAAAGCTTGCTGAAGGTGGTGGGCCAGGAAGGCTGAAGAGAATTTGGGGAAGGAATGAGGAGTGTGGGCTTTAGGCATTAGCCTAGGGAGTGGGGTTGGGAAGGGAAGGACTGTGCTGTAGGAAGGACGGGAGCCGGGGGGCGTGGCGCTGGGGGAGAAGATGGGGCGTGGTGGAGGAAGGCGGAGGCCGTGGAACCACTGGCTGTGAGCCTGCGTGTGGATGCAGGGGGTGGGCTGTGGGGCTCAGACCAGATGCGGGCGTGCATTCATGCCCTGCTTAGAGGAAGGTGTGTCTGTGCATGTGGGAACACACACCGACACCCCTCTTCTGTGGGGGAGCAGGAGCTTGTGTGCAGCCTGTAGCTGGGTGAGCGCCTGCATGTGTATGCACATTGGTGTGTGCACATCCTGGACAGTGTGAGTATGGGGCCCTTTCAGCATTTTGCATCACCAGCCAGGACACACAGGCACATGCACACACACAGAGAAAGCCCTGCACAGCACTATTATCTGAACTGCACTCCCATGTACTCTATCCCAATCAGTTGCGTTAAAAATACAAGTCTCATCAGGATCTACCAGATTGACTTCACCACCCACTAATGGACAAGGTTCCTGGTTTGAAAGACCCCTCTCAAGAGGGGGTCAGCACAGGGCATGAGCCGGCACAGGGGATCCTCTGTGACTGACTGCAAGTATGACATGTAGGGAGTGGGGAAGCAGAAAACAGGGTGGGAGGCTCTGAAGTTATCACCATCTCCTGGTAGCCTTGGGCAAGCCCCTTGCCCTCCCTGAGCTGTCCCACACAAGGACCCCTGGGCCCTCAGAGCCTCCTCGTACAAGTGCAGTCACACGCTAGTTCCTGAGCCCCACCCAGCTCCCTTGCTCTAAGGGTCTTACACTCTGCTGACTTGCCGCCTCTCCCCTAAGGTCTCCTCCAGGCCCCCTGTCCCTCAACGATCCTGCACAGACCCTGCCCCAGCCCACAGTGCCCCTCTCTCTCCTGCCCCAATCAGAAAGGGGAGACAGGGCCCTGATCTCAGGGAGCCCAGTCTGAGGGGAGACACAGCCCCGTCCTCGGGAATCCCCAGTCTGAGGGGGACACGGCTCGCCCTCGGGGAGCCACAGTCTGAGGGGAGACATTCCCCTCCTCTCAGCGAGCAGATCCAGGGCTCAGCCATCACCAACCAGTTGTTTGGCCTGAGCCAGATGGAGCTGGACACCATCTTCAAAAGCATCCACTCTAGGGGGATCAAGGTCCTGTCCTGCTCTTCCACCTCTGCAGCCGGGGCCGCCACAGTCATGGATGGCTTTATTAAGTGGACTTCGATCCTAGTGCCCTTAGTCAGCTTCTGTCTCAATAGCTTCTATCCCACTGCCTGGAAGCTTCCTCCTCTACTCTTCGAACAGTCCACCCATTGCTGGATAGGGGCTTATGGAGAACCAGCTGGAAGCCTCACCCTGAGCCAGGGGCTGTGGGGGTCCAAGACGAGCAGGAGGGTGGCAAAGGGGAGCAGGCCTACTGGGTTGATCCAGAGAGTAGCCTCCAGAAATGGGGGTCCCATCACCCTGCAGCTGCCTCCTCCCAAGTCTGATGTGTCTTTGGTCCACAGCTGACAAGGTAACACCACCATGGGAGAAGTCTCCTTTGGGGGTGAATGTAGCCTCTCTCCCACCATCGCAGATGCATCCTCACCCTAGAGGAATGCCTCCGTGAAGGCACCAAGATGGCGTCCCAGAAATATGAGGAAAAGGCTGTCGCTGGGGGGCCTTTGAGGGGGAGGGGGCAGAGCAGGGAGACTCCAGTGCACCTGGCCTTAAGCAGCTGGCAGGGAAATGACACTCAAACCCTTTGACGCTAGGATTTGGAAGGAGCCCTGCAGGTCGGTGCACTCACAGTGGGGTAGGGGCGCCTTCTTTTACTTGGCTGTTCCCTGGGACCCCGATGAGCTGTGTCAGCTGATAAAAATCTTCTCGGGGACAGGGAGGTGCCTGTGTCCACAACAGCCAGGCAGCCCTGGGAGCACCTGTCAGTGGCCTGGTGTCCTATGGACAACCTGCAGGAGGAGTCATCAGAGGTCAGAGGTCATGGCATCCCTCCCCCAGCCTCCAGGCAGGCTCCCACTTAGAGCCCTGCCAGTCCCCAGGTCTGCCCTGGGCTGGCAAAAGCCTTGTATTTTTCCCAAAGGAAGACCCCCCAGGCCTCTTCCCTTGGGTGGTGGGTTGGGGGCCCATGGGATTTGAATCCACCCAGCCCTGGAAGTTGATCTGCCAGTAACCTTGGGCAACCACAGGGCTCCAGGAGACCTCGCCTGTATATAGCTGGCTACATTCCTACCCCCCACCCCACCCCGTGCCCTACGTCTCTCTCCTTCCTCTCCTTCCTGCCTGGCCGTGGGGGAAAGCGCAGGAGGCCAGGTGAAGGGGAACCCGTTTGCAGCCCTTAGAGTCCTGGAATGTCAGATTTGCCAAAGACATTGAGGATCATTTTTATCAGCTTCTTCGACAAATGCCAGGAACCACCGTCTTTCCAGAGCTTTCTGAGATGCAGTATGTGTTAACAGTGGAGGTCCAATCTGCCTGCATGGGGATCCTTGTTCTGCCACTTCCAAGCCTTGTGACCTTGGGCGAGTCACTTAGCTTCTCTGAGCCTCTGTTTCCTCATCTGTAAATAGGGATGATACAGTGTTTGCCTCGTCAGGTCCTTGTGACATGAAATGGGCCAGTAGACAGAAGACGATAGAACGGTGAACACTGGCTCCTATTCCTGGTGTCAGCGCTGTGCCAAGGGCTCCGTGCACGTTTGTTCTTCAAATCCTCGTGATGGTCCCAGGAGTGGGTGCCACCATCACTCCCACGGGTGGTCACTCAGCCCCTTCTTAAGCCCAAAACTTGGTACTTACTACCCGTGGGGTGTCCCCGTTCCATTTGCCCAGGGTGAGGGGTTGAAGCCAAAGCAGAGGTAGGGCGGTCAGGAGGTCCCTTCAGCTTACTCAGTCCTCCAGCTGTGGTGGGCCCGGCCCGCCTCTCTCCCAGCCCACAACTCTGCTCGTAAGTCACTAATACGCATGGAGCATCTTCTGGGCCTCCACTGTGGGGGGCCACGGAGGAAGGAAGAGACACTGCCCTGTTCTCCAGACACTTGGGATGAATCACTTATGTGCGAGATGACCGCTAAGAGTGCAAGACCGCATGCGTGTGCGTGCCCACTCATGTGCTCGACGCCTCACAGATCAGTGTTTTTCAAATCGCAGCTCACAATCCTCTAGAAATCAGTTCAGTTGATTGGACCCAGCACTTTAGAAACAATTAAACAGAATAGAAAAATTAGGGCTCATCACATCCTCTGGACCAGAATTTTTATGGTGAGGCGAGGCTTTTGTTTTAATTATATATCTTATGTGTGAGTGTATAAGGTTATGATGTAAAATATATTTCTAACTGTGGGTTGTGGTCATAATACCTCAAGTCCTCAGCCTGGTGGTTGGGCCTCTGCCTCCCTCGGCAGACCCCTCTCACTGTTACGGTCCGGCCTCCCTGGCCCCATCATTTCATCTTTCCTACCTCAGGCCCTTTGCATGTGCTATTTTCCCTGCCAGAAATGTTGTTTTCTCACTCTCTTCACCTGCCTAACTTGTATTCATCACACAGAATGCAGCAATGGGTCACATTATCCCCCTCCCTCAACTGATGGGGAAACTGAAACTCAGAAAGGTTAAGTGATTTGCCCAGTGTCACACAGCTAGTCAAAACTGGGCTGGGATTTGAACCCAGGCTTCTCTGATTTCAGAGTTCAGGTCTTTTTCCTAACCTAGTATGACTTGCCGGCTGGCAGACTCACTCCTTTTCCTCCAGGACAGGGCAGTCACTGCCTCCTGGAGTTCCAGGCCATGTACCTGCCCTTGGAGAGCTGTTGGCCCCTGTGGCTTCCTGAGTCTACTACTCCATCTATGACACAGGCAACAATGAGGTGGGCCTGGCCACTGCTGTGTGGACTGGCCCTGCCTATCTCCCAGTCGGAGGCACACATTCTGGGTCTCTGGGTCTCACAGAAGCTGGGGAGCCCCCACCTTTCAGTCACTCCAGCTAAACCCTGCTTCTCAGGGCTGAGAGCTGGCAGACCCCAAATAAAGCAGCTCTGTAGGCTCTGGCTTTGGGGAGCAAGGCAGAAGCGCAGGGGGTTGAATACGGGGGTCACACCTGTTCAATGTTCACGCCCACTCAATAGGGGCCCCAAATTTGTCATTCAAATACCACCCTCATGATCTTTGTGCTGTCTGTGTGTGGCCGCTGGTTAGAATCCACTGATGTAGACGGTAGGGAGAAGCCATGCCAGGGGTCACTCCCAGTCTCTGGCTTCTGCAAGGTACCATTTCTGGAGATGTGGGATAGGAGTTTGGGAGGAAGTGGAGCCGGCAGTGTGGACAGAACCACGGACGTGGAGTGCCCACTTGGCATGCCAACTGACTGTGTGCTCATAGTAGTCCTGCCTGTCAAAAGGAGAGGGCCATCCCTGGGCAGTGCCTTGGCTGGGGGTCAGGCTGAGAGTCCTGGCTGGATTTCATGTCTAGGAGACTGCCCCTCCCCGATGGGGCCCAGGGCTGGGGAGGAGGAGGAGGAGGAGGGAGAATCTAACCCTTAGAAACTCCAGGGCTGGGGGCCGGCCCGGTGGCATAGCGGTTAAGTTCGCATGTTCCACTTCTCAGTGGCCCGGGGTTCGCCGGTTTGGATCCTGGGTGCGGACATGGCACTGCTTGGCAAGCCATGCTGTGGTAGGCGTCCCACATATAAAGTAGAGGAAGATGGGCATGGATGTTAGCTTAGGGCCAGGCTTCCTCAGCAAAAAGAGGACTGGCAGTAGTTAGCTCAGGGCTAATCTTCCTCAAAATAAAAAAATTAAAAAAAATAGAAATTCCAGGGCTGGGGGCCCCAGGCCCTCAGGTATCTGCAGGCTCTGCCCCTTCCCCTGGTGGCCAGCCTAGGAGACAAACTCCTAGGGAACAAGGATTTCAGGCTGCAATCCTGCTGCTTCCTGACACCCCTCCTGCTGCTTCCTGACACCCCTTGGTTAGGAGCCTGTCTTAACCCATGGTGTCCATGAAATCGTGGGTGTGATGTGTCCATTATACATCGGTGCTAAAACATAATAAATACACAGCTATGCAAAGAAGACATGTTCAGCGTTATTTCACTAACGTCGTCTCTGCCTCTCTGCTGTGGTGGACAATGTTATCGGGCGCTGCCTTCCCCCTTCATCTTTGGGGCTCTCTGAGGGCAGGTGTTCTGTCTCCTTTCTTCTCTTCCTTCTCCTCTTCTTTCTTCTTTTTAATTTTTTAATTTTAATTTTTTTTGAGGAACCCTGAGCTAACAACTGCCACCAATCCTCCTCTTTTTGCTGAGGAAGACTGGCCCTGAGCTAACATCTGTGCCCATCTTCCTCTGTTTTATATGTGGGATGCCTACCACAGCATGGCTTGACAAGCAGTGTGTATGTCTGCCCTTGGGATCCAAACTGGCGAACCCCGGGCCGCCGAAGCAGAACGTGCGAACTTAACTGCTGCACCACCGGGCTGGCCCTCTTTCTTCTTTTTAAAATGTGACTTTATAAAACTTGTAATTGAGGTATAATACACATATAGAAAGGTGCACCTATCATGAGTAACAGCTCACAGACTCGTGCAACCAGAACTCAGGTCAAGAAAGAGAACATTATCAGCGCTCCCCAAAGGTCCTTTTTCCTCTTCAGCCTCCTGCCCAATTTAAAGAAAAAGATTCTTACTTAGCTCATGGCTGTTGAGGGCACATCATAGTCACGGCTTTATTGTATTATTACAGCAACCCTGTGGGGCAGATGATTACCCCCATTTTACAGTCAGGGAAACTCAGGCTCAGAAAGGGTAAGTGAACTGTCGGGGTCAAAGGGTCAATAAGTGACGGGGATTGGTCTTCTGAAGTCAATTCTGTGTCACACGTCTCCATCACATTCTTTAATGTGCAAAAAGGGGTGGATGAATACGTCATCAGAAATAAATCTGCATGGACAGCTCTGAGATTATTTTCCCAGAAACATCCCCTACTTCTGGAGACTTCTCCTGTTTACACCCTTCAAAATGCTTCCTGAGGGAGCTGCCAAGTTCTTACAGGGCCCTGCCTGCTGGTCACAACTGATTGGTCCAGAAGTGGGCACCTGACCCAAGATGGGCCAATCAGAGAGCTTTCCTGGGTATTTTGGTTTCATTCTTTCTCGGGAAATGTAAAACTCAACTGCTGGTCGTCAGTTATGTGGAGAAAGCCAGCCTACAGTGAAAGAGAGAGAGAGAAAAGAGGGGAGAGGAGGGGGGAGGAAAGGGGAGAAGAGAGGAGGAGAGGAGAGGGGAAAGGGAGGGGAGGGGAAGGGAAGCAGGAATGAGAAGCAGAGGAAAGGTCCTTGTGGTATTTGCATCCCAGATTCCAGTTGACCCTGAGGCTCTGCCCCATCCTTCCTGTTCCTGCAGCTGGGTTGCAATGTGGCAAGCCTCCCCGTCCATCCATCCATCCATCCACCCATCCATCCAGTGCATCCCCCTTTCCACCTAAGCCAGACAAGCAAGCTGCTGTCCGCAAGCAAAGGTACATTAATCAATAGACCAGAGAAAAAGCAACCAGTCTATCTATTTAAATGTTTATACACGCAGAGATCAATTTCCAGCTGTTTGAGATATAGATGGATAAAACGGACTCCTCTGTAGAATGGGGATAAGGTAACCTATCTTGTGGTATCACTGTGAGGGTTGCCTGATTAAACAAATGTAAAGCAGCCTGCCTAGCATGCCTTCAATGATGAGATATTTTGGGAGTAAGTGTCCATTTTAAAACCTTGAACTCAGCTCTTCCTCACGGTGGAATTCTAATTAATCAATGTAGAAAGAATGATGGAAACAGAAAAGCACCACCTAATGACCGTTGCAGGCCAGAAGCGGTAATGGATGTTAAAATTAGTGGGCAGAAGAATGGTGAGGAACAGAGTACTTGCATTGTCTTAAAGTGTCTCCCGAGAAGATACTTATTACTTATCAAGGGGAAGATGGTAACTGCACAGTGGAGAAACCCGTAAACTTCACCTTAACCAAGCTACTAAGGTTAAATCACCAGTCATAAGACACATCCATAACACGTACCTCCCCATATCATGCACAGAGAAGGGTACATCGCCTCTGTGGTTTCCGCCCTCAAGTTCATGTTCTCAACCTCATCATGAGGAAACATCAGAATAACCTAAACTGAGGGACATTCTACAAAAATAACTGTTCAGTACTTTAGAAGTAGCAAGGTCATAAAAGACAAACTGAGGAACTGTCAGGGACCGGAGGAGACTAAGAAGACATGACGAGATGTGATGTGGGAACCTAGATTGGACCCTGAGTCAGAGAAAGGACACGAGTGGGAAAGCTGGTGACATTCAAGTAAGGCCTATCGACTGGCTCACAGTATTAGCTCAGGGTGAATTTCCCGGGGTCGAGCACTATACCATGGCTATGACGTAAGATGTTAACATAGGGGATTCTGGATGAAAGGTATACAGGAACTCTCTATACTATGTTAGCAACTCTTCTGTAAGTTGAAAATTATATCAAAATAGGAAGAAAAAAAGCATACATCCTTGAACTGGAAGAG